>NW_012152283.1:17737-18130 GCF_000956105.1 Propithecus coquereli | reverse complement strand
TATATTATTTATCATAAAATATCACTTATAATGTGTTGTCTAACCTTCTGCTTGTTTACCTTTATAGACAAGGTAAATCACAAACAGCCATTTCTCTTTCAGACAGAACTGATCATTAAATGTCAATTACTTCTAAATACAATTTTTTCTTTTCAGTATTCCTTTCCTAATGAGAGTGTGTATTAGACTACTAACACTTGATTATATTTTCCCTCCTTATGATCACGTATATCCAAGGTGATATGTATGAATATAATTAAGATGAATAAATAGCATATTGAAAGCAATTATCAGTAAACTAGTAATGAAATTAAGTTATAATCTAACTGGAGTGAGTGATAAGGCCATACTATTGCTTTTGAACTATGGCTTCAATTATTTCTTCCACAGCCC
>NW_012152283.1:14063-14527 GCF_000956105.1 Propithecus coquereli | reverse complement strand
CTGCGGAGCACCCTTGTCCATGGGTCCAAGATTCTGTAAAAGATTTTTATCCTAATGCTTTTTCCTTAAATTTATTAACTTTATTTTATTTTACACAGATAACATTCAGTTTGGTAACATCCACTTAAAGTCAACTTTCCTTGGGATTTTAAGCAGTTTAGATGTTTGTCAAAGTCACAGTTATTAAAGAAAATTTGCAGATGTTAGACTTGTTGGTGCTTATCCTCTGCTTTTCTCTGCCCTCCATCTCTCTTTACCTTAACTGAATCCTGACTTAAGCTCAGAAGGCCATATCTGCTTACTGGTCTGGGAAGTCTACCTGCTCTACGCCTTTAGGTGCTGTTTCTGAAGAGACTACACTCCGTTACGCTGCTGACTATACCAGGAGTCCACGTCTCCCATTGACCAATTGTTTTCAATCCTGCTATCTCCTTCCAACTCATTAGATTTGTCCCCCCTCCTCC
>NW_012152283.1:11394-11985 GCF_000956105.1 Propithecus coquereli | reverse complement strand
AAACAAATAGAAATAGGAGTGTGATCAATACACAAAAGCTATGCTAAAAAATACCAAGTATAATCTTTGCAAAGTGAGCCACACATTTTCCCCCAAAATGGCTGTCATCACAAAGAGAATAAAATGGTCTTTTATGTTATTTCCTAATTTATATTGATAAAAATTAAGAATTCTTTTCTAAGGAGTATGACTGTTACTCCTAATAAGACTAGATAGAATTCTCTCCCAGTTACCTTTGGGAAGAATGCCCAATTTAAATCAATGAACAACAACACTTACCAACAGTCCTACCACTGACAATTGTTCTTATAATATTTCTCACACACCACAGCACAATTGTATACAGGCACTTTTACCAGAGACCAGAGCTTTTTGGTCCAGGCCTATATCTTTGTGCTAATCTGACTTAATCTGAGGAATTTGGACTGTGTTCTTTTAGAAAACCCTATGCCTTTGACGGTTAGGTAGTACTTTCCAGATTTTTTCCCTTGGCTATACTTGGAGTGCTGATACGTTTATATAATTCAATAAACTTTTGTAATTTTCCAGGGAAACCAATTCCCTGGGCTAGATGTATGGTTTCTCCAGACA
>NW_012152283.1:0-329 GCF_000956105.1 Propithecus coquereli | reverse complement strand
GTCCTTAAAGGAAGAAAAAAATCAATCTAGGATTTTACATCGATCAAAAATATGCTTCAAGAACTAAGGTGAAATAAAAACATTCCCAGACAGATCAAAGCTAAGAGAATTTGTTACCATAAAAGCCTCATAAAAAGAAATGACAAAAGAAGAATTTTTTGGTTGGGAAAAAATGATAAATAATGAAATTTTGCATCTTCAGGAAGTAGTGAAGAGCATCATAAAGGTACAGATAAGGGTTAAATAAGAGACAGACATTGGTAATATACCTGTGTGTTTGTGTGTGTTTACTCTCATACTCTAAACATATATGTGTTTGTGTTTGTATG
>NW_012152282.1:14397-14742 GCF_000956105.1 Propithecus coquereli | reverse complement strand
GACACTTGTTTTCTCATAGTTCTTGAAGCCAAAAGTTTAAGGTCACGGGGAAGCAGGGTTGTGGTTTCCTCTGAGACCTCTCTCCTTGGCTTGTCGGTGGCCATCTTCTCACTGTGTTCTCACATCATCTTTCCTTTATACTCATATGTCTTCTAATTTCCTCTTCTTATAAGGACACCAGTCAGATTGAGTTAGGACCCACCATGATGGACTTTTTTCAACGTAATCATCTCTTTCTTAAAATACAGTCACTCTAACACTTTTACACTGCTGGTGGGACTGCAAATTAGTGCAACCTCTGTGGAAAAGAATTTGGAGATACCTCAGAGAGCTAAAAATAGAAAT
>NW_012152282.1:12296-12648 GCF_000956105.1 Propithecus coquereli | reverse complement strand
GACACTTGTTTTCTCATAGTTCTTGAAGCCAAAAGTTTAAGGTCACGGGGAAGCAGGGTTGTGGTTTCCTCTGAGACCTCTCTCCTTGGCTTGTCAATGGCCATCTTCTCACTGTGTTCTCACATCATCTTTCCTTTATACTCATCTGTCTTCTAATTTTCTCTTCTTATAAGGACACCAGTCAGATTGAGTTAGGACCTACCATGATGGACTTTTTTCAACGTAATCATCTCTTTCTTAAAATACAGTCACCCTAACACTTTTACACTGCTGGTGGGACTGCAAATTAGTGCAACCTCTGTGGAAAAGAATTTGGAGATACCCCAGAGAGCTAAAAATAGAAATACCATTC
>NW_012152282.1:8827-9821 GCF_000956105.1 Propithecus coquereli | reverse complement strand
CAAAGAATTTGGGTTATTTTTCCATTGACACCTCAGTCTTGGCCCTCCATCCCACCAGTAACAGCCCCAGTTGCTTCTCCACTCCCGCTGCCTGTAAACCTCCCTGGAAGAACCTCCTGCCAGCCTTATCTTCCAGAAGTTGCTATAGTTGAAGGGTCCTTTGGGTATGCTTTTTCTGTGGTTATGCTCTCCTTGAAAAAGAAAAAAAAGGTTCTCCAGGGACCAGCCAGTCCATCTAATTGTATTGGCAACATCACTGCTAGAGAGCATACTTTTGGAGCCTTTTAAGCAACTTACACAAAAGGTCTTAGAGTTGCATTTTTAATTTTTGGTCTCAATCACTTCAGAATCATGTGTCTGTTGCCCTCCTCAATTCCCTCTTCCTATATATTAAAGAAGGGGACAGGTCTTCTAATTCTCACTTATTCCTCATCTCGAGATGAGCTAATATTGTTACAATTATATGTGACAATTGTCCCATTCTTCTCCATCACTGGGACGTCTGCCCTTATTAGGATCTTCAGCCCCCTAGCTGACTTCCCTGTCTGTGATCTCTCTCCTTCCAAACCATCCTCCACTCG
The DNA here is from genome assembly GCF_000956105.1 of Propithecus coquereli. Lineage (NCBI taxonomy): Eukaryota > Metazoa > Chordata > Mammalia > Primates > Indriidae > Propithecus > Propithecus coquereli. The sequence continues at coordinate 9,240 of NW_012152282.1, read as the reverse complement.
AGTCATAGGAATGATCCATTTGAAACCAGAATCTCTCCGTGTCATTCCCAAGCTTAATGGTGCTCACATCACCATGTCACTGGAGGAGGTGAGGAGTAATATCTCCCCATGAAAGCCTCAGCTCCCCCATCCGCTGTCGCACACCTCTGCCCTCCCAGGGCATGGAACTTCTCACTGTCATTGTACCCACCCTCTGATTTCTCACCTCCATGTCTGTGCTCACCTTGTCTCCTGGCCTGCAATGCTTTTGCCTATCTTCTTCTTCCTTTTTTTTTTTTTTTTTTTTTTTGTAGTAAAGGAAGTTTATCCATTACGATAACGCATCATCTGCTGAAATTCATTTTGAATGTGCCTTTACATAGCAGTGGCTTACATAAAGATTTGCACAGAAATATTAAAAGTGGCTCCCCAGC
>NW_012152282.1:0-438 GCF_000956105.1 Propithecus coquereli | reverse complement strand
CCTAGAATTATGAACGAATGAGTCTGACCTCAAAGGTCAAATGCAGAAGATATGACACGGTGAACAAAAATTGTAGCTGAATAAAGACTATAATGGCTGCATAGGACTGAAACAGTATCCAGGAATCAAACACACAACAGGTGAGGAGGCAGATCCATAGAGGGCAGAAAGCAAAGATATAAAGTGTAACCATAATGTTTGTATCCTCATAATACCCTGAAATTAAAAAAAAAAAAAAAAGATACTGTACTGGGACTCAAACCCAGATTACCTAAATCCAAAGCCCTTAAGGTTGCATTGTACTGTCTCTGGAAAGAGTTAAAATAATATTTCATCTTAAAATATAGTGATTCCAAGAAATAAATAAAGCCCTTAAGGTTGCATTGTACTGTCTCTGGAAAGAGTTAAAAAAATATTTCGTCTTAAAATATAGTGATT
>NW_012152281.1:18563-19117 GCF_000956105.1 Propithecus coquereli | reverse complement strand
ATACAATGTGCTGTTTTGATATATGTATACGTTGTGAAATGATTACCAAGATCAAGCCAATTAACATTATCACCTCACATAGTTATTGTGTGTGTGTGTGTGTGTGTGTGTGTGTCTGTGTGATGAAAATACTTAAGATCTACTCTCTTAGTCATTTTCAAGTATGCAATACATCATCATCAACTACAGTCACCATGGTGTTTGATAGATTTCCAGAATTTATTCATCCTGTCTAACTGAAACTTTGTAACCATCAACCAACATCTCTCCATTTCCATCCATTCTGCCAGCCCCTGGCAACTATCATTGTACTGATAGCTAAGATGAATTCTCCAAGATATGAAGTGGCCAAATTACTGAGATATTGGCATGTTTGGGGGTGGGGAGGTAACAATATAAATCTATCAACTAGTCAGGACTCTCCACAACTATCAGTGTGGTGAAAAATACAAATGAAACAGTAGGCAGGAATGATCAAAGGAGATTGAAGTCACATGATAAATAAATGTAATGTGTAACATTTATTGGGTCCTGGGTTGGAAAGGCAAAAAAAA
>NW_012152281.1:6523-7068 GCF_000956105.1 Propithecus coquereli | reverse complement strand
TATGTCTATTGTTATTGTCTTTTTCTTACACAGAAAATAAAAATGAAATAGGCAAAAGAAATGTTATTTGTCATAATAAACAATTCTTTCTTTAAACACTCTTTATAAAAAAAATAATGAATTTAACTTGTTAAAATGAACACTAAGAAGTACTAAGATACAGTTTTTACATGTCTTTAGAGAATATCTGTGCATTTATTGAATAATGGCTTCAATAATGAACCTGATCAACCTTACGTTATTTTTTTCTTTTTTTTTTTTCAATTTCAGAATATTAAAGGGATACAAATGTTTAGGTTACATATATTGCCTTTGTCTCCCCTGAGTCAGAGGTACAAGGGTGGCCACTCCTCAGACAGTGCGCACGGCAGCGATTAGGTGTGAATATACCCATCCCCTCCCCTCCCCTTCTCTCCCCTCCCACCTGCCCTACTTCCAATGAATGTTACTACCATATGTACACATAAGTGTTGATCAATTAGTACCAATTGGATGGTAAGTACATGTAGTGCTTGTTTTTCCATTCTTGTGTTACTTCAGTTAGT
>NW_012152281.1:6016-6473 GCF_000956105.1 Propithecus coquereli | reverse complement strand
GGTGGCGCATGCCTGTAGTCCCAGCTACTCGGGAGGCTGAGGCAGGAGGATCGCTTGAGCCCAGGAGTGTGAGGTTGCTGTGAGCTAGGCTGACTCCATGGCACTCTAGCCCTGGCAAAAGAGTGAAACTCTGTCTCAAAAAAAAAAAAAAAAATTTAGATTAACTTAGATTCCAGAAAAACTGCCAAAATAATACAATTTCTTCTTGAATGCCCTTTAACAGTCCCCCCTATTATTAAATCTTACATCACTGTTTCATTTATCTTAAATAGTGAAGAAATATTGATACATAATTTTTAACTAAAATATATAACCTTTGACATACCTCCATTAAGCTTATTTTTCTGTCTATTCTTTGTTTCGATCATGTCTTTATTTTCTCAAACTACAATATAGGGGCTCCAGGCGCATGCTTTTTATTTTTTATTTTTCCTGGTCTTCACTTGATTTTGAAATG
>NW_012152281.1:0-1272 GCF_000956105.1 Propithecus coquereli | reverse complement strand
AGTTATTAAGAAAAAATATGATATCAAGGATCACTTAGGTTTTTGGCTAAATTTCCAGCCAATGAGAGAATTATAAACTTATTGAGATAAAAAGACATAAGTAAGAAAGGATTTTACTTTGTGCTAGGGCATGTAGTCATGATTGTAATCATAGTCATGTTTTACTATGTTTATTTGAAATGCTTATTAGAAGATACTAAATAAACAATAATCAGGAACAAAGGTGAGGAGTTCAGTTTAGCAAATAAAATTTCTGACATTGAAATATTATGGTATTTCAAATAAATGGGCTAGATCTGAGCAATATCAACAATGCTGTCTAGGAAATATTTTTTTTTAAAGGAAAGCTGAGAAGTGCTGCAATATGTTTCCAACTTTGATATCTCCATGCACCAGTCAACTGAAATAATTATCAATTCTGTATCCTTCAGGCTCCTCAAACTCATGTCTGAAACGTGATTTACCATGTCATTCTCTCACTTTTGCTATAAACCTGTTTCTGTTGTAGTTCCAGTATCTACTGATGTTTCTATCATCTGTATTGATATTCAAATTAGATATGGGATTTATCCAATTTTCTTCTCTCTTGTTTCCTTTGTCTTCACTATCTTTCATCAAATAGCCAATTCATTCAATGAAAAGTAGATCACTCATGGGTTTTATCTAATTGAAAGGTATTATTTTGGGGCATTTTATTCCAAGCAGTGAATACTGTTTATTTCAAGAGATCTTTCCTTTATGTTTATATATGCTTATCCCATTTTAAGATTTATGCTTGATAATTTTGCTGATTATCTTCAATTTCAAATAATCTTACAAAAATGTTTGAAGGCATTTCAACAGTTTTCCAGCAACCTCTCCTGTTTTTGAGAAATATGCATGTAACATTCCTTTTACAATCTCTTGTGGTTTTCTTTAATTTTGGAAAAATCTTTTTTAAAAAAATATGAAACGAATCTCTAGTTCTGGCTTATTGTCATATTGATTCTATTTTTTGTTTCTGGAGATTCTGAGTCAGATACTGAATGTGAAGTAAATTGTTTTTTATGTCTCTTTTTCTCATTCTTTCTATCTTCATTTTATGTTAAGGACCTTCTAAGTAATCCTTTAGTCATGGCCACTCCATAGCACGTCTATTGAATATTTTACCCCTGCCTTGTATGTTTTTAATAGTCTCCAATGTGTGTAACAGTACTAACTAAACCCCTTATCTTAGATATTACATCCTCTTGGGTAAGTTGTTCTCTTTGTTCATTTCTGTCCCTTGTCATA
>NW_012152280.1:12950-13920 GCF_000956105.1 Propithecus coquereli | reverse complement strand
AAAATATTGCTAGGTGTTTTGGTTAGTGTTTGATACAGATAAAGCTCTCTGTTAATTGAAACATATAGACTTTTTCTGTCATTTAGAGGTTCTAGCATTTACTACAAATAGCATTAGGAAAAGTATTTTTAAATCTACACCTATCAAAATCATCTCAATCAAAACTGGCCTTCTGTTTATTCGTATAAACTGTACATTGAACTTTTTTGCTGGTTTTACTACTGAGAAAAAAATTATGTGTGTATCCTTTGCTCAATATTGTACATGGATCAATACGACTTTTCAGAAACAAAAGCAAAGAAATTAAATACTAACTCACGCATACAACATGACCTTATTTTCCCAAATGATTAGAAAACATGCTCATCAAGTTAAATGCAATGAATGTTTGCATATAAATATTTTGAAAGAGTAGTTTTTTAATATAGCATACAAGCCATTTTTCTTAGAATTTTGAGAGTTTACTTACTAAATGAATTACAGCTCCTCTTTACTGAAGTCACTTCCTGATAAACAGCCAACATGAAGAAAGAAATAAATAAATACAAGGCAGTTTGTGAATTCCAGGCTTTTTGGCTAGTCACAATTGGTGTGTTGTTATATTGGCTAGGGGACAATAATTGTAATTACTTTTCTCTAAGCAGCTGAATTCAACCCAACTCAGAATGTCAGAAGTTTATGGATCTGTTATAGTAAAAATTAAGATTAGTACAAAAGACAAAGACAAGTAGAATAATATTTTTCAAACCTTTTCTTTTTTTCCACCCCCCTTTCTCATTTCATCAAATTGGAATAACTCCCAACTTTAAAGAAATAACAGAATGAATTTCACTTTCCCAGCCACTGTTTGTCCAGCGAGTTAAACAAACACATATGTAGCTAGAAAACATCTTTCTTTTGTATGTGTCATTTTATGTGTATTAAAATAATGTGATTTTTTTGCTTAAACACTATGACATAATTATAAATA
>NW_012152280.1:12094-12900 GCF_000956105.1 Propithecus coquereli | reverse complement strand
TCATCTCATACCAATATGTTTAAAATAGAACTATTTACTTTTAATATTAATCCTGATCTTCCCCAGTATTCTCTATCTAAGAAGTGTTACCATCTTCTGTCTTTGCTTAAGCCCAAATTTTAGGAATCCCTTCACACACATCCGTTTTCCTGACTATGTTCAATCAATCCTTGCAACCTACTGATTTGTTCTCACTGTCTCAGCTTGTTCTGTCTTCCTTTTCAACCGCCTTAGTTCAAGTTCCATAAAATCTTTCACTTAGAGCATATTTCTCCTTCCTATCTCATCTTCTTTCCGATCTTTCTTCTCTCTAGGTAATTATCATCATGCTGTCACCAGCGTTTAATATTCTTTACCCAAATAAAATTTGATCATTTGACTTTTCTACCTAAGACCTCTGCCTCACCATCGCCTGTAGTATAAAGCTCAAAATCTTTATAACAGAACATTAGGTTTTTTGTAACCTGGCCACACCTTACTTTTTTACCCATCGTTTCTTCCCTTCTCCACAGTTTTGGGCCAAGCACACTGAACTCCCTGTTCTCTGAACAAACCGCTCTGCCTTCAGAACGCAGTGCCCAGAATGCCTTACTCTGTCTCCTCCTCTCAGCAAACTGCTGTTCATCATTAAGCAGCAGTTCAAAAGTATCTCATCACGCCCTAGGGCAATTAGTTGTTCTGTTTTCTTCTCCCAAAGGACTCAAATTCACACGGTGATCATAGTAATGGTTACATATTATAGAAATAATTGGTTTTGATATCTGTCTTCTCCATGGTACTGTTTTATTTATCTGTGCCTCCATCCC
>NW_012152280.1:5233-5999 GCF_000956105.1 Propithecus coquereli | reverse complement strand
AAAATCTGCAAATACACTATAGAAGTAAATGTAGTTAACATTTTTTTCTATCATATATGATATTTCTTTTTTCATTTTAAAAGTGGTTAACATTTTAACACAAGAAAACAGAATTAACTTAAGTATTTTGATATTCAGTAATTTAACACAGATTTTTATTAGAAAGATATGTTTCTTATAAGGCAGAAGTGTCCCATCCCCATTCATATTGACTAAATATAACATAAAGTGTGGGCTAGTTTAAAGAGTTACTTTTAAAAAAAGTCTTAGCCTTTATCTAGATCCCTATATTAAAGCAGAGGGAAATAAAACTAAAGATTAGTATGATTATGAGATATCCTTCCTCTTATGTAACTTTAAGATGATCCTGGAAAAATCTGAAAATCACAGTTTTTTAAGAGTGCACATATTTCTCCAAAATATATAAGATAGAACCCTTTCCTCCTAAGAATACTTCTGGTGGTTTATTTTCTTTATCCTTTATAATACACATAAATAGAGGCTTTATAATTTTTGTTTTCCTTCTGGCTCAGACAACCAGGGCACCTTGCAAAGATTTGCAGCTGGCAAATCTTTCCCTAGCTTAATGAATATTCATCACCATTTGCAAAAATAGGATGACAAGGAAAACCCTCAGTTCTTTTAACACATAACAGAGTTTGTCTCACCCCTAATGATTGCTTCTTGCTTTTGAACGTTGAATTACACTGGTAGGGAATTAATGAAAGAAAACTTTCCCAAAAAGAAAGAAAGAAAAAATGGTTGG
>NW_012152280.1:0-324 GCF_000956105.1 Propithecus coquereli | reverse complement strand
GGGTTGCATTTTGTTGCTTTGTTTTCTCTCTTGAGCCATTGTGGAATCTAGCCTTTGATCTTTAACTTTTGAGTGGTTTCACATTCGAGAGTGTTCATTGTGCTGACCCGTGTGTAATTCTGTTTTGAGTACTTCTTGGAGAGCTGGTCTTGTCTTGGTGAATTCCCTCACTCTTTGCTTATCTGAGAATGTCTTTATTTCTCCTTCATGTATGAAACTTAGTTTTGCAGGGTACAAGAGTCTAGGCTGGGCATTATTCTGTTTCAGAAGAGTGAGAATGGGGCCCCAGTCTCTTCTTGCTTGTAGGGTTTCAGTTGAGAAATC
>NW_012152279.1:20305-20642 GCF_000956105.1 Propithecus coquereli | reverse complement strand
GCTCTTGCTCAGGCTGGTTTCGAACTTCTGAGCTCAAACAATCCGCCCACCTCGGCCTCCCAGAGTGCTAGGATTACAGGTGTGAGCCACCATTCCCGGCCAACTTTTCTACTTCTTGTAGAGACTGGGTCTTGCTCTTGCTCAGGCTGGTCTCTAACTCCTGGCCTCAAATGATCCTCCTGCCTCAGCCTCCCAAAGCGCTAGGATTACAGGTATGAGCCACCACACCCAGGCTGGTTGTATTTTTAAATAGAGCTTTATTGGCCTTCTAGTTAGTAGAAAATCATCTGATTTTATTTCTGATATTTTCTTGACTTTATATATAATTTTATACTTT
>NW_012152279.1:19934-20255 GCF_000956105.1 Propithecus coquereli | reverse complement strand
GGCTAGAGTGCCATGGCATCAGCCTAGCTCACAGCAACCTCAAATTCCTGGGCTCAAGCAATCCTTCTGCCTCAGCCTCCTGAGTAGCCCAGACTACAGGCATGCGCCACCATGCCAGGTTAACTTTTCTACTTCTTGTAGAGATGGGGTCTTGCTCTTGCTCAGGCTGGTCTCTAACTCCTGGCCTCAAATGATCCTCCTGCCTCAGCCTCCCAAAGCGCTAGGATTACAGGTGTGAGCCACCACACCCAGGCTGGTTGTATTTTTAAATAGAGCTTTATTTGCCTTCTAGTTAGTAGAAAATCATCTGATTTTATTTCT
>NW_012152279.1:6116-8223 GCF_000956105.1 Propithecus coquereli | reverse complement strand
ATACTCAGGTCACCATTTTTCCTGGAAGTGCAGATTGTATTTGTTACAGAAGGAATCAAGTGACTTTCTTAAGGAGATTTTCCCATGATTGCATTTACATATTGATTTAAATTTATGGTTATTCAGGTTATATTTCTCTGTTTTCCTTGCTTATGGCTTTCTCTTGCTCTTTCAGGAATTTCTCCTAAAGTTTCGTTATTCAGAAATGCCCTTTCTCATTGGCATTTCCAGCACAGGATGGATAAAAATAAGTGATGGAACTAAATTTAGTCAGTTTTGATTCTCAAATAAAGAAAAAATGGACTGGGGAAGATGTCAGAAGCTTCTCATCTCATAATTGAGTGGACTCAGGGCAAAGTTGTTGTATTTCTCCTGTACTGAGCACTAAAATCTGTTTATCAAACACTTTTCACACATGTTTTCCATTAGCTTTCAACTCTGGTGAATATTTGGCAGTATCATAGCTTTTAACCGTCCCTAAAGGACATTATTGAAATTTTTCCAGCTCATTTTGCATCCCTTTTATAGTGTGAAAACTATTTTTTTATTCTACTTTACATTGCATTTTTAAAAATGTCAAGGGCTTAAATTTCTATGAACAACTTCTTTGAATATTGTCTCATGAATTAGAATTCCCATGGACATATTATTTTCCTTGACATTTTTACATTTTCAGAATTATATAGCATTGTAATATTTACTTATTCTCTGGGGACGAGCTTTCCAGAGAAATTGGAAAGGTTCTGTTTGTTTTTATTTAAAAAATCCCTAGATCTCTGATGGTGATACCCCAGATCTCACCCTGTATACTTCATAGTTCAAAAAGCCTGAAGAATAAGCTGTTCCAAGTGGCACTACAGTAACATGTATGTGTAAAACAATATATGAGTCTGTGTCTTTATAACCAATAGACTGCAAGATTAATTTCTTTGTTTCCCTCAAAATAACCTTTTATTTGAAATGAAGTCGTTGTAACCTTTTCTTTCATGCACTTAATTACCTAGATTTTTGTTGGGCCTCACAATCTAAACACTATTCACATCTGCTAATGGTGTAAGCCTTCTGTGCTGACAGAACACCCCATGTGCTGACTTTGGGCTTGGGTCCCCTGATATAAAATCTGCTGGTAAAACTTGCTGAGCACCACCAGGCTTATCAACAGACTTCAGTGAGGAGTGTGGCATTTCAGTGACACTAAGCCAGGGACCAAGCTGTTCAGACATACCATTCATCACCTCCCCTCACAGGGCCCAGACAGGCATTCCTGCTTCTAATCAGTACATACATGGGCTTGGAACAACAATAAAAAAAGGTGCCTGCAAAGTAGGGCAGTCATTATATCTAGTGGTTGTTGCATTGGTCATGTACTAATTGGTTGCATTGAGATACATATTGCTTGAGAAAAATTGGGAATGGTTAGAGGCCAGGAAAGGCATGTATAAGAAAGAGCTTCACAAATCCTTAGGTTTGGAGTTTCAGAGGAACCAATTGTTGGAGGGAATGGCAGCCCAGCAGTAAAGAATTGAAATAGGCTTTGTAAATATCTGCTTTAATATTCCAAATAAACATGTAAACTATGGCATCCTACACAGACTATCAGATTGCTGAACCGGATTTGCTCTTTCATCAGAGTCTGACTGAGTGTGATCAGACCTCAGTGTCTTCTTAAACCTGCTGGGTGAAGGCAGATGTGGGGCTGTGAATCTGTCCCTGATTGGCACAAGACAGGTTGGTGTTGTGTTATGGCAGTGGCCCAATTTCTAGGACTGGTTGTCATAGCTGTCTTTGAAAGACAGCGTCTCCTAAATATCCAGCATTAGGAATTGAATAAATAAAATATGGTTTGTAATTAAATGGATTATGAGGAAGTCATTCAAAAATCACATTCTCTAAGAATATTTAGCTACATGGTAAAATACTTATTATTACCAAAAAGAGGTAGGCAGCAGGAAGCAAAAATTATTAAAATGCACCAAAATGTCTTCAGTATTTATTTCTGCATGTTAGCATTATAGTAAATTTTTCTTTTTTATGCTTTTTTTCTATTTTCTGGGTATTCTACAATGACCATATACTCTCATTATAATGAAGAAAAGTTATTTTTAAC
>NW_012152279.1:0-306 GCF_000956105.1 Propithecus coquereli | reverse complement strand
AGTGGTCATAGTGGTGGTGGGTTCAATCAAGAAATAAAAGTTTGCAAAGTGAAAATTGTAAGGTGCACCCCCTACCACCCATGCAGTTCAAGAACAAACTATCACAAAGGCGGAGGGCTCAAGGAGCACTTTCTGACCATGTCATTTATTGTTGTACATTGTATGATTATTGTATACTCTACAAATTTTTATTTTACAATAATTTTTCTTCATTCATTTTCCAACCTGCTGATTCTAGTTCAGGGTTGTGCGTGGCGGGAGCGGGGTGCAAGGCAGGTACCCAGGCTGGGGCACTGTCCCATCACA
>NW_012152278.1:6584-7510 GCF_000956105.1 Propithecus coquereli | reverse complement strand
TATAGAATAATCTTAATATTTTCATTACTTGCTTATTTCATGAGATAGATCTATGAGTTATACTGAACATTTTAGATAGACATAACTGTGAGCAAAACAGAAAAAGAATATTCATTATTGCCATTACCCATGCCTGTATGTCCCTTAGAGTGCAAATACAGGGCAGATTGCTTATTTCAATTACACCACCAAGGATAGCTTATTGGAAATAACATTCAAGATGCATCGTACTTTTAATGGGCACTGAAATAACCCAAATCAATAGCAAACTATAAAACTGTCAGGTTTAGTCTGAAACTGTCAGTTCTTGGCGTGCTTATGGCCAAAGAATGATCAGATACACCAAAGTTAGGCAAGCATGAGGTGAAGTTTATTGAGGGGGAGCAAGATAGGATTATAGGGCAAGAGCAAGATATAGGTTTACAGACCATGGTACATACGTCACAGATGACAACTGAACCCATTGTCGCAGCAGGGCAAGCAAAAGGAAGGGCAAAGAGAGAGAGCTTGTCTATGGGCTGCCTCTTATTTTATAGTGCCCAGCCAGATAGGGACCTCCCTCGTGGTTCAGAGGTCACCATGGAACCACTTTGATTAGACGGTTGGGAATCACATAACCTGAGCCTTAACTAAGCATGTGGGTTCTAGGTCACTTTCCAGACATTATGGTATCCATGCTGCTTAGCCCATGGGCTAGAGAGTCCTCTGCATTCTTTTGCAGCTGGCACACCAAGTTCTGATTGGCAGATTCATAGGGTATTCCCTCCTCCTCCAGGTATGGAGAATTAGGATTGGGCAAGACCAAGATGGGGCAACACCATCCACTTTTTTTCTCTAGGAGACCCAGAATCCCTCACTATCTACTAACAAAACCATTCGTCAATCTTAAATTCTCCCCTATAAAAGCTTAACGTGTAAGAATCAGA
>NW_012152278.1:955-1278 GCF_000956105.1 Propithecus coquereli | reverse complement strand
TTGGGTTGACAGAAATAAACCCAGTTGCAAATAATATATGCTTTAGTTTCATTTAAAGACAAAAAACCCACTCTCCCCCACAAAGAGAGAGAGACAGACAGATACACACACACACACACACACACAAAGGGAGAGAGGGAGAGAGGGAGAAAGGGAGATAGGGACTACTGTGTTTGTGGTAACACCAAGAATGAAGATAGAGTTGTTGGGATTATTGGAGATAAAAAGACAGACACAATGGAGCATTATTATTTGACAGTGGACATGAGGAGGCCTTTGTACTATTTTTTAATATTCCATCCCCAGATTGTATGGTGGTTACA
>NW_012152278.1:470-905 GCF_000956105.1 Propithecus coquereli | reverse complement strand
TTTTTATTTCAGGGTATTATGAGGGAACAAACATTATGGTTACACTTTATGTCTTTGCCTCACCCAAGTGAGGGTTGGAGGCACGCCCTGCCCCGTGTCCTGTGTCCTTTAGTTGTGGGTTTACCGCTCCATCCCTCTAATCCCTGGAGAATATTACTGCCATGTGAGCACCCTAGTGTTCATCAGTTAGCACCAATTTGATAGCGAGTACAAGTGGAGCCCATTCTTCCGATCTTGTGGTACCTCACTTTGGATAATGGGCTTAAATTTAATACAGGAAAGTATAAGAGGTGCTAGATCACTGTCGTTTCTTATGATTAATAGTCCATTGTATACATACACCAAATTTTAATAATCCATTCATTAATTGATGGGCACTTAGGTTGTTTCCACATCCTTGCAATAGTGAATTGTGCTGCCATAAACATTTGGGTG
>NW_012152278.1:0-420 GCF_000956105.1 Propithecus coquereli | reverse complement strand
ACAGACACAATGGAGCATTATTATTTGACAGTGGACATGAGGAGGCCTTTGTACTATTTTTTAATATTCCATCCCCAGATTGTATGGTGGTTACACAGATGTGTTCATTATATGATAATTGAAGCCTTGTAATCACACTTGATTCTCTTTCCTTTATGTGTATTCTTTGTAATAAGAAAAATATATAGTAATGAAAAAATTATATAACAACTACATTCACAGAAATGTCACCTCTGTTACTCCATTTCCACCCTTCTTTCTCTCTGCTTTTAAAGGAAACCATTATTACTATTTAAAATTTTTACTCATTTTTTCTTGCAAATATTATGTGATCACATACATACACATATACCATTATGTCTGTCACAAAATGATGCATGCAGTCTATAGTGTTCTATGCCTTCCTTATTTCACTTAATT
>NW_012152277.1:14675-15002 GCF_000956105.1 Propithecus coquereli | reverse complement strand
TCCTCTCATTTAGTTCTGACACTTTTTACCTGGAGACGGTGTCAGATCCCACAGGTTGAGGGCTCAGGGCCCAAGACTGAGCCCCCCACCCCACCAGTTACAAAATCTGGGCCTCCAGAATTCTGAACAACTGTCTTCAAGTCGGGGTTCCCACTACTCCCTCTTTGAGTTTGATTAATTTTCCAGAGTGCTCACAGAACTCAGGGAAACTTATGATTTCCAGTTTACTATGAAGGATATTACAAAGGATACAGATGAAGAATGCATAGGGACAGTTATGGGGGAAGGGGCGTGGAGCTTCCCAGCCTTCTCTGGCACAACACCCTT
>NW_012152277.1:5542-7215 GCF_000956105.1 Propithecus coquereli | reverse complement strand
CTATAAAACAAATACTGATACATATCTTGACAAAATGTGCAAAGCCGTTCGGAAACCATAACTTGGTGAACATTCCTTGTATAATGCTTTTGGCCCACTCCCGATATTTGAATGGTCTTCTGTGGCCTGCCAGCCCCCCAACCAGCCATCGCAGTCCCCCATGATCCTGTCTGGCCTGGGATCACTGGCCTTATTTTATGCATCTCTCCAGTTCTCCTCTCTCCAACTCTCATGCTAATTTTCCTCCCCACTCCAATCCTTTGTTCTAGCTCCTTTCCCACTCTTGTCTTTCCTTTGTGTCACTTCCTCAGCATGAACCCTGCCCTAGAGAGGTGAAAGGGGAAAGGGCATCCCACTGCCTGACTGATACTGGGAGGTTTGGTTAATTATTTAACAAGGTAGGAGCTTGTACCCGGAGTTGTGGTTTCAACAGTAGAGTACTTTAGGAGGTGGTTCAACACACTTCACTTACTTAGCCTTGCGTAAGACCTTGAGTTTCTAAATAGGTGACATGGGGAGAAAATACCCCACCACACAGAGCAGTTCAAATACAGCACCGCACGATGAAGTATGAGAAGGCGTGCAGATGCCTGCGTGTGGCCCTGAGTCAGCAGTAGCTGTGATTCGGTGGGTGATATGCATTTTCTAGCACAATCATGTTCAATTTGCACAATATTAGTAATATTCCCTTACATTCAGGCTCTCTTCCAAACGACATGACCAGATGTCAACATTCTCTTCTTGATGTAAGCCTCCCATGAATTATTTCATCTTCAGATGGGTGGCCTGCCCCTTACAGAGAGTTTACACATTGAATTCAATGGAAGCTAAAGATTGGATGCTTACCACTGTGACAGGTGCTACCCTTACACAGACGCCAGCATTACCTGTGGGCCTACTTTGCAGATGATGAAACTGAGGCACAGAGAGTTTGAACGACTCAGCTAAGGTAATGGCTCTAGGAAGGAGGAAGCCAGGATTCAAACCCAGACATTCTTTTTTAAAAATTGAGACATAATTTACATGCTGTAAAATGTACATTTTAAAATGTCCAGTTCAGTGGTTTTTAGTATATTCACAGAAATGAGCAACCATCACCACTCTCTAATTCCAGATCTTTCTTCTCACCCCAGATAGAAACCCCATGCCCACTGGCAGTCACTCCCCCTTTCTCCCCATTCTCCTAGCCCTCGGCACAAATTTACTTTCCGTCTATATGGATTTGCTTATTTTGGGTATTCTGTAAAAACAGAATCACACAATATGTGGTCCTTTATGACTGGCTTCTTTCACTTATTGTCACGCTTCGTTTCTAGCATGGATCGGTGTCTCATTCCTTTTCATGCCTGACTTGTATTCCAGTGTACAAATCCAATGCACTGGTTTGGCCATTCCTTAGTCGATGGACATCTGGGTTGTTTCCATGTTTCAGCCATGAGAAAATCATGCTGCTGTGAACCTTTGTGCACAATGAACCCGACATTTTGATTTTAGAGCCTGTGTGCCTAACGACCTCCACACTTGACTGCCTCCCCATGTAGACAGGAAACTTCTTGGGAAATGTGCCACCCATGGCCTTTTGGTAATGTCACACTCAGTGAAATGTGCCCAGTGTGGGTTCGACTTACGTGACATGGTGTCTCCCCCTGTATGTAGCAGACACGAGTTGGTTT
>NW_012152277.1:2939-3597 GCF_000956105.1 Propithecus coquereli | reverse complement strand
AACCTATGTCCCTCTGGCCTGGGGGGAATAAGAACAGCAGCCACGAATGAGCCATATGATTTTCAGAGCAAGGCTCTGCTTAGAGGGGCCCAGACCAATTTCTCAGCAGAGTGGAGGTCCAGCACCTCTTCCCCTTCTACTTCTGCATGCTTGCGTCAGCCATTCTCCCTCCAGATGGCCTGCTCTTGGAAGGAACTCTGCCTAGCGTCCATCTGCCCCAGAAAGCTGGACCTGCACTGGGCTCCCTTTGTAACCTTCCTGGGGTCTTATTGCTATCTAGAAAGGCCCGAAGGACTATGCTGCCACCTTCCTGCCTCTGATCATTGTCATTAGGAAACCCAGCTGGCAACCTCCTTGGGAAGCAGTCCCGGGAGGCTGCTGCTAGCTTGGATTGAGCCAGTCTTTGCGTTCCTGCAACAGTGAATTTGCACCATGGCTGCGTTCCTGGGGCCAGCCCTGCTTGCGTTTGGGGGGGTCCCTTCGATCCTGTTTGTCAGGCTGCTTGTCCTTTCCCAGGCCCCAGCATGCCTCCAGTGCCAAAGGTGTAGCTTAGGACAGGGCCTCGCGTGCCAGTCCAGGTGTGGGTGACTAGCTCTGGGCGAGTCTGTTCTAGCAATTCAGGAAGCCACTTCTTATAAGGACAGGTAGTTTCCACTTC
>NW_012152277.1:0-1318 GCF_000956105.1 Propithecus coquereli | reverse complement strand
GGGTGGAACTGAACCCTGAAACTGTGGGGTCTGGGCTAACTCTGGTTACTGACAGAATTGAATTGATTTGTAGGACAGCCAGCTGGTATTAGGGAATTGGTCAATGTGGAAGAAAATCCTCACACATCATGGACATCACCGATAAAGAGCAATCCCGAAAGTTCAGAAGAGAGGGCTGGCAGGGGGAGGGGACCCAGGGGTCTCTCTGAGTGGTCCTGAAAGTGTTGCTATGACACTTTAGAGTGGCAGAGGCAGATTGGTGGAGATGAAGAGAAAAATCTAGACGCTCAGGCGAAAGCTGATAAGGGGCAGTGTTGGTCTACATTAGCTGTGTGCTTAAAGCTGGTTAAATATTAATTTAGGCTCTTTCATAACGAAGGGCATGATTCAGAGCAAGGGTGTGGTGTGTGAAGAGCACTGCTTGGCTCTGGGTGTGTAGACACTGCTGTTTTCACATTAACTCCTTCCAGAATGGTCTGCCTTCACCGTCGTCCTGCATTTCAGAGAGTTTGTCTGGGAGTTTTCTTCTTAGCACTTTGGAGCGTAGTTGTAGGTGACAAGGTGCTGGTGGTCCCTCTGGACGGAAGCCACTGGCTTAGCGTAAAGGATGTAGCCGAGAGTCTCAGTGCCAGGGGGCATGAGATTGTGGTGCTGACACCAGAAGTCAATTTGCTTTTGAAAGAATCGAAATACTATTCGAGGAGATTCCATCTAGTTCCGTATGACGAAGAGGAGCTCAAGAACCGTTTGCGTTCCTTCGGAAAGAGTTTGTTTTCTGAGAGATCATACCTGATGAGTCCTCTGGTGGAGTACAGGAATGTCATGTTTGTCATTGACATGTGGTTTATCAACTGCCAGAGCCTCCTGAAGGACCATGCCACCCTGAATTTCCTCAAGGAGAGCAAGTTCGATGTTCTTTTCACAGACCCGGCCTTACCCTGTGGCGTGATCCTGGCCGAGTACCTGGGCCTACCCTCCGTGTACCTCTTCAGGGGCTTCCCATGTTCCCTGGAGCACGTGTTCAGTAGAACCCCAAGCCCTGTGTCCTATGTACCCAGGTGCTACACAAGCTTTTCAGACCAGATGACTTTTCCCCAACGGATGGTCAACTTCCTCGTTCATTTGTTGGAGCCCGCTCTATTTTATTGTCTGTATTCAAAGTACGAAGACCTGGCATCAGATGTCCTCAGGAGAGATGTGCACTTACCGACGTTGTATCAGAAGGGTTCGGTCTGGCTGTTGAGATATGACTTTGTGTTTGATTACCCCAGGCCGGTGATGCCCAACATGGTCTTTGTTGGAGGCATCCACTGCAAAA
>NW_012152276.1:25659-25992 GCF_000956105.1 Propithecus coquereli | reverse complement strand
ATTGCTAGGCAATTTCATTGTTGTATGAACATTATAGAGTGTATGTATACAAATCTAGATGGTATAGCCTACTCTGCACTCTACACCTAGGCCATATAGTATAACCTATTGCTCTTAGGTACATCATGTTATTGTACTGAATCCCATAGGCAACCGTAGCACAATTGTAATAACTGGTGTATTTAAAGACATCTAAATATAGAAAAGGTACAGTAAAAATACAGCATTATAACCTTATGTGACCAAGGCACATACGTGATCCATCATAGACCAAAACGTTTTTATGTGGTGCATAATCGTATATTAAATGATTAAACGAATCTACTGTCATTC
>NW_012152276.1:13666-14064 GCF_000956105.1 Propithecus coquereli | reverse complement strand
TGTACACTCTAAAAAGTAAAAATTATACAACATATATCCTCTAACCACAACAAAATTCTACTAGAAATCAGTAAGAGAAAGATAGCTGGAAAATCCACAAATATTTGGAGATCAAACAATATTCTTCTAAGTAACACACAGGTCAAAGAAAAAGTCTCAAGGATGATTAAAAAATATTTTAATGAAAATCAATTTAGTATGTAGGATATGACTGAAGCAGTGATTTGAGTAAACATACAGAACTGAATGCATATATTAGGAAAGTGGATAAAATAAATAATCAACAATATAAGCTTCCACAATGAAAGAAATTAAAGAACGAAGAGCAATTTAATCCTAAATAAAGTAGAAAAAAGTGATCATAAAAATTAGAGCAGACCTCAATGAGATTGAAAACA
>NW_012152276.1:11639-12111 GCF_000956105.1 Propithecus coquereli | reverse complement strand
TATGAAAGAAAAAAATGATAAATTAGACTTTATTAAAATTAAGAAACTTAACGCTCTGTGAAACAGACTGTTACAGATTCAAAGGACAAGCCACATATTGAAGGAAAATATTTACAAAACAAATATCTTATAAAAGACCCGAATATAATATATACATAAATCTTAAAACTCAACAATAAGAATGCAAACAACCCAATTAAAAAATGAACAAAGCACCTATACAGATTGCTTACCAAAGAAGATATACAGATGGCAAAGAAGCATATGAAAAGATGCTCAATATCATTTGTCATTAGGGAATTACAAAGTAAAACAACAGTGAGACACCACTACACCTCCACTGGAATGGCTAAAATCCTAATCACAGAGAATTTTGGTTGGTAGGAAGAATGCAGAGAAAGAGGAACTTTTATTAGTTGCTTGTGGAAATGCAAAATGCTACAGCCACTTTGGAAAGCAGTTTGGCAGTTAC
>NW_012152276.1:0-399 GCF_000956105.1 Propithecus coquereli | reverse complement strand
TCTCAAACTTCTAGCCTCTAGAACTATGAGAAAATAAATTTCTGTTGTTTAAGCCAACCAGGCTGTGATATCTTGTTATGGCAGCTATAGAGAACGAACACAAACTCTTTCTCATTCTTGTCTCTCTGCTGTGATTATGAAAAGGGAAAAATTCTGAAAGGTGTTCTCTCTTGTACAAAGATGATGCAGGGAAGTGTAAGTTATGTAAGCTAAAGCCCTTTGTAAAATTATCAAAATCTATTCATAGATGAGCTTAGTTTAATAGGGCAAGTAGAGTCAATAACAGAAAACATGTGCACATAGCACTTTTGACTCTAATCAGCCAAGATATATTGTGGTACCCAAAGGAACTTAGAAAATGCAGATCTCCAAAGAATAATATTTTAAAGTTTTTTCATA
>NW_012152275.1:9314-9711 GCF_000956105.1 Propithecus coquereli | reverse complement strand
TTGTGGCTACTATTTTCAACAGTACAAATCTACTTTATATGAATTCTCCTAAGACAGGTTTTGATGAACAAAACACTTTTGGTTAGAGACAAACTGTTATATGCTATCAGAGATTGTCAGTTCATTCAGCTCAAACAATCAACTTAAATTAGTTTTTTGGTTAGGAAATGATTTACTTTGTGATGATTCTACATACTAGGAAAAAGGTAAATTGGACTGTTGCTTCCTTTTTAAGTTTAAAAAAAATTAAAGAAAATACATGCTGCTAATGGGACGCTTTTTAAAAAATATTTGTTATTATCTGATTAAGCAGGTATATAATTATTTATATTGTCTAATAAGTATAACCTTACCATGTATCTACTATGTAGAGATTTTACAAGCTCTGTTTTAATTA
>NW_012152275.1:7269-9264 GCF_000956105.1 Propithecus coquereli | reverse complement strand
TCTAGTTTGATTTTAAACTGTGTTTATTTTCTATTTTCTGCTGTGTTGTAAGCTGCCTCAATATTTTGTGGCAATTTTACTTATTAATAACCCTAAAGAGAATTTAACAAACTGGAAAATTAAGAATAATTTTTATTATTTATTTGCAAATTTAATTACCTATTAACACAAAAAATCTTTAACTCCGTCTCTCACTGTAAGTATCTATGTAGTAACAAGGTGATGTATCTCCAGAGTTGGAGGAGGGAATGACGTGAATAAATGCTGCTGGTCCCTGGATCATTCCAGGAGCTAGGATCCTGACCCCAGAGAGTACCCAGTGGAACATGGGCTTAGTGACTCAAACATGCTGTCCTTCCCTGCCTACCTGCCCCTCTGCCTTCCTCTCTGATCACTTCGTTCAGAAAGTTTTCATATACTTACAGGTGTGACTTCTTGCTTATCTCAGATACCACGAGAACTAATTTTATCACGAGCTAAAGATATCTCGATTTTCCATACCATTACAGTGTCATTTGTTCCCAAATTACTTTATAAGCAATTCTGACTACCCAGTGAAGATTATGTGATTACTGAGCAGTTAAATGAGAGCACTTCCCTGTTCTCCACAGCTAATTTCCCCTCTAAGGGGAGCGGGGAAGGTCAGGTTTGAATAGCTAAAATAGGCAGATGTCCAGGTGATATAATTTGAGACAACTGAGAAGATTAAGTCTTCTTCCTGGTTTAACTCGTTGCCCTCCATCATTAGAGAGGACTTCTACATGATATTGAAATATTTTACTTTATGGTCTTCAAGGACTCCTTGTAAAATTTAACTACTCCACGTTGAGGAGACTTTTATTTGGTCAAGGTGACTATGACCAGGGCTACGGGAGCCTACAGCATATTAGAGACTGGCTCTCTCAGCATGTATGTGCCTCTCTGACACAGCCCCTCACCCACTCACAGGGTGCCTTTGTGCAGAACATGCGCTGTCCCAAGCAGCAAGACCTAAGTGGGCTGACAATCCAATGCTAGGAAGGCAGATAGTGTAACCAGTACCCTGTTTTTCAGTGTCCTATTTTGGAATTTTGCTGCCCCTTCTGAATGAGGAAATACTGACCTTTACCCTCCTTC
This sequence comes from Propithecus coquereli, assembly GCF_000956105.1. NCBI lineage: Eukaryota > Metazoa > Chordata > Mammalia > Primates > Indriidae > Propithecus > Propithecus coquereli. The sequence goes on along the minus strand of NW_012152275.1, from coordinate 8,148 downwards.
TTTGCACCAGGCACTCCCCTGCACAAGTTTCCCCTACCTAATTATGTGCTTGTTTAGAAGTCGGGGAGACTGAGTCTTGAAACAGTCCAGACCCCCACCAGAAGATCACCTGAAGGCTGCAGTTAATCTGTAGATAAACAGCCTTTAACCCCAGCCCATTCACTAGGTAGAGCAGTAATTCAAGATAGTCATCTTGATGACCAGCAAATCCTTGCCACTCCTGCACACCCTTCATACCAAATTCCCTTTTTAAATCCCTACCCTCAGCCCAAGACTTTGAAATGGTTTCTTTAAGGCACGAGCCTTGGCCCTTTCTCCACTGTTAGCTCTGGAATAAAGTTATTTTCCTTTGACTACGCCTCATCCTTGTTACTGGCTTGAGCTCACGGCTCAAACAGTGAGCAACTGAGCCTGCACTTGATTACAGTGGGAGGGGAGTGAGCCAGGGTGCTGGCCCTGCGTTGCCCTAGCTGGTTAGCCAGGAAAGTTTAAGGCATTTAATGGAGCAGCTCAATTTCTAGTGGAACTAACTTTTTAAAATAAAAGAGCAATAACTAAGAATTATTATGGGTGGATAACAAAACTGGAGTCTCATATAGCTGCTTATTTCTCACATTTTGATGAAATATGGACTCCTCAGAATTTCGGAGTGGAAGACTGAAATGTCTGTCTCTGCTGCCAGGCTAAGAATTCCTCAGGTGCCAGGTTCTATCTTACAGGTAGAACATGCGCTGTCCCAAGCAGCAAGACCTAAGTGGGCTGACAATCCAATGCTAGGAAGGCAGACAGTGCTTGTCTAAGTTGCCAACACCTTACAATGCAGTTTAGTTACCTGAGCTGATGAAATACTTTTTCATCTACACAGATAATCAAAATTAA
>NW_012152275.1:3030-5676 GCF_000956105.1 Propithecus coquereli | reverse complement strand
GAGTGGAAGACTGAAATGTCTGTCTCTGCTGCCAGGCTAAGAATTCCTCAGGTGCCAGGTTCTTGGTTTGCTCTTGTCTGTAACTCCAATGCTTGCAGACACACTAATGGTTAAGTACTCAATGTTTGAAAAAAAATAAAAATAAATAACAAATGCAAAATATATTTCAGGCTTACCACGTTTTCAAAATAAAAATCAATTGGGGTAGAATGCAAAACTGATATTTAACACATATACCTGAAAATGTATTTGGTGCTGGGTATATCAATTATAATATATAGATCTTATTTAGCTGATCAATTTCCTAACCGAGACAAGTCATTCCAGAGGATGGCACTGTTGGCAAAGATGGAAGCAATCTGTGATCATCAATTATGATTCTGACTGTACTTAATCATTTCATATGTCAGTACATATTGATTACCCGCTTCTCTTTTAGGCATGATAGGGGATATGAAGATGAATAAGAATCCTGTAGAGAAAATATTTGGAAGACTGACTGCAAATATTATACATGTGACATATATGTATACATCTTTATTTGACACTCGTCTGTGACATATGCCAGGATCTCTGCCATTGATTAGCTACCTGTGTGATCTGGAGAGAATCATACACTATCTCTAAGACTTGGGGTTTTTTTTAATCTAAAAGGAATTAATAGCATCATAGCTCTCTATGATGCTATAGCATTATTTGATACTCTTCTACAATATTCTACCCTGTGGCTTTTCTTTCTTCATTCTCTTTGTCCTTCATACTGCTTCCCCTTGTATTTCAGCTACATTTGACACTACTGACATACCATTCTTCCTTAAAACTGCTCTTCCTTGGTTTGTTTCCATAACATTGCACTATCCTGGTGTTTGTTTTCTTCAACCTTTTCTAATGATTCCTCTATTTCCTTCACTGCTTTTTCTGTCTTCACAGATCCCAACACTCTGCTCCTGGCTCTCTTTGTTGCCTGTCTCTCAACTTTCTCCCTTAAAATGCTAATCAGTCTCACCTAACACCTCTGTGCTAATCGCTTTTAACTTTCTTCCTAGGGCTTCCCTGATTAAACTAGCCCTCACTGATTGCCATCTCCTCTGAACTCCAGACAGCATATATTGATGATTCTACACACTGAAAACTCAATTATATAGCATTCTCTGCCATTACAGACATGTCAAGTTCATCTCCCCTTGTGGACTGTCAGCTTCTGGAGTCTGGAGACCATGTTTTATATCACCATTTTATGTCTAGCACTTGGTGAATGAGGCACTGTGCAACTCCATTAGTAAATCGTTCTGGTGGGTAATGGACTTAAGCCTCTGAGGCTGTAAATCTGGCACCTCTGACACATACTAAATAATTGGAATCAGCCTGCCTTGTGTGCTGCCTTTATAAAGTCTTGGATGGCAACTTTTCAAGAACATTGTTAAGGTTTCAGGAAGCCAGGTTAGTTTACATAACCTTGTAAAAACAATTTTAATATTTTTTTCATGGCTTAATGATTTTTTTTTAAATGTGGGTGATTTATTTTCCTGTGCTAAGTTTTATAAAGAAAAAAACTACTATAGGGTGGATGCTATGGTGTGAGTGATTTTTCTGTGAAGACTGTTCAGTAATAGAGACAAAAGAGATTTTAAATGTTGTCTTGTCACTTCTTCCCCACTCCCCATTTTTATTGGTGAGAAACCAGACTTCTAAATTAAATCGTTAGTTTTAAAAAGTGATTCACAACCTTGGCTGCATGTCAAAATTATGTAGGGTGCTTCCAAAAAGATACTGATGGCTGTCCTCTCGCCAAGTCTCCCTGCGCCCCCTCTAACCCTCAGAGGATTCTGATTAAATTGGTTTGAGGTGGGGTCATGGCATTGGAATGTTTTTTTAAAAAAGCTCTCCAGAACATTTTAATGAGAATCACACTGCTTTAAAGTATCTAGGTTTACTGAATGGTAATTTAAACAAAAATACTAAGTAAGGTGTGGTTAAAAATTGTTAGGTTAAAAATCACTGTTATGAATTATTATTCCTGGTTTTTAAAGTTAGCAAATATTTTAATAGTCATTTTATAGATCACTTGAAATGCATGTATTAAAATTTAAGTATAATTTTAACATCAGGAAATAATATTCATGCAGTTACTGAAACCCATTATTTCTCATGAAATTTCTGATTAGTACCTTTATTAAACAGCTTTTGGAGTTTCTACTCTATGACCAATAGGTGGCACTAGTAATTTCTTCATTTATATGGTAACTAACTGGCACACCCTTTAATGGAATATATTTTATGTATATCTCTATTAAGACACCATTACAAGCTTCAGCTTGTGAAATTCAGTTTTAATTTATCTGTATGTGTTTCATTTAAGTGTTCTTTAATTACTAGAATGCTTAGCATAATGAATTCTGAAACTATGGATTGATTTAATGCCACAATAAAGATTTTCTGCTTTAATCCTTAATTAGTTCACTGAACTTGCATCTATTTAATATCAGTGACTAGGATTTTATTAATGATAATGTTTTCAAAGCAGAAACAATGCAATCTGCTGAATCCCGTTTAACAACAGTATCAAATTAAGGTTATGATCTGTGGGAAATAATTTTAATGTTAAATTAAAATGCACTCTATGTTCATGAATAATTTTTAGGTTTC
>NW_012152275.1:0-540 GCF_000956105.1 Propithecus coquereli | reverse complement strand
TCTTTTAATTACTGTTGACATCTAATAGAATTAGGCTGAAACTACAAGGCATTCATGCTTTCATTTACAGGCATACTTCATTTTATTGTGCTTCAAAGGTAATTTTGTTTTTTACAAATTGAAGCTTCATGGCAACTCTGTCAAGTAAGTCTATTGGTGCCATTTTTTCAACAGTATATGTTCACTCTGTGTCTCTGTGTCACACTTTGGTAATTCTCACAATATTTCAAACTTTATTATTATATCTGTTATGGTGATCTGTGATCAGTGATCTTTGATGTTAATATTGCAATTGTTTTGGGGCACTATGTACCGTGTTTGTATGAGACGATAAATTTAATAAGTAAATGTTATACATGTTATCACTGCTCCACTTACTGGCCATTCTCTCTCTCCCTCCCTCTCCTCAAGCCTCACTATTCCCTGAGACATAAGAATATGGCAGTTAGGCTAACTAATAACCCTACAATGGCCTCCAAGTGTTCAAGAGAAAGGAAAAGGCACACGTTTCTCACTTTAAATTTAAATGAAAAGTTAGAA
>NW_012152274.1:351242-351573 GCF_000956105.1 Propithecus coquereli | reverse complement strand
TCTTTAACTTCTCACCCAGCTCAGTCTCTTTGAAGTGTTTGAAACTACTCACTCACTTATTCTTCGAAACTTCTACATCTTTGGCTTCTACAGCATATGCTCAGTGATTATCTCCTTGATCTCCAAAATTTACCTCAATCTATTTGCTGAAACCTCCAAATCCAACTCCTGAAACCCCCTGGCATATTCTCTGTTATCTGGTCACTATTTCCCCTTAATAAATCCAAACTTTCGCATAAGTAGTTGATTTCACTAAAATACACTGTCCCTCCTGCCCATCTCTATACACTTTGGATTACTGTGTTTACCCAATTCCAAGTCATTCTTTAAG
>NW_012152274.1:347481-348602 GCF_000956105.1 Propithecus coquereli | reverse complement strand
TATGTGTAATCAAGGCAGTACAGAAAATATTTTTCTATTTTAATATTGTTTCTACAGCTCCCCAGTGCCTTAGAAGAAATGTGGACCAGATATCTCTGGAAAAAACTTATCATCTTTAGGAGTGAAGTACAGCAGCCAGAGAGCTGACGCCAGTGATGTTTGCAGCCTAGACCTATCCTCACATGTTCTCATGTCCCAGAGGACACACAGAAGGCCTGTATGTCCTCTGAACATTGATATTTCCTTCTATAATCACCTTGTAAACCCAGGCTTCTTATGGAAGAAAGGAAGAGAAGCCTATCAAAACAGTTGCTCAGTTGAGAGGAAAGAATAGACAGACTACAGATTCACGATGGATATTTATAAGAAAATAAATTAGTTATTTTTATTATTATATTACCCCATGTTGACAGAATAGATCCCTCTTTGTTTCTAGACAGAGTCTTGCTCTGTTGCCTGGGCTAGAGTGCTATGGCATCAGCCTAGCTCACAGCAACCTCAAACTCCTGGGTTCAAGCAATCCTCCTGCCTCAGCTTCCTGAGTAGCTGGGTATAGGCGCGCATGACCACACCCAGCTAAGTTTTTTGCATTTTAAGTAGAGACAGGGTCTCACTCTTGCTCAGGGTGATCTCAGACTCCTGATCTCAAATAATCCTCCTGCCTTGGCCTCGCAGAGTGCTAGGATGACAGGCATGAGCCACCACACCCGGCCCTACCACTTTTTTATATCACTTAACATTTTCATGAAGATTTTTCTTCCGTGTGAAGACTTGATTGGTATATAAGCATTTCAATTTGCTGGTGCTTGAAACAATACTTGTGTGAATATTTACAAATACTGCTCCATTAATACGGTTGAATGTATTCCATGATACTATGGGAGTAGAATTTCTTCACCGTAGTATATACATATCTTTAATTTTAGTTGTGCACCATTTACCTCTTATTGGCTGACAAATACCCCCAAAACATTGTAGTGTAAAACAATCACCACTTGATTTAACTTACAGAGCTGTGGGTGACTGGAATAGTGGAGACAGCTGAGGTGCTTTAAATACTGAGATGCCTGAGTTTTCTACCTTGTGGACTCACATACTGCAGTCCAGGGAACAAAAAATTT
>NW_012152274.1:346452-347431 GCF_000956105.1 Propithecus coquereli | reverse complement strand
CTTTAGATTCAGAAGTCCTAGATTTAAATTTTAGCTGTCTTGTGTGTTTGAAATCCTTCTCTGGATGCCTTTGCTTTTCATAAGAAACAGAGCTGATAACCACTTTCTTGTAAGAGTTACATGAGATAACAGAGGGAGATCATCTAGCACAATGTCTGGTACTTAGCAGAAGTTCTACAACCAGTTGCTGCTATTGCCGCTGCTATTATTATTTCTCTGTTCTCCTGCCTCTTTCTAATAATCATAAAGAAATGAAAATTTTAACATATCCTTTCTTTCTGAAGTTGTTATTACCGATCAAGACTATCACTTCTCTGTCTAGACACCCATAATGAATCTACATGGGATTTATTTCTCTCCCGTAGTGTATTTAGTGGTTTATCTGTTTATTTAATCCTTCTAAAGCTAAACACAATAAAAATACAGTAACTTCTTCTTATATCATATTGGTCCATCTTTCTACTATTATACTATTTTGTCCCACTGACTCATAACTAAATCTAACTGTAGCAACACAATGATCCACATACCACAATAAACAAAATAATAATTGTAATATGTAGTAAAAGAATGTTGATGTTTGCTTACAAATATGTCATTCAACAACAGACAGTCCTGAAATATGAGTTTTTGACTTTATGATGATGCAAAAGTATTATTGGATTTCCACCAGTTCCTACTCCAAGTATTTGGTAGCACACTTAAAATTTGTATGAGTTTTCCTTCCATAGTGGCCACTAGTCATACGAAAAGAAATTATATATTAGATAAACGTTGTTTAGCCTCTAGGGGTAGATGTGTACATATATTGATTACAAATGTTGGCTAAAACTAAATAAGGGTAAAGATAGGCTATTGGAGAGTATGTGTTTCAAAGGGTCTGACTGGAGAAGTAAAAGTGTCAGGAAAACTGAGATGAAACCAAAGCATAAAAAAAGATGACTATTTAATCAGGTTTAGGAAGAAAGCAGGGCTCTGT
>NW_012152274.1:327241-328972 GCF_000956105.1 Propithecus coquereli | reverse complement strand
GCTGTGAGCGAGGATGACGCCACGGCACTCTAGCCTGGGCAACACAGTGAGACTCTGTCTCAAAAAAAAGAAAAGAGGAAAGCTGACTCATAAATAGATAGTAGCAGATTGATACGTGTAGTCACAAGTTCAGAGGGAAGAAAAAAAGCACATCCAGTTACCATAATGTGTTCTATGAGGCATCAGGGAATGTTTTTGATTTTATTAATTCTAGGACTGCTCAGATTTATTTCTTTTTTTTGAGGTTACCACATAAAATATAGAACACTTAGTTAAATTTGAATTTCAAATAAACAATGAGTATTTTTCATCATACGTAGGTCCAAAATATTACGTGGGACATACATTACTAGAAATTATTTTTCTGAGTATCCAATTTGAATATTTTTATTGCTAAATCTGGCAACCACGTTCTAATTGGATTTGGTCGTGCAGAAATTTAGCAGAAATATGGCTATGTATATATCTAGTTATGAGTCATGTGTTTTTCTTTTTTTTCCCCAAAATTTATCCCTGTTTATGTCACACAGTGATTAATCGGGGAATCAGGACTCTTTTGAATATTAACACCTCACATATTTATTGGAGAAGCTGAGGAAGAAAGGGTCCGAAAGAGCAAAAGTTACTAACCATCCTCCTGAAACATTTGTGTGGGTGGAAAAGTCACAACTGTCAAGAAAATCTGAAAAGCCAGACACTCCTAGCTGCTGGAGTAACAACTGTGTGAATGAAAGATAGCAGAGGCGGAGAAGCTTGTGGAAGGGTCTTGCCTCTCTGCCTTTGGAGGTTAACATATGCGCACCAAGGCTATGGTAGCCAGTGAGTGAATGGATACACAGGATAAAGATCAAGAGGTCAAGAGTGAATTGGAATTAGAGGTAAAGATTAAAGCATTGCTCCCACCTATTAATAGATAGTAATTTGAGCTATTTAAATGACACCCTATATTTCTTGTCTTAGTTCAGGCAGCTATAACAAAAATTCCACAGACTGGGTAGCTAACCAACAGGAATTTATTTCTTACAGTTCGGGAGCCTGGGAAGTTCAAGATCAAGGTGCCAGCATATCCAGTGTCTGGTGAGGGCCCTCTTTCTGGTTGCAGATGGCTGTCTTCTCACTGTATCCTCACATGGTAGAGAGGAGAGAACAAGAGCAAGCAATTGTGTCTCTTTTTTTAAGGGCACTAATCTCATGCCTGATTACCTCTCAAAGGCATCACCTCCTAATATCGTCATATTGGAGTTAGGATGGCAACATATGATTTTTTGAGGGGGAACACACTCAGTCATTCAGTTCATAATACTTCTGCTCCTGCTCTTATCAGGCACTATTACAAGTCGTTAATTATAAACCCCTTGTTCATAAGGAGATGTGCTTAATTGAATCCTCACACCTGTGTCTTGGTTTGTTATTTCAAAACACTGAAGTTTTTAGCATTCCTTTGCATTAATAGTAGATAGGTTTGAATCAAAGATATATAGGGAAATAAAGAACAAAACAGAGCCAATTGTTTTCTTTAAAACAATAGGGGACATTTAATGTGGGATTTTTTGGTACTTAACTATTTCATTTTCTTATGGAAACAAGATTAGAAGGGACTGAGGTGCAGACACTTAACCTCCTCACTGGCTGGTATTTATTGGTAATGAAAATTAAAGCCCCTTCATGTCTTGCACATTGTGTCATAATGCCAAGGAAGTATTCTACACATGGGAACATAATGTAAGCCAT
>NW_012152274.1:326067-327191 GCF_000956105.1 Propithecus coquereli | reverse complement strand
AGAGTGCTATGGCATCAGCCTAGCTCACAGCAACGAATAGACACACTACAGATTCACAATGGATATTTATAAGAAAATAAATTAGTTATTTTTATTATTATATTACCCCATTTTGACAAAATAGATCCCTCTTTGTTTCTAGACAGAGTCTTGCTCTGTTGCCTGGGCTAGAGTGCTGTGGCATCAGCCTAGCTCACAGCAACCTCAAACTCCTGGATTCAAGCAATCCCCCTGCCTCAGCTTCCTGAGTAGCTGGGTGCAGGCACACACTACCACACCCAGCTAAGTTTTTCCCTTTTAAGTAGAGACAGAGTCTCACTCTTGCTCAGGCTGATCTCAGACTCCTGATCTCAAACAATCCTCCTGCCTTGGCCTCTCAGAGTGCTAGGATGACAGGCATGAGCCACCACACCCAGCCCTATCACTTTTTTATATCACTTAACATTTTCATGAAGATTTTTCTTCCACATGAACACTTGATTGGTATATAAGCATTTCAATTTGCTGGTGCTTGAAACAATACTTATGCGAATATTTCCAAATACTGCTCCATTAATACTGTTGAATGTATTCCATGATACTATGGGAGTAGAATTTCTTCACCATAGTATATATATATCTTTAATTTTAGTTGTGCACCATTTACCTCTTATTGGCTAACAAATACCCCCAAAACATTGTAGTGTAAAACCACCACCACTTGATTTCACTTACAGAGCTGTGGGTGACTGGGACAGTGGAGACAGTTGAGGTGCTTTAAATACTGAGATGCCTGAGTTTCCTACCTTGTGAACTCACATACTGCAGTCCAGGGAACAAAAAATTTTAAAAAAAAATCACACACTGAAAATAAAATCAGACCTGTGGCCTGGTTTTATATGGCCTATGAACTTGGAATGGTTTTTGCATTTTTAAATGGTTATTTTAAAAAAAGTAAAGAAAACTCACAGAAGTTAAAGAACAGTCCTTATGTGGTCCTCAAAGCCTAAATTATTTACCACGAGGCCTATTAACAGAAAAAAAAAAACAAACCAAAACCTAAACCTTTGCTGATCCCTTATAGTCAGCAGGACTATCTTAGATATGGTTTGAAATGGCTTTTTTAAAAATAAAATATTATAGGC
>NW_012152274.1:323519-323958 GCF_000956105.1 Propithecus coquereli | reverse complement strand
TTCTTCCCAATTGCCTTCAGCTCAAAATAATCCTTATGCTAAAGGGACATTTTGGGGTGGCAATTCTGGTCTCCTACAAGTGCATTCTGCCAACTCTTCTGAAGTTTTTTGGTGGAATTCACAATCCAACCCCTGCTTACCCACCAGTCCCAATCCCTGGAACCCCACCAGGACCCAGGAGTTCCACTCTACCTATTTGTTAATGACTGGGTGAAGATCCACCACAGAGATCTTCAGGACAGCAAACCTAAAACAACTACATTTTGCCTCTTTACAGAAGAGCCCAATGGTACCTGCTCTAGAGTATGAAAGCCCCTTATTAAAGAAACACGAAATAACATTTTAACACCTCTTGACTAAAAATAACTTTTGTCTCAAGATAGCACATTTCTTAGTATCCTCTTAAATTATCTTTTACTATTTTCAAATTTAACACTGT
>NW_012152274.1:319011-321254 GCF_000956105.1 Propithecus coquereli | reverse complement strand
CTTTCAATCCATTTCATTCAAAAGCTAAACTTCATAAAATACCATGATCACCATTTTTCTTATAGTAAAGGGATTTTAAAAATGCTTGCCTACTTAAGTATTAAAATGCAAAGCAATTTCCATGGAAACATGACAATATATAATTAGAAAAAGAGTTGTTTTACAAAACTAACATCAGAAACTGTTGATGCTATATGCAATTACCATAATTATTTTTATTTCATAAGTTGCTTACCATTTTAGGTCTAATTAGTATAGAGTATAAAATCCTTACTTATTTATGTAATTCATGATTTAGTTCTTTTAATGACAATGCTAAATTCCTGTCTTATGCTTTTTTCCCCCTAATTACTATTTATGGCACAGTTAGATTTTCTACTCTCAATTTTATAAAAGCAGAAAAATATAACCTTCATTTATATTTTGGATAGAAAAATTAAAAATGTATAATTTTAAGGACTTATTTTCCATAACCTAAATTTGGCTGTATTTAGTTACTGATGAAATGTGTCACAGAAATGCTTTGAATATGTATAAACACTGAATGTTTATTTTAATAACACTGCTTTACAGTCTATGTTAATCATGCAGAGGCAAATGTATTTGGGGTTGATCACAGATTTTAATAACTCATCTCATGAAGCAGATCAAATTAAAGTAATACTCTGAGACAATTGATTTGATAATTCAGGCAAACATATGATAAATCACAATGTAGATAGACATTCTATTGGCTGTCCTAGGTAAACAAAAAGAAGAAAAATCATTATATTAACATTTTCCCCCTTATTTATTTGACTCCATAAGAGAACATAGTCTCTTATAGGATTATATTAAAAATCAACTTTTTCCCCTTTAAAATCAGTGAAAGATCTTTAAAACTTTGATGGATTTACTTGTTACAGTTTGATCTAACCTTTATTTTGGCTAAAATTATTAACTAATCAGATAACATCTCTGATTTCCAATGTTGCAATAAAAATATACTAACTATACTTCTCTTGACAAAGTTACCTTAGTGACAAATTCGTACACAATTCAGAATCGCATTTCTATTGCCCAAATACTTCTAGAAAAAAAACTTGCTCAGCTGAAAAAACTAAAAGAAAAATATTTTGCCATTTTTAGGCTTGTTGACCTGAAGAGAAGAAAAAAAGCAGTACTGGCTATGTGGAATTTATAATAAAGAGCGTCATATATTTTATTACTATTTGTAAATTGTGTGAAATTCTATCAGTAAAATTTATAATAAACTTAAAAAAACACAACATCTATACATTTATTTCTCAAAATGGATGTTTGCCAATGCTACACAGTAAACACTCAAAAATGACTAGTTTCTAAAAGTGTTTCAATTATCCTCTCCCTTGCTCGGTTGGTGAGGAAAGCTTTGATCTTAAATGCTAAATGATAATAGTATGAGCCTAACCGTTTAGAGTTTCTGAGCCATCTCTACAATTGATTTAGTGATCTTTAATAAATAAATATTTTGGAGGTGTTCGTGCAAGGCAGTATGTAGGGACAGGGGATACGAAAATGACGAAGACACACAGCTCACTGGAGCTCATGCTTACTATTTGTTATACATGCTATAAAAGAAGACAAACACAATTCAGTTAGAGAATTATATGGATGTGCTTATTTTAGAAAGATAATTGGAGAAGGCCTCTCTGTGGAGGTCATATTGCATGGGAGTTTTAAAAATAGGGAAGAAAATAGGCATAGGAATCATGGGGGATAGAGCAGCCCAAAAAAGTGGAGTAGCCCTTCGTTGATGTGAAGAACTTAAGAGAAGTATGGTTTAGCTGCAGAGCAGATAACATTAGATGTCACTGTAGACATGAGTTTATATTTATTTCATTTCAAGTGGAATAAGGAAACATTGGCAGTTTTGTAAACATGAAAGATAATGATGCAAATTTGTATTTTTTTTTAAGTCACTCTGGTTGCTGTGTTGACATCGGAGAGTTACAGAAAAAGCAGAGACATTTTCCATGGCTATTACAGTAGAATTAGAGAGTTGATGGTGGCTCTCACTGGGGTAGTTCAGAAGAAATTTGTCAGAAGTAAACAATAAGCAACTGTGATAGTAATAGTAATTATAATATTATTTAGTGGTCAATGATATTCAAAAGAAAGAGTCTAATGTGGCAGGCATATGGAATCCAGGTTAGACAAAGAAGAAAGTGATTTCAGAAGATACCTGAATCATCATAAAAATATTGTGAGGATAATGCCCTAAA
>NW_012152274.1:303171-318006 GCF_000956105.1 Propithecus coquereli | reverse complement strand
ATATTTAGTATTTAATATGACTTCAGAATCGTTCTGTGCTTTATTGATCTAAATAAAGGGGAAAAAAAAATCAAGGTTTTCCTTAACAAAGCAATGGAGTTATTGTGCAAAAGCAAAGATTGCTTCAGTTTGGATTCCTGGTCAAACCAAGTACTTACAACATACAAAACAAGCTGCTAAAGTTTTTTTCATGGAACATAAACACTAATAAAAGGAGACATACTTTTTTGGAAGGAATATCATATATCAAGAGCTAATCCAAAAGAGGAGATGTCGTCTGATGTTTCTAGTCTGATATATAAGTAACCTGAGATTTAATTTATTAACAGAAAAATCTGTAAGCATACGATCTTTAGAAAGTTCAAATCACGGGTAACCAGAAAGCAGTAGTATCACCTGTGAATCGGGGCTGTTTCTCATCTAAGGAAAGAGTCTCCTAATTTATTTTGTATTCTGTTTCTTCCTTCCCACAGTTTCCATCAGTCCAGCACAAGCCATCATCTGCTTAAAAAACAAAATGCAGGATGAAAAAATCTTAAAGTATAAACTCTAAAGAAAGGGCAGATGAAGTTCAATATAATTTAAAATATTGTTCATTTTTGGGAAGTTCCTTTCTAAATATTAGATAGTATCAGTTAACATGCTAAAACAAAACATGTAATTAAAAATATGGTTTCATTGCTTACTATCCACTCTTGGAATTCTAGGCTGAAGGACAGTGCTTATTTTTAATATTTGAATAAAGCATTGCTAGAAAACATTTATAGATCTGAGACAGTGACTTTAAAACTTCTCATTAGAGAAGTTTAATCATTTCCAGACACGGTAAAATTATTTAGCTTTGAATTCTTTTTTTTCTTCTTCCATGTGGAGGTAAAGGATATTAGATATAGCAAAAGATGATTTCCACCACTCTTTATTCTTTAGATTCTAGTGATGAAACTTAACTCAGAAATTAAGTAAATTCAGAGTAAATGAAATATACTATAAAAATGTGTAATGAAAATAGGAAAACTTTGGTTGAAGCTTTGGTTAAAATAGAACTGACATTGTATAACTCTAGCAACAGTGCTATAGAAGCCATTCATCTTATAGCATTGTTACTTTAATTCGTAATTTATCAGAATGAGGGAGAACTGTCTAACATGTCTGCATCCATCAGTCTTAATGTGTTATGATTGCTACAAATCTGTAATTAAGTGAAAAACTGGTAGTCCTCTTTTATGTTTGGTAGATAGATTATAAAAATAAAATAATATGGAATTGATTTGGCAGAGTCTAGAACAGAGGAAGAATGTCACAATAGTTAAGAGTTCATCTTCTGAATCAGATAAAACTAGATTTTAATTGTGTTTCTCACTTATAAGGTGTGTAATTTTGAGAAATTTAACTGGTCCCTCGAATTCATTTGTAAAATATTATTATCAAACTTATACAGTTGTGAGAATTAAATATGTATTATATATAAACACTCAATGACCCACATGTAGTCCCCCTCAATTTATTATATATACATACATAGTGTGTATATACATATATATTCATATGTGTATTTATATGCATGCTTGTATTCTTATAAGTAGATGGATATTCAAAATAGGTTTTGCTCAATTTACATTGACAAACAATATTATTTTATTAAATAGCTTATTCCACTAAAAAGACACATTCAAAACTCAAGTTGAAAGAGCTATTTCTTAAGTAGCAGGAAAATCATCTACCTTAGATTCTATCTTCCAAGTTTCAGAAAATCAGCTGGAATTAAGTTGGTTAAAAAAATTTAATTTACCAGAAAAATACTTTGTGAATGTGAGCCTAATCTTTTACCTTTTTGTATCTACTTTGCTGCATGTTGTTCATACTCATTTATTAGTCCCCAGGTCACAACAAAGTATAAAAGTGCCTGCTAAACCACATTAAATTACTCTCAATGTGGTTTTTAAAATACGCTCTATTATTGCCTTAATCAGACCATCTCATAACTATAGCAACTCATTGTACAGCTGTTAGATAAAAAGAATCTTATTTAATTGCTACAGCATTTAGTTGATTTGGGAACCATGGATATCTAAGTCACTGATAATTTTCTAGAAATTTTTTCTGTAAATGTGCAGGTTCACAGACCATTCCTGTAAATTACTTGTATTTGAATTCCCTGAATCTAATTTAAATAAGTAGCTGCTTTTCTTAATACAAAACTTTAGAAATAAGTAACTATTAATGCAGATCTGTATATGAGTTGTTTAATGCCACCATAAAGTTTTTTAAATGTTTCTTAGAGAACAGAAGCACCAGACCTTAACAGATCAAATCAACAAGTTCCTTTAACATCTAAAGTTCACACAGTAAAATTAGACAAACACATGATTTTTTTATTATCTTGATGACAAATTACTTTGATCCATAATTTCTTTTTGGAATAATTTTGAATAACAATTACTTCCATCTTCTGCAATATATTATTCTCTTGTCTACACATTAGTGGTTTCCAACTCTTACAGAAGATGTCTACTTGACTAATAATTAGCAAAGCATAATTTAAAACTAAAGTATACCACAAAATTTGAAAATACTAAGTGATCTTGAAGATGTACTGATTTAGAAACTTTCATAATTTCCCCTTATTATTTTTCTGAGATAGATTTTACAGGCAGAATTCTTAATTTTTGAGTACTGTGATTTTTAGCATTTGGCACCAAAAGAAAGCAGCAGGCCTTAGAAGCTTAAACTTACAACACTAAAAAAGAAAAGTGCAGAGAGAATTATTTTAACAAATGGAATATGGTTCTTATAGAATATTCATTGTACCATATGCAGACTATCTTCAATTTATTAATAATCTATTAGTAGATGAAGCATTTATCTCTCATTTTTCAGATTTCATATTCTATCTAAATTTATAGTGGGCAATATTTGTATAGAATCTGGTTAAGAATATTAGTAATGCCACCTTTTATTACTGTAAGTTATGCAACACTTTCTGAGTATCCACTAAAGTCAACTCTCTACCATTCTCAGTGTCATTAAAGCACCTTTTACATGTTTTATGCCTTAATTTCTTTAGGCTACCAGCTCATAAAAATGTAGCCCAGTTTTAGGTTGATATAATTTGGAGACTTCTTTTGGGGGATCAGTTTTGTTTTGTTTTGTTTTTTAATTTTTTTTCATTTTTTGAGACAGAGTCTCACTCTGTTGCCTGGGCTAGAGTGCCATGGCGTCAGCTTAGCTCACAGCAACCTCAAACTCCTAGGCTCAAGTGATCCTCCTGCCTCAGCCTCCCGAGTATTTGGGACAACAGGCATGCGCCACCATGCCCGGCTAATTTTTTTTTATATATATATATATTTTAATTGTCCAGCTAATTTCTTTCTATTTTTAGTAGAGATGGGGTCTCACTCTTGCTCAGGCTGGTCTTGAACTCCTGAGCTCAAACGGTCCACCCACCTCAGCTTCCTAGAGTTCTAGGATTATAGGTGTGAGCTACCGCGCCCAGCCCTGAGGGATCAGTTTTGAAAATTATGGATAAAATCCAAATTGTCAAAAATGCACATGATAAATTCTTGCTAAGACAACACATATTACTTTTGCAGGGTAAAATGAAATCCATTTGTGGCAATTGTGTAAAATGGTAGTTCTAAAGGTTACCACCTAGTGGCCTTATCATTAGCTCAGCTTTATTATTACTGGCTTGTTCTAGGTCCTATTGACTAGGACTTTGGTCTCTCTAGCAGAGACAGAAACTCCATGTGGTGCAATCATTGTGATTCCTCATGTCACGAATAGAAGTGTGGATATTTTCCAATAGAAAAGTTAGGAGATTATTTATGGCTGGGTGCCATAATCCATAAGCTAAGAATTAGACAACTGCTTAGAAACCATGATTAAACCCAGCCTCTACAAATAAAAAAAAACTTTGCAAATTTGTCATAATTTATTTATAATGCATAATAGCATTATAAACTACAAAAGTTGAATTTTTGATATAGCTTAAGGTTTGTTTATAAAACCCCGTGCTATAGACTGAATGGTTGTGTCCTGCCAAAATTCATATGTTGAAATTCTAACGCCCAATGTAATAGTATTAGGAGGTGGGGGCCTTGGGAGATGATTAGGTCATGAAGGTGGACCCCCTCATGAATAAGATTAATGCCCTTATAAAAGAGACCCCAGGGAGCTCCCTCATCTCTTTCACTACGTGAGGACACAGCAAGAAGACAGCCACCTGTGACCTCACCTGACACAAAATCTGCTGATGCCTTGGACTTTCCAGCCTTTGGAACACTGAGAAATAAATTTCCATTGTTTATAAGCCAACCAGCCTATAGCATTTTGTTATAGAAGCCTGAATGAAGAACCCCTGTTTTCCAGGAATACAGTAAAATTTTGCTATAGCAAGATAATCTAGGAACAGAGATAGCTAAAGGGAAGATATTTTTAACTGACCAGTGTAAAGTAAAAAATTACCACTTTTTGCAATATAGCGCTAGTTAATGCAACAATTTTTAAGGAGACTTTCAACTCCATCTATCCAACTACCACACCTGTAATGCCAAGAACTGTCATCTGCACTAGGGATTTCTTCTCAGTATAATTTGGTAATAAAAGCAAAGCTGACATTTAGAGACAGTTAATTTTTCGTTAATAAAACAGAAAAAGAATGAATTAACATTATATCTTTGTGCTCCTTTAGGCAATATTGCAATAACAGTAACTAGGTAATGTCAATCAGTTTCAGTGGGGAAATATTACTTATTCTTTAATAATTCTGAACTAATAGTCCAGAGCAGTAAATTTAGCTCAAACAGTACAGCAGCTAGCATTTCCCAAGACATTTGCTTACTGGCATGAACTGTTGATGGTAATCATTATGTGGGTTTTCCTCAATAGAAGAGATAGGATTAGCAATCCTGCTCAGTCCCTGAATTGTTTCAAGTAAGGAGAATTTTATGATAAGAGAGTCAGTTTTGTGCTGTGAATAACAAATAAGGTAAATAAAGTCCCTACATAGTGTATTCGGGCAGAGTGGAAGGAAAGAAAATAAATTATAATCTATTGACAAACAGACAGGGGTGCTGTCCTGTTGGAGGCTTTGATAACCACACAGCATAGGACAGAACTCATTTAGAGCAGGTCTGAATGGTAGGGGAACAAATCTACAGCATGGAGTCGATTTAACTAGTCAGCAGGAAGAAGTTAAATGAATGAGAAGGACTATCAGCAGCTACCAGGGTCTTCTTACCAGCCATCACTACCAGAGTGCCAAAAGAAAAAAGAAAAAAGAAATAAATAAATGTTTGTTGTCTGGAAAAAAAAATCCAAGTGAGGAATGGATTGCTGGTCATATTTCTAGGGAGAAAAAGGAAAAAGAAAAGCTGCTTAATGAACGTAGCTGGCATTTTCTAATATTTGGAGACATAGATCCAGGATGGTAGATCTTGGCATACCACGGTCCATTATTGGACACCAAACCATAATAAGGCCTTTTCCGTGAAGGTACAGCGATATTTCAGCTGGAGGTCCTTGTTGCGAACCCAGTCCTCAGGCATTTGTCTTGACATCATTTGTCCAAATCAACCTGTGAAAGGAATTCCGTTGGCTCACTCTGATAATTTGAAAAAATACAACACAAAACCATATAACAGCAGTGCTTCCCAAACCTTTTTATGTCACTATACACAGAGAAAGTGACCAGGATTATATGCCGCCCTAGAATAAACAGACAAGGCTGTGTAGGCTTAAGATGGGTGGTCAGGTGCTCTGAGAGGTCTTGGGCTCCTCCTGGCCACCCCGCCATGGCTCCTTGACATGTGTCTCATCATACTACTTTGGGAGAGCTGATTTGATCTACCAAAAGGATATCCCAGCCCACTCATTAACACTTTATATGTACTGCAAAGAATCTGCAGTTCTTCTTTTTCTGCAGCTGTTGTATATATGAGGGCTACAGGCAAAATATTTAGCCACTTCATTTCAGTTTCTACACAGAGCTTGAACTTGTTATTTTGGAATTTCTGATTTAACTATTCAGATGCTCTAGGCAACCATAGAGCTAGAATCCGAGGGAGATTATAAACCTGTCTACATCCACCCTACAAAGTGTGTGTTTCTGTGTCATTAAGAAGCATTCATACCTCAGGTTAAAGATTTTAGGAAAATCGTTCTGATGGTCACAGTGTCAGTCTTTGCATGTGGGTCTGCTTTACCCATTCTCAATATCGTAAATGCTTTGGGTGACATTTTTCAGGTGAACAAACAGAATCTGAAGACATTTACGGATAACCTCCAAAGGGTGAAGGGGAGGGAGATGAGTCACCTTCTTTGTCTTGAATGTCTTCTCCCTCTGCGCCACCTTGTTTGTGTGACTGACGATAAATCAGCTCTGATATTACTCATGAAGCGTCCTGGAGAAATCTGGGGATGTGTCACTCGTTTTCAATTCCTCCTAGCATCAGCTCTTTATAGTATATGCCGGAATGAGGGTTACACAAATGGAAATTAGGGGTAAATACTTTAGTCCTTAGGATTTAATATTTAGTATTTAGTATTTTGAGTTACTATTTGGAGATCATCAAAGATAGTGTGAGTGGGGAAAATTAAGACATTGTGATTGTCTTCAAATACTTTTTTCTCTTTCTCTCTTTTCCCCTTTTTTTAGATTTGCTTTTAATTTAATTAAAGAAGGCCAATATCTGAAAGAGTTGCCAAAGGAGACTGCTCTAATGATAAAGTACACGGAGAAAACAGTCTGAGAATGAGGAATGACCACAGCTTTCACTGTGTTATTGGACAGAAAACAATCTTTTTTTAAGAGCCGGAGTAGAAAGTAACATAAGTACCATTAACAATGTAGCTTCTCCAGGAGTAAGAAACCCTCATTATTTCAATAATTTTTCTCAGCCAAGAAGTACCCAAGGGCATCGTGGAAGGGGCGATAAGTGATGCTTTTTAATATGTAAGTGTACACTCTCCAGGAGAACTGCCAGTTCTGCCACTTGGGAAGAATGCAGTAGCAACAAATGAAGAAATTTCACTACCTTGCAAAACAGAAATTGAAGAATAGAGACCAACTTTATTTGCTTTCTGACCTTCCAATCTTTTTCCTTTTTTCTCTGTTATGTATAAGTTTTACTTACTAACTTTTTCAAATACATTGATTTCATTTATACCTGTGTACAGTCATACAAAAATATATTTAAATAATATTATCATTTATTGATCTGAAGCATATTTAATAGTAACAAGAATACCAAGAGGCAAGCATATCATACATCACGATGACTATGACTAATAATAACATATTGTATGTTTACAATTTGCTGAGAGAGTAGATCACAAGTGTTCTCACCACACATAAACAGAAAATAACTAGGTGAGATGATGGATATATTAACTTTATTGTGATAATCATTTTATAATTTACTATATTTATATCAAAATATCACATTGTACACCTTAAATATATAACATTTGTATTTGTCAATTGTACCTCCACAATGCGTACATTTAGGTTACTATTTTCAGTGTCATGAAAAATTGCAAGAAAATATAGATATATAGATAAATTAATGGGCATGGTACTTTTGCTTTCTTTCTTTGGACTATAATTTTATCAGGAGGCTCTTTATACAAAATCATACTAACACTTTACCTTAGGTATTAATAAATAACCTATATCTATTCAAACTCCAAAAATATATTATTGTTACTTAATATTTAATATTTATATATCATTTAGTATTTAATTATTAGTTATATAATGCTCTTTAATATTTAACTATATTTACTATTTAATTTATAACTAGTTATTAAAATGTTAATTTATTATATTTATATATGTATATGCCATTTATTGTCAGTAATCCCTTCCAGAAAACAGACATTCTGCATGAGAATGTAACTATGGAGGCAATTTCCCATTATTTTAAAAGGGAAATAATTACAATTTATTTACATGCCAACTCTTATCAATTTCTTAAATTGTAACCAAAATACAGAAATATGCCTTTATATAACTAACAAACAATCATGCCAAGGTATAAAATGCTTAAAAGATCACTTCTTTATCACCAAAAATTAATATAGTTGATACCCACCAACTGTAGTAACCCAGTGATAACTGCTCAAAACCAGCAGTTCTTTCAATCCGCAACCCCTTGGTTGACTTTTAGGGAACCTGTTCCAACCATGTACACATTATTCTGACATTCCTCCAATTGTATTTGAAGGGAAACCTACGAACTTTTTGCACTGGGGACTTTAATGTTCTGAGACATTAACATCAATTTTTTATGTGATCATTAACTGAAACACTTGCTAAGAGTTTTGTATCTTAAAAACTGAGAGGCATTCTACCAACTGAATATTTCTTCATGAAAATACGACTATTTGAAACAATCTTTTTCACTTATTTATTTCTCTATTTTATTGCCACCATCTTCCTGCTCCTAAAGTACACCTGCAGATACAATCTTAGTCACCTACAAATGTCAACCCTTGAGCCTGTTCCTCTGTTATTTTCTGTAATTCTCAGGAGAGCTCATTACGCAGTGTCAAAGACAGTCCCTGGTATCCTCAGCCTTGCATGGTCCATGCTATTCACAATACCATACAGCAGAGTTCTTCTCTGTTCCTGGATGCACATCTCATCCTGAAAAAGAGCTCTGGTTGACCTCATTTAAGACATCTATGGATCTCTGAATGAATTAACATAGTGAAGGTAGTGGGGTACTCTAATTGGACAATTTGGGCAACAGAATCCACCCCTGGGCTGAACTGAATTCAGGAGATCCCAAGGAGGATTTATAGGAAAGGAAAATTCTGGACAGACAAAAGTGAAAATAACAGATTTTCATCAAACTCCATATTCAGGGAAGCTCATTCACCTTAATTACCCTAGAGGATCTACTGTGGAGATAGCACTGAATTTTCATGCTTCTGCTCTACTCCAAGATCAATAAAAAAAGAGAAATTCGTAAGTCTAAATGTCTTTCTCAGTTTGAATTGTTAAAATGTTATATGTCATGGGAGGTTAAAATTTCTATAATACATCAGTTCATTGGCAGGGTAAAATGAAATATACCATGTACACAAGCTTTTCCAAGTTTTCTAGCCATATTCATGTAAATCTGAGCCATTCCAATTCAGGGTGGGTGACTGTGTCATGCTTTGACCACAGTGAGAGATTTGGTGGTAGATTTTATTTTATTTACGTATTTATTTATTTATTATTTATTTATTTATTTCAGACAGGGTCTCACTCTGTTGCCCAGGCTAGAGTGCAGTGGTGTCAACATTGCTCACTACAACCTCAAACTCCTAACTTCAGGCGATCCTCCTGCCTCAGTTTTGCAAGTAGCTGGGACTATAGGTATGCGTCACCACACCTGGCTAGTTTTTCTATTTTTTAAAAATGGGGTTTCTAAATTTAGAGATGAGGTTTCATTCTTGCTCAGGCTGATCTCGAATTCCTTTTCTCAAGCAATCCTCCTGCCTCAGCCTCCCAAAGTACTAGGATTATAGGCGTGAGCCACCACAGACAGACAGATTTTCTTTATCCTATCTTCACTGCTATAGATATCAATGTCTTCAGAACATGGGAAGAAATTTTAAGACACATATTAGAGATAAAAGAAACATGTTTCTGTTATAAAAAGGAAAACTCTCTTTATTATAATTTATATGTATTGTTAAATTGAAGGGTTTTATAGCAGGAAAACTAATGGCACAGAAAATAACACCACTATAGTAAGAACAATACTTCCTTTTTAAAACAGTTAGTGTATGTTTTTTTCTGTGATGAAATTTTCATCTCTATAAAGAGCCAAATACATAATGTCAGGTAATCAAATATCAAACAATTTTTTTCATTAATATTTTCTTAGAAGGTACACAAGGAAAGGTTAAGAAGATGAAGTTATGAAGAAGGGTGATGTTCTAAATTCTGTTAAAAATGAGAAATAAAATAACAATTGATGTCAGAAAAATATAATCAATGGTTAGATCAAAATGACTTTTATGAGAAACAGGAATGTGAAGAAAAACTCAATTTTTTAGTGTCTAGGAAGCAACCTGGGGTTCCAAAGAGGATGATAGGCCAAGTATAGGTTATAGAACCATGCAATTTCATAAGGGGAGTGATTCATACTGGCTATGTTATAAGGGACTTGTCATCTGACATAGGGGACTAATCTATAAAACTTCACATCAAGCAATTATTACCAGAACATTTAGTGGCTATTTATTTATGACTGTGTTGAGTGACTCTTAACTTTTGTCACAATTTGTCATGTTCTGCAACTTTTTTGGTAACCAGACTTCTTTATTGTAGCTATAATTTTGTAGTTTGACTTAATTTTTCTTTTTTTTTGTTTCAGCATATTACAGGGATACAAATGTTTAGGTTACATATATTTCCTTTTCCTCACCTGAGTCAGAGCTTCAAGTGTGTCCTTCCCCCTGATGGTGCCCACCCCACCCATTAAATGTGAATATACCCATTCCCTCTCCCACCACCTGCCCGACACCTGATGAATGTTACTATTATATGTGCACATAAGTGTTTATCACTTAATACCAATTTGATGGTGAGTACATGCAGTGCTTGCTTTTCTATTCTTGTTATACTTCACTTAGTAGAATGGGCTCCAGCTCTATCCAGGATAATATAAGAGATGCTAGATCACTATTGTTTTTTGTGGCTGAGTAGAACTTCATGGTATACATATACCACGTTTTATTAATCCACTCATGGATTGATGGGGACTTGGGTTGTTTCCACATCTTTGCAATTGTGAATTGTGCTGCTATAAACATTCTAGTGCAGATGCCTTTTTTACAGAATGTCTTTTTTTTTCCTTTGGGTAGATGCCCAGTAATGGGATCAGCAAGAAAAAAAATCAAACAGCCCTATCAAAAAGTGGGCAAAGGACATGAACAGAAATTTCTCAAAAGAAGATAGGCTAATGGCCAACAAACAAATGAAAAAATGCTCAACATCTCTAATCATCAGGGAAATGCAAATAAAAATAACAATGAGATATCACTTAACTCCAGTGAGAACAGCCTTTATCTAAAAGTCCCAAAACAATAAATGCTGGCGTGGATGCGGAGAGACAGGTGGGATTGGAAACTAGTACAACCTCCATAGGAAGTAATATGGAGATACCTCAAAGAGCTATATGTAGAGCTATCATTTTATCTAGTTTGACTGAATTTTTCTACAGGAATCCTCCAGGATTTAACTCCTCTGTTTTCCCTTGGTTTTCAACTTCAATGAAATTAATCTCTTTAAAAATAATTTTCCTTAGGTCCACAACATAGCATGAGAGAAAGGAAGAAAATGAAAAAGTTTTATACCATCAAAATCATAACACTTGCTAAATTTATGATGTTACATAACTATAGTATTTATTACCATGTTGTTGAAGGGTTTGAATTCATGGCAGGTTAATCATAATTATATACTTAAATCTTATTCAAAATAACAGGATTATATGTGATACCTGAACCACTGTTATCAGTCCCCCATTCTGTTCTCCTTTGTATATGACTGAAACAAGCAAAAGTGATCCGGAGAAATCAGACATCACTATGATCATCCCACATATCCCAGGATGTGTCTGAGCAGCACAGAGTTCCAAAGAAGAGACCACCGGTCGCTTAGAATGAACAATAGATATCAGGACCATTGCCATAACTTTATCAAAGATCCAGTCCATCCATTTCTTTTTTTAATTTTTTATTCTTCTGATATATTATATTTGTACATATTTATGGAGTAAGTGTGAAATTTTGTTATATGCTTAGAATGTGGAGTGGTCAAGTCAGGGTATTTAAGGTAGCCATCGCCTAAGGAGTCACCATTTCTATATGTCGGGTACATTTCAAGTTCTCTCATGTAGCTATTTTATAAGTAAAATAAATTGTTGTTGACTACAGTCACTCTACTCTTCTATCAAAGATTGGAACTTATTCCTTTTATCTGACTGTGCATTTGTACCCATTAAACCATGATTTCTTTTGATGTCTGTATTTTTAGAAGGACTCTATTCTTAGAGGAGGCCCCAGTTGCTAAGATTTAGACACTGATTTTCAAATGGGGTTTCTTTTGGAAATCTGTCTTTATTAAGAAAGGATATGTCTGGAAAGGGAGGCGTAGTTGAACATTGTAGTGGCTATTTTTATGTGCCCACATGACTAGGCTATATTATCCAGTTATTCAACCAGACACTAATCTAGTTGTTGCTGAGAAGGTGTTTTGTAGATGTGAGTAACATCAGCAATCAATTGACTTTAAGTAAAGGAGATTATCCTTCATATTCTGAGTGAGCCCTAGCTAATCAATTGAAAGGCTTTAAGGGCAAACTGAATTTTCCCTGAGGAAGAAGAAATTCTATCTCCAATATATAGGTGTGTATATAAATATATAAAATATACATATATACCTCCCACTGGTTCTGCGTTTGTCTGGTGGGTACAAGAATCACATTAATCATTCATTTCACTCCTGTCATTTCATACTGATCTCAGTCTGACAACATACCAGATTTCTCCCTTGCTCTAAGTTGTGAGGGAGAGATGAAGTTCCTGATATGTTGTGTATATCCTATTTTTTTTAAAAAAAAAAAAGTATTTTTATTTAACAAAACTAAACCACCATCATTTTTAAGCCAAAGATATCTAAAGTTGGAATGACAAGCTCAAATGATCACCTTCTAAATAGGAGATGATTTGCTCGCAGGTCATCTCTAGAGTAGCTTCATTTTAAGAATATATTTTTTTTCTAACTATACCAAATCAACACTGGAAAAATTCCTAAACTCTGGAGGTGTTTTCATCTGCATCAATCTATCCAGCATACACTCAGTCATAGCCACTGTTGTATTTGGCATTTCTATTCCTCAATGTCACTTCTCATTAATGACTAGTTCTGCTACTGTCATTTTATGACTTCTCCCTTGTCATTTTCCTTCATGAACTCATTATTTCTAATTGCTATTTTATGCCACTCTTTGATTCATCAGTTTTTAATGTTCCACTTAATTGACTCCTGTGTTTAGATGATGAGAGAAAAAAATGGGGTTAACTTTATTATTTATCTTATAAATTCTAATATAAGAGAGCTTAATTTGGTTGTTCCATTTTCTGGATAGAAAAAGTAAGATAATATTCTCTGTATCCTATTCATATTTTTATCACTGAAGTCATCTTTTGCCATGACCTTTTAAAATATTTTCCAAAGGCTTTAGGAACACTTATAGGTACACCAACATTTGTTTATTGTGAAGTTATATATTATGTTCATTTTTATTTTTTTGTTTGTAACATTTTACATGAGACAGATTCTTTGTTAAATTGTAACTCAGATCTCATTTCTTATAATTCAGTCAAGGATAAAACAAAGAGACATCAAAGAATTGATGATCCATGTCAGAATATGTCAGAGATATCTCTGGATTTAAAGTTTAAAATAATTTACTGGAGAAAATTAGAAAAAATATTAAAGAAAAACTCAATTCATATAATATTTGGTGCAATTTTTACATAAACAACAAAGTTTGTGAAATGTTAGCAGGAATATTTTATTGTTAATATGATTTTAGTGCAAATAAAATTACATACTCCTTTTTTTATAAGGCCAAGGATCTAAATCTTAATGAATTACCAAGCTGATTGATTTAAATACTATAAAATTCTTAATTTATAAAACCCTCCTTAGAATAGATGGAATTTAAATATATGACATAGAGATCTGTCTTTGACTTCAAAATGTATCCATATGAGTCCCAAATGTTAAATTTATTCCAGAACGTTGTCATGACCAATGAAAGACCTTTAAATACCTATCACAATAAGCATGAAATAATGTCACCTTTTCCTCCTTTTTTTGTATATCATTGCAACAACAAGACTGCTATATGTGACTTATTCCTATGAATAGAGGTTTTTTTTTTTTTTTTTTCCTTTCCCAAAGTTTACCCTAAATTGTCTGGCAAATCTTTTTAAATCCTACAGAAAATGGTAACTCTAGTTCTTAGAGTACAACTACACGGTAGATAGCTCTAGATTGTGGCAAAACTATGATGGTATTATTGGAACCACTCTGGAAAAGAAGGAAATTCATCATCTCAAGTATGTTAGGATGAGAGATTATAAGCGGTATTTTATTTTTTTCCTAATTAATTTATATTATTGACCTTATGCACATGTACAATGAAGTTCTATGCAACATATAATTGAATATTTTAAATTTCCTTCAGATTTACTGATTTCCCAGAGTATATTGGTCTGTTTATTACTGAAGTAATGAGTTCAGAGCATAATTTTTTGAAATCACATTTTAAATAGATAAACTGAAGATAACCTGAATCTAAAATGTGAAGTGGATAGAATGGAGGGAGATTCTTTTCCCCAGTGTATATTTTTGTCAGCTTTGTCAAAGATTAGATTACCATATGCGGATGGTTTCATCTCTGGATTCTCAGTCCTATTCCAGAGGTCAATGTCTCTGTTCTTGTGCCAGTATCATTCTGTTTTAGTTACTATAGCCTGGTAGTACAGCTTGAAGTCTGGTAGACTGATACCTCCCAGTTTGTTCTTTTTACTTAAGATTGCTTACACTGGGGAAAAGAATCTCTCTTCAATAAATGGTGCTGGGAAAACTGGATAGCTACATGCAGAATAATGAAACTGAATCCCCACCTCTCACAAAAATCAATTCAAAATGGATAACAGACTTAAACTCAAGGCATGAAACCTTAAGAATTCTAAAAGAAGATGTTGGGAAGACCCTTTCAGACATAGGCCTAGGCAAGGAATTCTTTTTTTTTTTTTTTT
>NW_012152274.1:299035-301806 GCF_000956105.1 Propithecus coquereli | reverse complement strand
AAAAAAGAATGAAAGGGAAAAATAAAATTGACCTCCACCAAATACAAAATTTCCCACTGTGAAGCCCCTTGCAAGTATATAGCCAGGGGCAGCAAATTAATTGTTACTGGCAAAATCTTCCTCCATATCCATGTGTACTTATGTCATTAAGTAAGTTTAGATTTCCTAACATGCATAGGTAAGGATCTGAGAAGTTAATTCAGATGAGGATTACTAGTAATTTTAAAACTATTGCTGTCTAGTTTAGATATTTGAAATGGGAATTATAATTCATTTTAAAATTATTTAAAATTGTGGGTGGTTTAGGAAAATTCATAACTAAGAATGGTTGGAAATTAAGGTCATAAGAAAGTTTTGTAAACTACATATTTATGGTGATTTTTGACATTGGTAAAATATTTATAACAAAAGTTAGTATTCTTGCTGATATCTCAAAATTTTCAGACTAAATATAATAAAGAAACAAATTCCAAAGTATATTCCCGAATTCTAGAGAAAATATCAACACCGCTTTTCAGGAAAAGAAAGGAAAGAAGGAAGGAAGGAAGAAAAGAAGAGAAGGAAAGAAAAAGAGAGAAAGAATAAAGTACAAATGGAATGTGGAAGGTTGGACTCTGGCTTTGCACAAAATGTAATTGACTCCAAATGGTCGATATCAGTTGCTCTAATGCACACTTAACTGAGCACATGGAACATAGCTTCCTTTCATGGTTAGAGATTAGTAAACGCAAAGTCCGATTTTCTAAGTCCCTCTAACAACTGATGTAGCAGTTGATATTTTTCTAAAGTAAGAAATCTTTCCATACTCCCTATCTCTACCTCATGCGTCACAGGTCCCATTATTGTTAAAGTATATTGTCCCTTTTAATGAATTTGGAATAAGAAAGACCACTCTTAATACACACTACGAAATTATTAGCCAACATTATTTTTTAAATATGTTTTTATTTTAACAGCTTTCTTGTAGTATAAATGACATACACTAAACAATATATATTTAAAGTGTACATCTTGACAAATTTTGAAATATGCATATACCTGTGAATCCATCCCCACAATTAAGATTTTGAACATATCAATATTTCTAAAAAGCTCATGCCTTTTTTAAATCCCAACCTCTTATACTTCATCTTCTTTCCATCCCCAATCATTTTTTCCAGCCAATCATCGATCTACTTTCTGTCACTATAAATTAGTTTGAATTTTCTAGAATATAATATATATGAATTAATACACTATGTATTTTATTTTTCTTCTGGTTTCTTCACTCAGCATAAGTATTTTGAGGTTCATCTACATTGTAGTGTGTGTCTATAGTTCATTCATTTAAATAGGTAAATAATATCCTATTTATAGATATAGCACAATTTTTTCATCAATTCTTCTGGAAATGGACTTTTAAATTGCTTTTAGATATTATCTATTACGAATAAAGCTGTTATAAATATTTACTTACAAGTCTTTGTATTGATATAAGCTTTCATTTTCCTTGGGTAAATTCCACCTAAGAACAGAATGGCTTGATCACATAGTAGGTGTTTGTTTAGAATTTTAGGAAACTGCCAAACTGTTTTTCAAAGTGGCCGTACCATTTTACTTACCAACGTAGTGAATGAGAGTTCTACTTCCTACATATGCACACTAACGCTTGTAATATCAGCCAATGTAATTGATGTACAGTGGTTTCTAATTGTGGTTCTAACTTTCATATTGCTAGTAACTTGTGATGTGGAGCTTCTTTTCATGTGCTATTTGTCTCTACATATTCATACATTTTCTATGGTGAACTTTGTTTGCAAATTTTTTGCCTGCCAAAGAAATTTTTCATTTCTGTTAGTGTTTTTTATTTCTTACATTTCCTTTTGATTCTGTCTTAAAGTTTCTTTCTGATTACATTATTTATCTGTTCTTACGTGTTGTCTACTTTTTTCAGTTCCTTAAAAGAAGCTGAAGACAGTGATTTAAGACCTTTCCTTTTTTCTACTAGTGGTACTCAGAGTTATAATTTTTTTTGTTTGTTTTTATTTATTTTTCTTTATTTTTTATTTCTTTGGTTGAGCCATGTTTTCCTGTTTCTTTGTATGTCTGGTAATTTTTGATTAGATTTCAGATATTGTGAATTTTAGCTGGGATCTTGATATTTTTATATTACTTTAAATATTTTTGAATTTTGTTCTGGGAAATAGTCAAGTATCAGGGGAAACATATGGTCCTTTTTGTCATTCTTTGAAGAATTTTAGGCAGAACTGGAGCAATGCTTAGTGTAGGACTAATTATTCTCCACTACTGAGGCAAAACCCTTAAGTGAGCTCTACTGAATGTACAATGAATCATGAGGTTTCCAGGATGTTTGGTGGAAAATCACTATTCTCATGCCTCTTACCACTAACCCTTTAGCTGATACTTTCCCTAGGCTTGGATTGTTTCCTCATACTTATTTGCTAATCAGTACCTTGCTTACCATCCCAGGGGCTCTCTCTATATGCTTCTGCAGTTTCTCTGTCTGCAGTCTGTCATCTCTAGTACTCAGCCCTACAAATTCTAGATTCTATGCTCTTCTCAGACTCTCAGTTCAGTCTCCTCAATTCAGGGAGTCCTCTGGTCTCCACCTGGCCTAGCCCTTCCTTCACTATGGCCTGGGAACTGTCTTCAAGCAGTAAGCTGGGCCAGTTAAAGGATCTCCTCATTTGCTTCCTATCTCTTAAAAACCACTGTTTTTTGTTGCCAGTTTTTCATTATCTTAAAAATTTATTTTGTTATATATGCTGTCA
>NW_012152274.1:296624-297980 GCF_000956105.1 Propithecus coquereli | reverse complement strand
GACATTTTGATGAACGCTTTCATTGTTTTTATTTTTCTAAGACAAACATCTTAAATTTTCTTTAAAAAATGATTAGTGTTACCTATGTGATGAAAAGAGGCCCCAAAATAGAAGAAAACAAAATTATCCTACACTGTGAACATTCTTCTTTCATACAGTATAATACGCCTTTTTAAACTCTTTTTTAGCAAAAAATAAACCTCAAAGTCATTACCATAATTTAGACCATAGGAAATAGGCTCCCAGTCAGACAGACAGTTCAACAAGCTTCTTAATGAAGGCATTTTTCTGTTCTGGATCTCTCTGCAAGCAGACTGAACAGGAAAACAAAACAATCACCCCAGGATATCTGATTCTAAAACTGGAATAGAAAATTTGAATAAAGAATGTAAACATTGGCAGGTATTTCAGAATGCAGTTAGACTCATCTCCTGCCTGCCCTCTTCCATCCTATTTCATGCCTTCATTATTTTTCATCTGGAATTCTGTAATAGCCTTCTAGGTATTCTCCTCAATTCCTGACTTTCACACCTCCAAATTGTTTTTCAAACTTCTGCTAGCATAATTTTCTCAGGACTCACTTTTCACAACATCAAGTTCTTGGGTCCAAGCATCCAAGATGGTTTAAGTATCACAGCTAATCAAAAGTCAATGCCAGCTTTTAAGAATGTTGTCTAACTGGCTCTTTCCCCTTCTCCAACTGAGCCACTAGTCAACTCAGGCCAGACTTCATCCATATTCATCACCCCAGTAATGCACTTGCTCATTCTGTGTTCTAGCCAAGCACACCCTGCTCCTCCTATGAAATCTGACCCATTCCTCACATTCCACTTTCTGTAGAATTCACTTACCAAACACAGATCAATGAATCTACCTCTCTTCTAAACACATACTCACTTTTTTCTCTTGTTATTTAATAATTGTCCATAGCATTCTTTAAAAAGTAGGTTCTTTTAGTTAAAGTGCTACTACACTTTTCAGCCGATAGTGCTTAGCTTGCAGGTCCCAAACTCCCATACTCCCATTCCCACTCCATCTCAGCAGATTCCTAAGGCTCTTTGGAATGAATGTTAAAAGCTTTTTAAAATGTTATCATTTGTTCCTGAGGAGAATGAATTTCTCTCTTGCATTAGTCACTGCTATAAGAAAGGCAAGTTAAAAACCAACAGTGTACTTAGGGGATTGAAGCTGTTGATATAAAATAGAGAGATTTAAACTCCATATATTAATATGATTTTACATTAATTATATTATTTCATTTCCTTAAACTAGGCATTACTCAAATATTATATAAAGCAAAATGTTGAGTTTTTCTAAGAGTATATAAGATACCTTATTTAAAACAAAATCTATAGG
>NW_012152274.1:285495-285874 GCF_000956105.1 Propithecus coquereli | reverse complement strand
TACAAAATTGTCATGTCTCTCATTAAAATTTTTCTGTGTTTTCTTAATTGTGAGAAAAGGGATTTATGTTAAAGTTGGAATGTAGGGAGAGCACATAACTTTCTGTTTAGCTCTAAATTGATACACTTTCCCTAAACATTTAATTAACTCTTTGTCTTGGTCCTTGAAATCAGATTTAAAACTCACTTTTGATAAAACATATGCAAAATTAATCTCACAGTAATTTTGATGAATATGTTTCCTTCTGTGCTTGCTCCTTTACCTTGAGCTGTTTTCAACATTAAGTTTCATAAAGGTATATTTTTCTTAATCAGATTTCCGGACCATTTGGACTGTGTGTTTTAGAACTTTTCTTATCACAAATGTGAAAAAAATAAAA
>NW_012152274.1:282760-285445 GCF_000956105.1 Propithecus coquereli | reverse complement strand
TGGATGGAACTGGGAGTATATTAGTTGAAGTTCTCCTGAGAAACAGAACCGATAGAGTATATACATAGAGACACACACACACATGTATGGAGAGAGAGAGAAAGATTGATTTTGTATAATGTATTGGCTTATCTGATTATTTAGGCTGAGAAGTTCCATGATCTGTCCTCTGAATGCTGGAGACCCAGGAAAGCTGTTGGTGTAGTCTGAAGGCTTTGAAGGCCAGAGAGATGGTAATGAAGATTTCAGTCCAAATTTGAAGACCTGAGAATCAGGAGTGAGTGCCAAGGGCAGAAGATTGATGTTCCAGCTCAAGCAGCGAGACAAAGAGTTATTCAACCTTTCTCTTTCTTTTTGTTCTTTTGAGGCCCTCAACATATGGGATAATATCCACATATATTTGGAAAGACTGCTTTACTCAGCCACCAATTCAAATGCTAATCTCCTTCAGAAACATCCTCACAGACACACCCAGAAATAATGTTTTACTAGGTACCTGGGCATCCCTTAGCTCAGTCAAGATGACATAAAATCAACCATCATAGGAAAAGAATGGAAAAATTATATAATCATCAGCAGAGGCTTATCTATATAAATATTTTGAAATCTCTGGGCCAACTTCTGCATTTCTTTCTGCATAGCATTACAACATATTTCTTCATGTCACTCTATCCTATTACCCTGCACAAGTCACCCTCTGATGTATTACAAATGTGTAACCTTACCTGCTTGGTTATGTCTTTCCCTTCCTGCCATCCATGCTACAATATAAAATCCATAAAAGCAGGAATTTTGCTTTGTTACTGCAGAATCTTTAGAACCAAGAGTAGTGCATGGTATATAGCAGGAGCTCTTGTAAGTAAATAAGTGAATATTCATTTATTGAATGAATAAATGGATGATTTTTTTAACATTATCATTTAAACAACTATTTCTTCATTGAAAATGTAATTTCCTGAATTTTTATGGTAAAAGAAAATATTTACTTTATATTTTAGGCCTTGTCCATTCTTTTAGTCTATGTACTAAGTAGACTAAGGCAAAAACTAAGTAAAAGAGAATTAAAGTGACTGAGTACAGGTACGTGGCCCATTATCAGTAGAGAGAGTAACAAAACTAAAGTCTGCAACATCACATTCAATATAGATTAGCTATATACCTTGCAAACGCCATGTTACCATTCACATATCTGGTGGAGTCTAGTATAGGATGTAATCTGCTTGTGGAAGATAAAATATGTATTTTCTGAAGAAGTATACTCTTCTTCCCTCCCTTCTGCACTTGCTTTTGTGTGAAGAAAATGCAGTTGAGAAAAGCCTTATCTTATCGTGGCCTCACAACCTGGGGCATCCACCACAACTTGCAGGAATCCCAAAGAAGATAAAAAGAAAACAGGAAAATTCTGCTTATTTCTGTCTTCGTTCACTGTACTAGACAGTCATGATCATAAGGAAGACACAGCCCAATGCAGAATGAAACAGAAATGGACACTGGGTTTTTGCAACATACGCTGAACAAATAAGGGCTATATGAAATGGAAGAATTGAAACCCTGTAAAGGCAAACTAATTTTAGGACAACCTTCTAAGGCCATTAGGTTCAGTCTCCACATGTGCTACAGATCAACAAGGTCTATAATTGCGGAAAGGTCTCTCTGTGGGTACTTTTTTCCAGTGTGGAGCAAGACAAAGAGTTGTGTCCAAAGGTTTTACAAGCTAACTGTGAAAGTCATGGGTGTGAGAGCTGATGAATAAAGTGGGTAGGCAAAGACAACATTCTGTCAATTAAGCCTCTGAAGAGAGTGATTTCCCTCCAAGCTCTCTTTGTTTGGCAAAGATTGCAAAGCTGTACTCCTACTTAATTATTGTTGCAGCCTTTACCTCCGCTGCTAAACTTGGCATCGCTTCTGCTGGCTTCCAGTACAATGCTGCCAAAGCTGCCTCTGTTCCTTTTATTGTGTGTTGGCTCACTGAAATGTCTCTAGGCAATAGCCCAAATATGTACATACGCCCTGCCACAGTGGTGCCAATTCCCTTCTAAGTGCATATCCCCAGGTATCTTTACCTTGTTAAAATGTGTGCAACTGAGTTTTAAGGTACAGTTCCAAAACCCTGGTTTCAAATCTACATGCTGATTCATTTAATTGGATGATCAATATTCTCCCCTTAACTTTTCGGTCACAGTGGTTCATTGGAATTTTATTTCTACTGCTGTGTTCTCTATATATAGACATCCATTTAGAATTTCCTGCATAGCTGTCTCCAAAAATGTTGCAGTGATGGTTAGACTGCAAAATTAGATGACTTTGATAAGCAAACTTCTATCTACAGTACTTTATGTATGTCTCCACAGATATTTTTATCTTATGTTGGACTTATCACCTTGCTTCAGGGAGAAATGGGAAATGGTTTAATGTGATTCTAATTTTCATAATACTTCCAAGGACTCTGCTTTTTGGAGAATCACAAAGAACCTTCATCTTTACAGTGGCCTGAAAATTACATTGGCTTCATGTGTTCACTTTCTTGAAATTCCTCAACCCACTGCAAGATTTCTGCAAGTCCTCTTAATTGTTCTCTCTCTAAATGTGACCCACCTACCCACACACCAGGATATCATTTAATCAGTTGAGAGGTGTGTCCCAAACTCTTTGAACTGTTAATAAATTCCTTGTCTTTGTGCTTGC
>NW_012152274.1:280597-281650 GCF_000956105.1 Propithecus coquereli | reverse complement strand
AAAATTGTCTTTTGAAGAACCTGAGCCAATAAATGGTTTTTAGTACCTAAATTAAAGAAATAATTATATTTTCATCTATGATAAACCAAGTGTTTAATAAGTATCAATTGAATAATGAAATAATAAATTAGTGAATTGGTAATTATATTTCAAAAGTATAAACATACTAGATCATATTTTAAAATGTACCCAGGATGTGTATTAATTAGATATAGTAAGACATGCAGACACAGAAATGATTGTCATGAAGGAAGGAGTTCATCCCCACAGAACCCCAGAAAGAGGAGTCACCCCACACATCAGGCAGAACCATGCGCAGAAGCACCAGGGTCAGTCAGGAGGCAGAGAGAGAGCGAGAAGAAAACGTGGGAAAGAGACTTGATGGGCAGCACAGGGTAAATAGGCTTAGAATTGGCTACTGTGGATAATTTCAGTAGACTCCAGATTGTAGTGACTGTCCTGAGTTGTGTGATACTGGCCATGAGACGATTAGAACAGAGAAATATTGGCCTGCAGTGTATAAGAGCCTAATGGTGGTGGGTGGGCTCTGGATTGGCTAATCTGCCTTTGAAAGGTGCACTCCTTGTGAGTTGTTCGCTCTCTCTAGGAATTAGCTAACTCTGGGGGGACAGTCCCTTCCAGTGTCAGCAAGGCCTCACTATATAAGAGTATCAAAATAAAAAGACATGCTTAACAGTTCAGTTGATTTATTGTCAATTATTTTTGTTTGTTCAATTTCTCTCTTTTGGGGAGCGGGAGGATCCACAATCCATTAGTGTGATTCTTGCAAACCTTTTCAACAAGCAGCCCTATCGTGCCTGCCATTCACAGCACCCCACGTGCCTGCACAATAAGGGCATGATTCAAGGCTCTTCACCTCCAACTGTGCTGAAAAGTGTTCCCTTCGTTTGGAATCCTCATTTAAGGATAAGACAACACAAAGCTTTTCTTTTGCTTAAGAAATTTTGAGTTGAGTTTATCAACTTGCAAACAGAATAACCAGGATAGAGTATCTTTAATTTTTTATCCTAGAAACTATACCCAACCCCAAGG
>NW_012152274.1:278699-279236 GCF_000956105.1 Propithecus coquereli | reverse complement strand
ATGAAAAATAATATTAATATATTGCAAATATATAAAAAGATGTTCCATATCATATGTCATCAGGGAAATGCAAGTTAAAATGACAAGATACCACTACACACCTGTTAGAACGGGCAGAGTCCTGAAAAACACTATTGCTGGTGAGAATACGGAGCAACAAGAACTCTCATTCATTGCCGATGGGAATGCAAAGTGGTACATCCACTTTGGAAGATAGTTCGGCAGTTTCTTATTAATACAAAACTAAACATACTCTTACCATACGATCCAGAAATCACACTCCTTTATATTTACCCAAAGAAGTGGAGTAAAATGTGCACAAAATCCTTCATATGATTGTTTATAGAGTAGCTTTATTCATAATTGCTAAAACTTGGAAACAACTAAGGCTCTCTTCAGTAGGCAAATGGATAAACTGGTACATCCATAAATGGAATATTGCTCAGCACTAAAAAGAAATGAGTTACCAAGCCATGAGAAGACATGGAAGAAACTTAAATGAATTTTACGAAGTGAAAGAAGCCAATTTGGAAAGGC
>NW_012152274.1:277594-278177 GCF_000956105.1 Propithecus coquereli | reverse complement strand
ATATTTTATAAATTTTTGTTATTCTAAGTGTTCCATTATTTAAATTGACCATTATTTACCAATATGTTTTCCTGTAAATGGAAATTAGATTTTTTTCCTAATTTACAATTTTACAGTTACTAAAAATTGCAATGTAGCAATGAACTTACTACAGCACAATAAGTGTCCTTAAACATAGACATAAAAGCTTTACCAGAAGGAACAGGATATTAACTTTGTTATGGAATGCTCAATCACTCCCCAAAGTTTATATACAGTTTACGGCACTAATAGTAGCTTACAATTTTTCCATTGGTGCATATACTTACCAAGACTTGTCAAATACAGTAAAATATTCTGTTACTGTATTTTCTTTATTAGTAGTGAAAATGGTGTCATTTATTTGTTTATTAGCCATTTGGTTTTCCTCATTTGTGAATGCTTAATTCTTATGTTTGCTCGTGTCTATATTGTTTATCTTTTCCTCATTGCCCCATAGCAGCCTTACGTATTATGAACATTAATGACGGATGCCTATATTTATTGCATATATTTCCACCTAAGCTATCACTTTGTCTTTTCATTGATTTTATGGGGACTTGGC
>NW_012152274.1:276961-277544 GCF_000956105.1 Propithecus coquereli | reverse complement strand
ATATTTTATAAATTTTTGTTATTCTAAGTGTTCCATTATTTAAATTGACCATTATTTACAAATATGTTTTCCTGTAAATGGAAATTAGATTTTTTTCCTAATTTACAATTACTAAAAATTGCAATGTAGCAATGAACTTACTACAGCACAATAAGCGTCCTTGAACATAGATATAAAAGTAAAATAGCTTTACCAGAAGGAACAGGATATTAACTTTGTTATGGAATGCTCAATCACTTCCCAAAGTTTATATACAGTTTATGGCACTAATAGTAGCTTACAATTTTTCCATTGGTGTATATACTTACCAAGACTTGTTAAATACAGTAAAATATTCTGTTGTTGTATTTTCTTTATTAGTAGTGAAAATGGTGTCAATTATTTGTTTATTAGCCATTTGGTTTTCCTCATTTGTGAATGCTTAATTCTTATGTTTGCTCGTGTCTATATTGTTTATCTTTTCTTCATTGCCCCATAGCAGTCTTACATATTATGAACATTAATGACGGATGCCTATATTTATTGCATATATTTCCACCTAAGCTATCACTTTGTCTTTTCATTGATTTTATGGGGACTTGGC
>NW_012152274.1:276262-276911 GCF_000956105.1 Propithecus coquereli | reverse complement strand
ATGAATTATAACAATGGTACTACTCTGATGGGGGATGTTGATAACAGTGGAGGCTATGCATGTGTAGGAGCAGGAGATATATGGGATATTTCTTTACATCTGCTCAATTTTGCTGGGAACCTAAAACTGCTCTAAAAAAACATCTATTTAAAAAAATACTAAATAGTTAAGCTGGGTGCAGTGGTTCACACCTGTAATCTGAGCACTTTGGGAGGCCAAGGTGAGGGGTCACTTGAGGCCAGGAGTTCAAGACCAGCCTGGTAAACATAGCAAGATCCTGTCTGTGCAAAAAAAAAAAAAATTTAAAAATTAGCTGGGCATGAGCACCTGTAGTCCCATTTATTTGGGAAGCTGAGGAAGGAAGATCTCTTGAGCTCAAGAATTGGAGGGTGCAGTGAGCTATGATGACACTACTGCACTATAGCCTGGGAAACAGAATGAAACTCTATCTCTTGAAAAAAAATACTAGAAAATTTCAATAATAATGATAATGATAATAATAACAATATACTGAACACTCACACACCTTCAAGTTTAGTAACTTAAAATTCCTAATAGCTTCCTGTGTACTTTCCCTACTGTGTTTGTTCCCTACACCACCAAGGAAAACATTCCTTAACTTCTTATTCCTTATTCAGATGCATATGTG
>NW_012152274.1:273477-274622 GCF_000956105.1 Propithecus coquereli | reverse complement strand
GAGTCTTCTTCTGAGGCTTCAGCTAGGTAAGGTAACTGTCTCTCTCATTGTGGCATAGCCAGCACATGGCAGCTCGGCTTGGTTTCAAGAGAACAGAAATGTGTACTGTCTCTTAGATTCTAGTCTCAGAAATAGTAAAGCATTTCTTGTGCCATGTATTACTCACCAAATAAGGCAAAAATTCAGCCCATACTGAAGAGGAAAAAAATTGGCTACACCTTTTCAGGGAAGTAGCTACAAAATCACAAAGGCTAAGACACATGGATACAGGTAAGGGGGCCATTTTTACACTGTATGTCATAATTATTACATTTTAGTTTCTTTTCCATTCATGATATATTTGTTAGATTTCTTGTTAATTTTTTCAAAGAAAGATAACACTTTATTTCTTACACTTTGGGGTCAAATTTCTTATGATAATTACTTGAAATTATTTATAGTGAAGAAGCTGAATTAATAGGCAAGAGACTTAATTATGGTATAAATCATTACATGAACTGATATTGGTAAAGAGTGCTAGACTATCTATGCCAAAGCCTTTACATTACCTCTTAAATTCATTTTTGTACACATCCCGTGTGTGTGTTTTAAATTTTCCATGCTCTTGTGCTTCTTTTTTGATACTCCACTTACATAATTTTCTAAAGATATCTTAGTTATTATATGAACCATGTTGCATGTGACTATTTGAATTTCCATTTATCAATACTGTATTGGTCATTTATTTTTTCTCGTTAGTAGTTTCCGGTTTTATAGATCAATTTTAATATTTATATTGAGTCCAAATTTGTCCACCTCTCTTTCAAATTTAGATTTTTCAGTGGTAATAATTAACACAAGTGAGTGCTCAGGGCACTTAGAGAGAACAATGAAGAAGAAGAATCTCAACTTCTAAGTTCCCCACAAATTTGACTCTTCACTTCAGGATGGATGAGACTGCACAGCTCAGCGGGAATAGATTCCTCTCTACTAAAAATAGAAAAATTAGCCAGATATGGTGGTGCGGGCCTATAGTTCCAGCTGCTTGGGAAGCTGAGGCAGGAAGATGACTTGAGCCCAGGAGTTTGAGGCTGCAGTGAGTTATGATGACGCCACTGCACTCTACCAGGGGCAACAGAGCAAGACACTGTCTCTGTCTCAAAAAA
>NW_012152274.1:272313-272892 GCF_000956105.1 Propithecus coquereli | reverse complement strand
TATGCAAGTCTTTTATCCACCTGAAAATAATTTTTATATATGGACTTCAGAAACCATATTTTTTAGTACAAGTACCCTATTGCTTCAGTAGCAGCAATTGAATGTTTCCTTTTTTCCCATGTTTTCTCATGTCACTTTGTCATACATGCAGTGACATCTTCCTAGACACTCTATTCTTTTCCTCAGATCTATTTGTCTACTCTGGCAAAAACACTCCTGTTCTCTTAACTTTAGAATGAGTTATGATAGCCTTCACCTTTTTTAATTTCTTAAAAATTGACTTAATTATTCTCAGGTTTCTTTACTTCCACATAAATTTTAGAATCAGCTTGTCAAATGCCACAAAGAATCCTGATGGGATTATAATTGGATGATACTAAATTTATAGATTAATTTGGGGACCATTGGCATCTTCATGATATTGATTCTTTCAAAAGTCCATGAACATGAAATAACTTTTCCAGTAAATGTTTGATTTATGCTAAGTTACTTTATAGTTTGTTCCTATAGTAAATAGTATATTTTTTCTTAAAACATATTTTCCACTTAGTGCTAGTTTAGAGAAAATTTTATATTGAT
>NW_012152274.1:267099-268101 GCF_000956105.1 Propithecus coquereli | reverse complement strand
GAATTTGGGGAAAATTGACATCTTAATGATAGCGGGTCTTATGATCCTTGATCATGGTATATTCCTCTATGTATTTCAGTTTTCTTTATTCTGTCTCAGTAATGTTTAACAGGTTTCCATACACAGGTTTTGTATAATTTCTGTATGATTTCTGTTAAGATTGTCACTAATATTTTTACATTTTTTGTAAAATCGTGAATGGTAACTTAAAAATTTTAATTTCCATTTTCTCAAATTCAGAAATAAAATTAATATATTTGTAATAGCCTAGTATACTGCAGCCATCCTAACTGACATATAATTTCTAGTATATTTTTGATAAGTTCTCTGGATTATCTGCCTGCATGATCATGTCTTCTGCAAATATCAAACAGGTACAATGAACACTATCCAGGTGACAGGCACATGTACAGCCTGACTGAAGCATTATAAAAGCTATACATGTAACAAAAACATTTGTAGCTCAATATTTTTAAATAAAAAAGTGGCATAGTATTTGCTATAACCTAAAAAAAAAAAATTACTTTTTTCATCTCAGTCTGGATGTTTTTATTTCTCTTCTTGCCTTATTTCACTTCTATGATCTTCTATCAGCACAATGTTGAACAGATATGGAGAGATAGGTTAAAACATTCAGTCTTTCAACATTGTGTATATTAGCTATAGGATTTTCATAGTTTTCCTTCAACTGGTTGAGAATGTGTCTATTTCTAGTATGCTGAGATTTTTATCCTTAATGGATTTTGAATGTTATCAAATGTTTTTCCTGTATTTATCGAAATGATATATGGTCATTCTTTCTTAGTTTGTTAATGTGGTGTGTTAAATTGTTTGATTTTCAAATATTAAGGATATTTGTATCTATCATGATGAGGAATATTGTTTAGTACTTTTTACTTTTTATGATGTCTTGCTGTCAGGGGAATGTTGGTTGCTTATGTTAAAAAAGTAAGAAAATGACTCCTAATTTCTCAAATAATTTAGGTATAATTGGAATTATTT
>NW_012152274.1:264469-265117 GCF_000956105.1 Propithecus coquereli | reverse complement strand
TCACTCCTGTTTATTGATTTTTCTCCTGGTATGGATCATATTTTCCTGCTTCCTTTCACATCTGTTAATTTGCATTTGGACATTGGGCATTACAGAATTTCGTTTTTGTTTCCTGGTCCTGGAGGTATTTTGTCATCTAATATTGTTGGGCTTTGTGCTGGGACATAGTTGTGATACTTGGGATCAGTTTAATCCTTTGTAAGATTTGTTTATAACCTTTATCAGTATGGTCAAAATACACACTAAGTATCGAACTCTTCCGAGGACTATCCACTATGCCCTTTGTACTAGGTGTTTCCACTTTGGCTGATTGGAACATAACTTCCCCTAGTCCCATGCAAGCTACAAATACTATTCCACTTATTCTTTCCCAATACTTCTTTTCCCAACCTTAGGCAATGCCTTCTCATGCAGTCAAAGTTTAGTATCTAGACAAAAGCAAAAAGTAACCCTATTTCAAATATTCAGTGATCATTCCCTGTCAATCTCTCTCCTCTTCAACATTGTTCCCTGTAAATTTTTACCATTTTGATCTTCTGAACTCTAAACTCTGTCTCCTCAACTCAGCAAGACCACTAATCTCTATTTGATTGTTCAGTCTTTGCATTTAAGCACAAAACTTTATCCAAACAATAAACCAGGGTAATA
>NW_012152274.1:262828-263038 GCF_000956105.1 Propithecus coquereli | reverse complement strand
CTTTTCCTGTGATTATAATTGCATGTGTGATAGGCTGATTAATATTGTTCCATAGATCTTTATTAGTAACTTATTCACATGTAGTAGCTCTGCTTTTTTCTTTCTTTGTTTCATTGGGATACTTTCAATTTCTGTGTATTTATATTTATTGAAATTTTATTCTGCAATTTGTAATCTTCTATTAATATCATTCAATGTATTTTTATTTCA
>NW_012152274.1:258313-259027 GCF_000956105.1 Propithecus coquereli | reverse complement strand
TATCTTCTTATTAGCTTTTGTGCATCTTTGGCATCTGTAATTATGTCTCCTATTTTATTACTGATATCTGTACTTTTATTTTCCATTAGTTTTATTCTGATCAATCTGGCTAGAAGTTTGGAAATTATACTTAACTTTTCAAACATTTACCTTTGTTTTAATTGATTTTAAAACAATTACTGTTTCTGTTTTCTAATTGATTGATATCTGCTTTCATTTTTCTAAAAAAATTATTGTCTTTCATCAGCTTTCTTTGAATTTAATTTTTTCTTTATTTCCATAAGTGGAATTTTAGAATATTCATTAGCATGAATTTCTAACTTTCTTCAGTTCATTTTTAGAATTCCCTTGAAATTTCTTCTTTAATTCATCAGTTATTTGTTGTATTTGTTCCTTTAAGTTGGCGTGTTTAAACTATCTACAGTTAATATGATTTTGTTATTTGTTTTCCACCTGTTTCATCATTTCTTTGATCATTTTCAATTTCCTGTGATTCTGTTACATGTCCACTATTGATTCAGTAACTCTAAAATTTGTTTGAATAGTTTCTCTAGAATATGTACATATTATCCTATCATTGTCTTTCTTCAAACAACATGATGCCAATTTATAAATATTGTTGAATCCTTAAAACTTCATACCTCCATACACCATCCTTTTCCCTATTGTGGTTACAAATTTTATTTGTTTAAATGCTATAAACTCTGCAATGTA
>NW_012152274.1:246831-255377 GCF_000956105.1 Propithecus coquereli | reverse complement strand
CCAGGTTTAATTTTTAATAGTACCCGTGGTCACTCACAGAAATCTCAGTTTGAATGAAAAATTATGTGTGCATTCTATTCATAACAGATATTATTGACTAATGAGATTTACAATGAGCATCTAAAACCGATAGAGAGATTTATATAGTTAAAGGAGGTGAAGTCTCTAATGACATTTGCCTATGCTTCACCGATTTTATCACTTTGACTTTTAGAGAAAAATGACACTAAACAGAGATTTGTTAAAATTCAGCAATTAGTTATTTAGTGATTCCAATTTTGCTGCTAGGTACCAAATGAGAAAAGTATTAAAGCAAAAAGGTTAAACGAAGGTAGAACATCTAATCAATACCCAACACCCAAGGCTGCCTCCTTAGCCTTGCCTGAGATAGAAACAGAGAAATTAAACTTTTAGTAAGAATCTATAATTAAGTGGCTTTTTGAGGAATTGGAAGGTGAAACAAAGAAGGAGAATAAGAAAAAGAGATGACATAAAATGAATAGAATTGATATAAAAGAAAAATGAATATTTACTAAAATTTTCAATCATGTCAGAATTATACTTTTTGAAAAAGCTCTGGAAATATAAATAATCCATTCATTCATTCCAGTCATTCATGAACAGGCGCAATGAAATATTTACTCTTACCCTATACAAATGTGAAAAACATGGCGATTCCAAACAGAAAATGTTCACAGAAAAGGGGTCTCTGTGTCATTAAAGTTTACATGAATTATTTTACCCATGAAGTGAAGGAAGACACTGGGGCTTTTCAATAAAAAGACAACATAGAAAGTACTAAATGGTATGCTAGTGATCATTCATAGTTCAGGGACTGTCATGAAGTAAATGAAATAAAATTTCCTACTTTGAAATCATTGGTTTTGTTGCTGTTTTTGCCTAGAAATGTAGCTCCAAATATGAATATGGCTTACCTTATGTTGGCCCCTGAAAGTCATATTTTCAGTGAGGACTTCTATACCCACCCTGTCTAAATTACTAACTCACACACATCACACACACATGTATGAACACATCTGCACAAGTGTGCACAGGCACATGCACACATACACACTTCCTAGTTCTCTCTCTCTTTGGATTTCCACACTTAGCACTTATTTCTACCTAACATAGTACATGTACTTCTTATTTTTCTCATTTGTCATCTCAAACATACTAAAATGTTAATTCCATGAAAGCAGGAATATTTAATTTGTTCACTGCTAATCATCAATGCCTAAATCAGTACCCAGTAGTGCTCAACAAATACTTGTTGCATTAATGAATAATGAATAAGGAATTTGTTTTGCTTTAATTCAAAAGTGTTGAACAAAATCATAGGAATACATTGGAGGGTGGCAGATTAGGCTCATCACATAAAATATTAG
Organism: Propithecus coquereli; assembly: GCF_000956105.1. NCBI lineage: Eukaryota > Metazoa > Chordata > Mammalia > Primates > Indriidae > Propithecus > Propithecus coquereli. Next base: position 253,989 of record NW_012152274.1, on the reverse strand, counting down.
CACTACAATGTCTTTATGAGTAAATGGGTACTCAGAACATCACTGTGACATTCCTGAAGTGACTGTGTGGTCAACTGACAGGACTAATTTTAAGAAGTCTCACAGATTGAACGAGAAGTTGATTTTTGTTTCCTTTATTATAGAGAAACTTTGACAATTCAGCAAAGGGATAAAAAGACATTTGAAGCACTACACACAAGCTATAATACTGAAATGAAGAATGTGTTCCCCATTTGATGTTGAAGCTTGTTAGTTTACTTCTGTTACCGTATCTAACTCTAATGACTCGCTTCTGTGAAATCTGAAAGATGAGGACTGAACCAAGAGGGAAGGTGAAGAAGGTCTGGATTCTGTCGGGGGGATGGGGAAGGCAAGAAAAATGCAGGAGGAACAGCAACTCACATAGTCCTTTCAGCACTTTTTAGTAAGACTGATGCAGTTTTGAATATAGACATCTGCCTTGAGAAAGAAATAAAGAAGAGTTTTTTATGTCTTTATTTTTCTAACACATTTAAGTATACAAAATTGTTTATACTTAATTTTTTACATTAATTTATAAACTTGCCAACTCAGTGAAAGGGCTCAAGAAAACGAAGTAATTTGAGCTCAACAAATGCAACTTGAATCAACAAAGAGCTCTATGTGTCGTTCTGTCAAATTCCTTTGCTGCAATAGCTCTGCTAATTTACTTGAAAAGTGTGCACACCTGGACTTTGAGCTTCTCTTAGAGAACAATTTGGATATAGTATTTGATAAATCTTCCAGACCATTAGCTTGTTATTTTTGCATAGCAAATTTATCAGCTTGAAAAGATATTTTGAACCATGCTTTTTTAAAATGCAAAAACAAATAAGAGTCATGTGCTTGACATTTTTAACATTCAGGAAACTAAGATATTAATTTGTCTTTTCCATATAATCAATTCATTTTAGGCTCAGTTCTTCTCTATTTATTATTTGATGACTACTACTGTGTTTTTCCATATAGGCCAAGAATAAAACATCTACTGATGCATTATAATGGCATAGACTTCATACCCTACGTATTTTCAGAGAAGAAAAATCTTTTTGGCACCAAAAAAATTTTCATCATTAGCCTGAGGTCATAAAGTGTGTGTTATTTACATTGTGCTGAATCAAACAGTGAAAGAGATTCTGTATATGACATGGCAGGTCCATGAAAACCAAAACATATTCAACTTTAAGGTTAAACTTGTTCACTTAAACATTTTTTTCTAATAATTATTAGTCCTGAAGGATAATATTTTGATGATATACTAATAAAATATACTTACACAATAATCTATTCTTACTAGACTTCTGTTTAATTCTAATATCATACCAGGCATTGTGATAATGACTTTGTATACATTATTTCTAATTTTCAAAATAACTCAGGCAGATAGGTGTCATAATCTTTGGCTTATAGATGAGGAAGCCTAAATTCAAAAAGACTAATTGGAAGGCCTCATACTGTAAGAGAGGCATGATTGAATTTGAAACTAAGTCTTGCTGGCTTTAGTAGTTAGAATATTTATTACAAGTAGTTATTTGAAAATATCAATAACATGAATAAACTGGTAGTCAGGCTAACCAAGAATATAAGACAGAATACACAAATTACTAATATCAGGAATGGAAGATGGGTTATCACTACTTCCCAAAGAAGCTAAAAGAATAATGAAGGCATATTATGAATAATTCTATGATCTCAAATATGATAACTTTGATGAAACGGAAAGACGTAATCTAACAAAACTCACTCAAGAAGAATATATAATTCTATAACTATAGACTATAACTGTTAAAGAAATTGAATCAATAATTAATAACCTCCTAAAAAAGAAAGCACTAGGCCTGCTTATCTCACTGCTGAATTTTCCCAAACATTTAAGGAAGAACTGTTACCAACTATCTACAATCTCTTCCAAAAAATGAAATCATAAGGAGCACTTCCTAACACATTCTATGAGGCAGGATTACCCTAATACCAAAATCAGATAAAAATATCAGAAGATAGGAAAACTAGAAATCAATATCTTTGATGAGCATAAATATAAAATACTTCAACAAGTTATCAACTAATCAAATTAAACAATATATTAAAAATGTACACCACAGCCAGCTGGGATTAATCGTAGGTATGAAAGGCTGGTTCAAAATTTGAAAGTCAGTTAATGTAATCCACCATATCAATAGGCAAAAGAAGAAATACCACATGATCATATCGATGGGTGTAGAAAAAGCATTTGACAAAATGCGACATCAATTTTTGATAAAAATCTCTCAATAAACTAAGGAGAAAAGAACTTCTTCAACTTGATAAAAAAAAAATCTACAACAACCTACAGTTAACAACATACTTAAGAGTAGGAAACTGGACAATTTCTTTCTGTGATTAGGAATAAGACAGAGATATTCCCTCTCACCACACTTATTTAACATTGTACTGAAAGTACTAGCAAATGTGATTAGAAAAGGAAAACAATAAAATAGATATAGATTGGGAAGAAAATAAAATTGTCTTTGTTTGCAGATGGCATGATTGTATATACAGAAAATCCCAGAGAACTGACAAAATTATTCCTGGGACTAATAAGCAATTACAGAAAGCCAGTATAATACAATCTTATAAATATATAAAAATCAAATTTTCCTATATAACCTGCAATAAACAATCTTAATTTGAAATTAATAGCACAATACCTTTTAGATTAGTACAAAAATTAAGTACTTTGTTATAAACATACAAATATGTACAAAATCTATGTGAGAAAACCTATAAAATTTTGGTGAAAGAAACAAACGGATCTAAATAAATGGAGAGGTATCCCATGTTTATGGATCGGAAAATCCAATATTGTTAAGAAGGCAAGTCTTTGCAACATGATCTCTACATTCAAAGCAATCTCAAACAAAATTCCAGAAAGCCATTACATGTATATCACCAAATGATTCTAAAGTTTACAGGAAAAGGCAAAAGACCCAGAATAGCCAACACAATAATGAAGAAGAAGAAGAAAGTCAGAGGACTGAAATACTTGACTTTATGAATAACTATAGAAGTACAAAAATCAAGACAGTATTGTATTGGTAAAAGATTAGACAAATGGAAGAATATATCAAGGGAACATAATAGAGAATGAGCCCAGATATAGACCTACATAAATAACATCAAATGATCTTTGATAAAGAAACAAAGGTGATTTCATTGAGAAAGGATAGTGTTTTCAACAAATGGTACTGGAGCAACTGGAAATCAACACATAAAATAACTAAGTATAATCTTACATTTTTTAAAAAAAATATATCCAAAATGGATCATAACTCTGAATATAAAAGGCAAAAGGATAAAAATTCCAGAAGATAACATAGGAGAAAATCTAGGTGATTTTATGTTGATGAGATTTTGATACAACACTAAAAGCATAATCTCTGAATAAAAAAAAAATGATGTTGGACTTTATTAAAATTAAAAACTTCTTCTCTGTAGAAAACATTAAGAGAATGAAAAGACAAGCCACAGGCTAGGAGAAAATATTTAGAAAAACACATATCTGATAAAAAAAGAGACTGGTATCCAAAATACACAAAGGACTCAAAATTCACCAAGAAGAAACAAACAACTTAGTTCAAAATAAACAAAATATCTGAGCAGAAACTGCACCTAAGAAGATGTGCAAATGGAAAATAAGCATATGCAAAGATGCTCGACATCATATATCATTACAGAGCGACAAATTAAAATAATAAGGTACCACTACGCACATATTAAAATGGCTGAACAAAAAAACCTAATGACACTGAGTGCTGGCAAGATTATGGAGCACCAGACATATTCAGTCATTGCTAATGAGAATTTAAAATGGTACAAACACTCTGAAAGACAGTTTGGCAAGTGTCTTTCAGTGCTAATCATAGTCTTACCATAAGATACAGCAATTATGCTTCTTGGTATTTACCCAATGAATTGAAACCTTATATCCACAGAAAAACCTGCACATAGATATTTATAGTAGCTTTACTCATAATTGCCAAAAAACTGGAGGCAATCAAGAGAACCCTCAATAGGTGAATGGATAAACAGTGGTATATTTATACAATGAAGTATTATTTTGCAATAAAAGGAAATTAGCTATCAAATCACAAAAAAATCGAGAAGCAAAAATCTATATTCTTAACTAACAATGCCACATGCTGTATGATTCCAATGAGATGACATTCTAAAAAAAGCAAAACTATAGAAACAGGAAAAAAATAATGTTTGGCAAAAATTTGGGAGTATAGGAAGGGATCAATTAGTTAATGACAGTAGATCTTTAGGGTGGGAAAACTATTCTATATGATACTCTAATGGTGGATGCATTACATTATGTCTTGTCAAAACTCATAGAATTGTGCAAAAGAAAAATTGAATGTTAAGGAATTAAGAAAGAGAGGATCACAAAACAACCACATATCAAATAACAACATGACAATAGTAAGTCTTTACCTATCAATAATAGCATTGAATGTGAATGGACTAAACTCTCCAATCAAAAGGCATACAGTGGCTGAATCGATAAAAAAAAACAAGAGCTAACTATATGTTGTCTTGCAAGAAAATTCACTTCATCTATAAAGACACATGTAGACTGAAAATAAAGGCATGGAAAAGATATTCTACGCAAATAGAAATCAACAAAACGCAGGAGTAGCTATACTTCCATCAGATAAAATAAATTTCTTCTAGCTCCTTCAGTTTGAAGGAAGGAGAGAGAAAAGACAAGAAACTATTTTTGGGTAATGGAGATGACCAGACCAAAGAGGCTATCACAGATCTAATCAAGGATTCTGGGCAAGAATTAGTTCTAGAGACCTTCTGTACAATACAGTGCCTGTATTTAACAATATGGTGCTGTACACTTCAAAATTTAAAAAGGTCAATTTCATGTTCTGTGTTCTCACCATTAAAACAAAAAGAGGGTACAAGGGAACTGTGGGAGGTGTTGGAATGTCTATTGTGTTGAATGTGTTGATGGTATCACAGTGTTTTCATATGTTCAAATTCAACAAATTGTACATATAAAATATGTGCAGTTCTCTGAATATCAATTATATCTCAACGAAGCTGTTGAAAAGAAAAGCAATGTGATGATTTCCGTAGAAGAACACACATGATGCAGGTTATAAGAAAAGAAAAGCCAATGGGCTTGTGAATTCCCAGGATCACCTCACACAAATAAAATTCAAGTTTCAGGATACTGAGACAAATTCCAGATTGCACTCACTGACGAGAACTAACGGATTTCCCAATGAGCTCTTCAACACGAGGATTTCTGAAATAAATGGGTAAGTCTATAATGACTTCCTGCCTCTTAAAAGCCTTCAATCCTGGACCTGAGTGGGCCCAGTGAAGAAAAACTGGTGGAAGATTTCTACCCCTCTCATGGGAAAGCATAAAAGCCAATGGTTATTCAAAAGAGTTGAGACCTTAGACAATTTCCTGAAGATATATAAAAAAACAGTTATATAAAACAGATATATAAAAAAAACAGTTACTAGGTATCTGGGAAGCGCTAGTGAGAAAACGTTACCTACATCTCAAGGGGACTGTCAGAGCTAGATTAAAGACCTATCAGTCTTCTACAATTCTCAGACCTGTTGGGAACAATCCTCATGAAAGGAAACAATTGGGGAAAAATTTTTTCTTCCTAATCTACATGAACTTCTGTTTATATGACAGAACATACAGAAACCACATAGTTTTTTTCCACATATCAGTTCATTCATTAAGCAAACTTTCATGGAGCATCGACTATGTACTGTACTATATACTTTACTAGAATCAGGATATTAAAAAAATAATACAACACAGTCTACATGCTGAGACTTAGCCCCAGTCTTCTATAATATTAATCAATAGAATTCCTGTTTTTCAATTAAGAAAGCCAACACAAGTTATCTCTCTATATCTATATCTGTGTGTCTGTTCAAATCCTTAGAAATCTCAATAATTTTCCCAAAATATGATTTAGTGAATGCCCTGCTGCTTTACTTACATGATATATAAACTATAATTTGTTTAAGCAGTAAAAGATACTATTTAAGAGCAAAGACTACAACCAAATTGCCTGGTTTAAATCAAACGTTCTAATTTCCTATTAATGTGACCTTGGCCAAGTTGCTCACCTCTTCTGTGCTTTATTTTCCCCACCAGTACAATACGATGTACAATGTACCTAGTACAGTGCAATAGGTACCTACCTTGTAGAGGTGCTGTGAGGATTTAAGTGAGATAAAACTTGCAAAGTACCTAAAATAGTTCAGGGCAGATAGAATGTGCTAAAGCCATGTTTGCTACTGCTGCTGCTACCTCTGTTGTTATTACCACTGTTGCCATTATTGTTTTAATTCTAATGAGTTACAAATTGACACGTCCATACGATCAATGGAAATGTTATCTCATTATCCCGTGGCACGTTAACCACAGCAAATGTCAGTTATTTAGTAGCTACACCTGCCCTGAGAGTCCTTCAATAGTTTATATCTATTACCAAACAATATCCTGCTTTAGGGACACAGACCCACACTGCCTAACATCCCATTAGGCACAGAGTTTTGAAGTTAACTTTTTCCCAGCTAGAGTTATGCAAATATTATGTGTATTCACTGCTCAATTAAACCCAACTCTATTGAAGTGCAAAATGACTGACATTGCACATTAGCTCTCCATATTTTTCCAAGCCGCGTAGCATAGGTGTACTGTCAGCTTTATGACAAGAATATGCATCCTCTGGGAGAGATTTGCTACAATTACTTAAATTCCCTGCACTGAAAACCCTCAGGATTTCTCTAGGGGAAAAAAAGTTATATCTGTAACTATTATGCTTTCTACACTGCTATATCTTCACATCTCTGAATCTTGACTTAGGCTAAGTGCGTCATTAATCTTTAACACATCAACCAGAGAACACAATTAAAGTCAAATAGAATAATGAGTGGTAGTGAGGAAATATAGACGATCTTGCCCAAGAATACATTCAACCCCTCCATATGCTGCATAATTACAAACACACATTAATTTGCACAGATCCAGAATTTTTAACTCCTTGATGTTGGTAAAACTTTTCTGTAACAGACCAGATAATGTTCGGCTTTGTGGGCTGTATGGTCTCTG
>NW_012152274.1:243900-244306 GCF_000956105.1 Propithecus coquereli | reverse complement strand
AGTAAAAACTGAATCACTACTATAAGAATGGTACCAATCCATTCACAAGGAATCCCCCCAGTGATTCAATCACCTCTCGCTGGGCCCCACCTCCCAACACTGCCACATTAAGAATCAAATTTCAGCATGAGTTTTGGTGAGCATAAAGAAACCCTAAGCAAACCATAGCATGAGAATATGGTCAATGCAGAGTAGTACCACTGTTTGATGTGCTGGGATCACTGCAGTAGGCAGAGTGATGTCCTCTCAAATATACTCATTTCCTAATCCCCATAACCTATAAATATGTTATATTACAAGGCAAAGGATAATTCAAGGTAATAGATAATGTTGCTAATCAGCTGACTTCAAGATTGGAAAATTAGCCTGGATTACCCAGGTGGGCACAATATAATCACAAGTGTCT
>NW_012152274.1:233433-234260 GCF_000956105.1 Propithecus coquereli | reverse complement strand
ATAAATAAAATCAATTCTAACCAAAACCAAAAAAATGCAATATTCCTTTGTGAATATTATTTTTTAAGTTTATATTGAAAAATTGGAGAAAATTTTGAGCACTTATTATTGCCTAGAGTTCTAATCACTCAGATTTAGAACAACTGGTGAAATATTGCCTAGACCAGAGGCTCCCAAGAAATTTTTGTTATAAGTTTTTTTTTTCCATTTTTATGGGTAATAGGTCATATGATCCATAGGTATATTTTTGTACTTTGAGACATTCCTTTCTATCAGCACAGAAATTGCTCTAATTTAGATTTTTGCTTCCTATATTTCATTAACAATGACACTATATAATATCGGTTGAATAATTACTGTTTTCAAGCACTGGGTTCAGTAATTTACACTCACTTTCTCATTTGCTCCTCCCAACAACCTGAGAGGCAGGCATTATGGTCCCCATTTTATGGATAGAAATATTAAAGCTTTATTAGCAAGATCAGTGTCAGAGCCCAAATATGACTTTTACCCTGTGCCAAGTCAGTCTCTTCTCCCCAGGTCCACGTTGTAGTGGTTCATGTAAAACACATATGCAGTCTTACCACTGCTGTGGTTAAAAGCCTTGGAGCCAGCTTCCCAACTCCCCCAGGTCAAACTTGCTAAACAGTAAAAAAGAGTTCTAATGATTTACAAGAGTGCACGTGTTAATTTCTATGGCTTAGGTCTATGACAGAAGTAAAGTTTTATAGATGCAAAGGAAAGAGTGATTGAATCCTTTAGAGCTCAGAGTAGATGATATCTGAACTGGATCCTGAAGAATGAATAAGTTTTTTTTTTTTTTTTTT
>NW_012152274.1:230467-233383 GCF_000956105.1 Propithecus coquereli | reverse complement strand
CTCCAGAACTGTCAACTGTTGAATCCTCCAAAGACCAAAAAGACAACCAGAAAAGCACTTAACAAAGCTAATTTTTAAAGATTTACTACAGCCAGGGAAAATACCACCTTAGCAGAGCCTTAATAGTGTTTCAAAAAGTAAATGTTAGGGAGTGGTAAGTATAGAATCTTAGCCCCTGGACTGAGCTGTTTTAAGGTAAGTCTTTCAAATCAGGGAATGGATTGGGACTGACAGAATTCATGACTTAATGGTTTCAAACTGGTGCATACAGCAAGGTGAATTGAGTCTTAACCAGCATATTACTACATTAGTAAGTAAACTATTTCAGTTGGTTCACTCTTATCTTCCAGGAACAAGTACTTTCTAAAGAAAGTAGCTAAGTTATTTTTGTTTGGTCTCAGTATTGTTTAACATAGAAGCAGGAAAATTACCTGAGACCAATATATGCATTTTTTAACGCAAGCACAAGAATTCATGTTTTCAACTCTTTACAGAGAGCTCTGGTGTTGTCAACATATCAAATTTAATTTCTCACACTGTTAATGTATTTTCCCTAGTTATCCATTAAACATAGATTGTCTTTTCTTTGGTTACTAATATTATTTTCCATCTATTATAATCTATTAGAAAAGTTTCTTAACAATAGAATTTAAGATTTGAGAAACATTTATTCTTTTATATGTCACTTTTAGCTCCACAAAGTGAAAACAGACAAAATAAAAAGCAAGGGCCCAAATCACAATCAATGAGGATTTAGCTCAAGCATTTACCCAGTTCCTTCCACTAATCTCCAGATTGCAAGTAAACACAAATGCACAAATTCTTTTTGGTGGTCTCCTCTTATACTAAACACTCTGCTTCCCTGCTTCTTTCCCGCATGCCTATACCGCCACACCAAATCCAGGTAAGACCACATCACCTCATCTTCAATCCTTCTCCCTAACCAACAGGGCAGTTCAGTTATGGAGATACAAAATATTAAAGAGATCAGGAACTCAGGCTTTTGCTTTTTTCAGCTGGTTCCCAGCATGATATGCCATCAGATTCTTGGCTCTTCTGCCCTCTTCTCTGCTTCTGAAAAGCCCCAACTCACCTTTCCTGGATTCGGACAATTCTCAGTGTGTCCAATCACCTTCATCTCCAAAAGTTCAAACTCCAGGAACAGTATATTTACTCTTTATGCCCCAAGCAGATGAATGCGTTCTGCTCCAATGACATTTTTTAGTTGACTGCTGTTTTCAGGGAACCACAAAGCATTTGGTCCCCAGAGAGCAAACCTTTGCTTTCAGGCACATAGCTCCTCTTATCTAAGAACTTATTTCAAGCTTCTCACTGGGAATGAAAGCTGTGGTAAATCACCTCTCCAGGAGAGAAGAGGAAAACTGCCTTGCATGCCTAAATACCGATCAATAGCCTCCGTTTATTTAAACTTGTGAAGAATTTAAAATGACTTTTAAACTTTTAAATTCCTCGCAATGCAAATATTACCATCCTTGCTCTTTGATACTTGAGAAAACAGAGCCTTGGAATGGTTTAAAAACCTGCCCTTGATCACACAGCTAGTAAGGAATATGGCCAGATTCAGAAGGCTGTGCTTGCTTTATTGCACCACTCTGCCTCGTTTGGTATTGCTTTCATTAATCTTTACCCTGTGTAACAATTATTATTATCGTCATCGTCATAATCACCATCATCGCTTATTCTTTCACCTCTGACTTATTCCCTAGGCTACTCTCTTTTTAAAGAGTTTGGGTAGACTTTCTCTTCATTTCCTTATTTGAGGATCAAAATCTCGTTACTTCAAAATAATTTAACATTATTTTGTATTTTTTTGGTGGGGAGCAGTGTAAAGGATTAAGTTGCATTTATTTTAGGGAAGCAAGAGAAGAAAAACTCACAAGCCCAGGATTAACAAGAACAAAGTTGACATGTTCCAGGGAAGGAGCACTGACCTTTTGTTGTTAATTAGTAGACTTTTTGGAGCAATTTTAGATTTACATAAAAATTGAAAAGAAAATTTGAGTTCCCATATACTCTCTAACCCTTCCTCAGCTTTCTCTATTATTAATACCTTGCCATACTGCGGTACTTTGTTAAATTGATGACCCAATGTCAATACATTATTATTAACTGAAGTCCAGAGTTTACATTAGGGTTCACTCTTTCTGTTGTACATTCCATGGATTTTGACAAGCATACAAGAACATGTATCCACCCTTATAGTATCACTCAGAATAGTTTCATTGCCTTGAAACAAATCCCCTGTGTTCCACCAATTCAACATTCTGTCCCTCCCCATGAGCCCTAACAACCATTGATCTATGCACTGTCTCCATAGTTTTACCTTTTCCAAAATGTCATATAATTGAAATCATACAACATATCACCTTTTCTGGTTGGCTTCTTTCACTTAGCAATATACGTTAAAAGTATCTTCACGTCATTTCATGGTTTGATAGCTCATTTCTTTTTAATTCTGAATGATATTTCATTGTATGAATGTACCACAGTTTGTTTCCATATCAGCTATTGAGGGAAATCTTTGTTGCTTCCAAGTTTTGGCAATTACAAATAAGGCATCTATAAACATGTGTGTGCAGGTTTTTGTGCGGACACAAGTTTTCAACTCATTTGGATAAATACCAGAGAGGGGGACTGCTGGATCATATGGAATGAATAAGAAACTGCCAAACTGTTTTCCACCATAGCTATCCCATTTTGCATTCCCAGGTTGTCAGTGTTGTGGATTTTGGCCATTCTAAATAGATGTGTACTGGTATCTCCTTGTGAATTTGCAATTTCTGAATGACATGATGTTGAGCATCTTTTCATATGCTTATTTGCCACCTGGATATCTTCTTTGGTGAGGTATCTGCTCAGATCTTTTGCCCATTTTGTTTTTATTTGGGTTGTGTT
>NW_012152274.1:225787-228457 GCF_000956105.1 Propithecus coquereli | reverse complement strand
TAAAATCTCAATAATATGCCAAATCGAATTGCAGTAAATAACTTTATAGAGTTGTTTAAAACATAGTTTTTCCATCTGTGCTTCTGAATGATTCAACAGTATCTCTAAAGTTAAAAAAAATACTATGTCTATAGTGTATACATATATACACTCACACTCACATATGTATTATATACATACATACAAACACATATATACTCGCACTAGTAGCATCTATATGTACACACACATCTGGTCTGTGATCAAATAAGCCTATAATGTGCATATCATACATGACTTATAATATACACCATAAATAAGCCCATAATACACATAAGTGGCTGCCACTTGTTAGAAATTAAATAAGTAAATAGAGGGATAAATGAATTGTTGCTCTACGCTTAGTTCTCCTCTTTAAGGCCTCACTACCTACCGGATCAATCAGGCACAACATGTGTCATTCTCCTGTATTTTTCTGACGCAATAATTACTTTGACCTGAAAAAATACTACCTAAATTTTAAAATAGGCCACCACAAATTAAACGCATCAGTATTTCCTCTGTTCTTTGTTCTTTGTTACATCTCTAGGCCAGAAATACGTACAAGAACAGGGAGATGAGGAATAAAGGAATGTACACCACATTTCCTTGACCATCAAATATAATTGAACTATTACTCTAAATGTGTTCCAGCAAATCTGGAAAGAAGCTCAGTATAAAATAATTGAGATTGAGAACTTTCACTAGTTCCTCATTTGTGCAAAATGAGCAAATGAAATTGTAACCGAATTGGGCCAACGTAGTCACTGGGCAAATGTTTGACTCTCTGTTACATGCTCAGTATTACTATTTTAGGTGCTGTAGTTAGTATAGCAGGAGGAGACGTGATCTATGCCCTCAAAAGGCTTAAAACTTTTTTTGAGAAAAAAAAAGACTAACACATGTGAACTAATGGTTCCCTAAGTGATCTATCATATTTTCCGCTCAAAAAAATAAGGCCTTAAAGAAATACCTACCTAAAAAATAGTTTCAAAAAAAACCAAACCAAACTCATTTTATGTATGTAGAAAATTTGTCATATGCAAAAAAAATATTAATCTTTGAAAACCATCATGGGTTTTTCCATTGTTATCTTTCAGTTCATTTTTTTAAATAGATAAATTTTTCCTTCTGCTGAAAACTCATAAAAGTGTTTTCATTAAAGTTGTTATGACAGTATTCTGATAAAAAAATAAATAGCAGTATCAGAGCTTTATTATTCAAAACTTGAGTTTAGTCATTCCAAAATAATTGAGAATATATTTTTATAGTAGTATTACCAGAACTTTTCAACTAATGTACATTAAAAAGCAGCATTTTAGAAAGATTACCTGTTTTGTGACCTTAGCTTTTACATTAATTTGCATCTACTTCAGGGGTTCACAAATCAAGTTCATTAAATATTATCCCCTCCCCTATTAAAAATACCCATTCCTATTAAAAGCATAATAGTATGTGGTAAAATCTGTACTTATAATTCTTTTTGTAAATATAAAGTGATTGACTTTGCATGAGATTTTAAAGCATTAAGCAGAACAAAATCTATTCTTAAAATGAAACAAAAATTTCTTATTCGGTGGAAATTTGGCACCGATTTCATCAGTATTAATTACACAATACAAAATGACAAAAGTAGCTTCTCTGCAATTTATTGGGAGAGTTATTAAACCAAATTATTTCAAGGTTAATGTCCATTTTCAGTTTTCATCTTTCCTAGGTACTGCATTTTGTTTTACAACATTGCTCTCTTTTGGTCAACTGACTACTTTAGAGATTAGTTTCATTATATGGAAACTCGACCTCAAGAAAGTTGATTTTTAAAAACACTATTTGTGCAAAAACAGTTTGAATAAGTGTGTGCATACATATTCCATGTGCTTAAACTAGAGAACCAAACATTTTTAACTCTCTCTCGTTCTTAACCCGGTCTGTCATCAAGTGCTGTCATGGCCTTAGGAAGGTCTCTGAGAGTTATTCCTTTTCCTGGTCATTTCTGTAGCTTCTTTCCATCTCATAGCTCTGTCAATCTGATGTTGACCATCCTTCATTTCCTGCCCCATCCAACCCATTCTTAAGGATATTGTCAGACAAGTTTTACGAAAACATTATTTTTATCATTGAAATTATTTTCTCAGAGACATATAGTGATTACCTCATTCTTTTTACATTGTCTAAAAATCCTTTTACTCCCTGAACCTTAATCGCTGTTTCAGGAAGAAGGTTCCCTGTTCGTGCACACGCCTTCTTCATACTGAGCTTTGTAACTTTATGGAGCTATCCCTACCCTAACTGCCTTCCTCCTTTAAAAATCACTAGATGTGCACGTGGGTATGTGTGTGTAATATTTAATATACACATATAAAGCTTACAGGTTAACTCCGCAACTTACATATAGATTTTGAGAGTCCACATTTTCAATCAATTTCCTTGACAAGTGTATTTTCTTTTTGTCATAGTTATTTCTGTTGTGAAGCATTCCGTAGTTCCCCCGACCAGCCAGGTATCTGAAACCTACAGGAGGCTTCAATTTTATTAAAACTGTTCATTAGCACACTTCCTGGTCTCTATTGCTCCCAATAATAACTTCCCCACTCTTGACTCAATTTAATCCATACTAGGATGTGAATTTATTACATTAGAATTTCTCGACAT
>NW_012152274.1:220606-222942 GCF_000956105.1 Propithecus coquereli | reverse complement strand
AAAGTTTTTGATGTAACATGCATTTTACCTTTGAGTATGAGTTATTTGATTATCATTAAAGTGTAATTATGCTCTTGTATTGCATTTCTTAAAATGTTATTGTTTCAATTTTTGAAAAAGCAAGTTTGATATTAAAATGAAACAAAAATTTCATTTTCTCCAATACTGTTCAATTCCCAAGTAACACGAATCAAAACCTAGAAGGGAGGCTTTAGTATTATTAAATACAAGATATTGCCAATTTAAAATTAATCCTACTTTGCCATATAAAAAGACTTTCAGCTTTTTCCAAATATTCTTCAGATAGCAATGTAACTATGACATATTTCAAAAATAAACTCTGGGCCAGTCATGGTGGCTCATACCTATAACCCCTGCACTTTGGAAGGCCAAGGAAGGAGGATTGCTTGAGGATAGTAGTTCAAGTACAGACTGTGCAATATAGCAAGACCCCATCTTCTGTACAAAAAATTTTTTAAATTAGCCTGGCATGGTGGTGCACACCTGTAGTCCCAGCTACTCAGGTGACTGAGGAAGGAGGATAGCTTGAGCCTAGGAGTTGGAGGCTGCAGTGAGCTATGCTTGTGCCACTACACTCTAGCCTGGGTGACAGAGTGAGACCCTGTCTCAGAAAAAAAAAAAATTAACTCAAATAAAAATGGGAAAATTCTCTATCCGAAAATAAAGTTATATCTCTCTTTGACAATAGGCTGTTTGTAGATATTAGGCAAAAAAGAAGAAAAAGGGATCAATAGGAAAAAGTTCAATCTTAACAGACATTCTTTAGGGTCGGTTACATGTATGTGGCTAAGGACTATTTGAGCCTTTTGAATGGCATAGCAATATTACACTATCCAGCAATTGAATGACACACAACAGGTAAGTGTGATACCTATGCACACATCTGAAATAATTTTTTCTCTAAAAAGGGAAAAAATTATGAATCACATAAAAGCTAATGCATTTATTTCAAAATTACCTCTGAAGCCTTTTAAAACTGTTTTGCACCACTAATACCTGGAACAATTATATATATCTTATCCCACCGTAGTGACAACACCCACATTTGTTTTGTTTGATTAATTTATATAGCATCTGAATGCTATATGTACATGTATCAAGTATTTAGTGGTAGAGTGGAAGCTGGAAAGTCTTAGGAATATTTTTTTAGTTGACTCTTTTTAGCAAATAATTTTTGAGCACCTGCTTTGCTCTTGTCCATTCATTTCTTCATTCACAAAATGTGCCAGGAACTTTCCTAGGTGCTGAGATTAAATATTTTAATCATAACAGATAAGACACATTTTTCTCATAAAGCTGGCATTTCTTTTTCTTTTCTTTCTTTTTATTTATTTGTTTATTGGCATGTGGAGAGATAAACAATCTAGCTTTGCAGAATGGAAAGTGTCATGAAGAAACTAAAATCAATTAATATTATAGAGGTTGACTCAACCACCTCACTCCAATGCTGATGGCGTGTCAAGGAAGTAACATTGGAACCAAAACTTCAAGACAAGAAGAAACCAGCTAAAAAATTATTTGGTGGGAAAACGTTCCAAGTGGTAACACAGCTGGTGACAAAGCCCTGAGGCAAGAGCAAATGTGGAATAATTAAGGAGGTGAGGAATAGTATAATATTTGGAATATTGCAGAATGCACCCTTGGGAGAAGGATGTGAGATGAATTGGGGAAGAAAATAGTGATTTATATGCCATGTTAAGGAATTTCAAGTTCATTCTAAGTGAAATAAAACACCATTAGAATGTTTTAAGTAGAAGGATGATGTAATACTCACTTCATTTTTGAAAACGATCTTATTGCGATGGGGGAGTACAATGGTGGGGGGCAAGAGTAGAAGCAGGTTGAAAATATTAAGGGACAATGTTATTTGCTATGACTAAAATAAAAGGATTAGTAACCTGCCTACAAGAAACTAATAATCTCTCTAAAAAGCCTGACGCCTTGCTCATTCTAGAAATCCATCACTTTCAAAACTAAAAGCGGCCTCTAGGTTTTGAGAAAACCCATCTGTGGCCATCCTTAAGGCCAGTACCAGCAGGTTCTTAATGCTCATCTCTTGTTTTAGGAAATAAAGTAATACAGTCATTGGATTAAAATATAACAAGAAAAACAAATCCTGCTTTAAATTCACAAGAATGTTTGCATACATGATTTACATTTTACCCCAAGGGGACTATAGTTTCTCTAGATTTCTCAATTCTTCTATATACATCTTGGTGACATTTATTTTCTTTTCTCTTGATTGGTCTTTGCACTTACATAAAATTCATTCGAAATTGCTCTCTTCTTTTTTAACAATTACTTGGTTCACTTTT
>NW_012152274.1:218618-220556 GCF_000956105.1 Propithecus coquereli | reverse complement strand
GAGTTACTAAAACAGACTATTAAATTATCTTTTAATAAGTTTATAATAGCAAATGTAATACTGTGAAAAAGCTCACAATCACTAATAAAATCATGCATGTCTGGTTTAGCAAAAATAGATAAGATTTAAATCTGATTAGATTTTATAAAGAATGCTATAAAGTGAATTTGTTCTGCTAAAATATCTTCTAGAAAGAAGAAATCATGTGAACTTAGTTTTTTCAATTATCAAATATAAGAATTACAATGAGCAGGAAAATAAACTTAAAACATGTATGTATAGAAGACAAAGGCAATATTATTTTCGCGTTTTATTTTTTCTATATTGATGTCTGATTTAGGGCGTTAGTGTGATGTTATAAATTTTAAGATATGATTAAGGTTGAAAAGGGAGAATATTTTGATATGTGCATGCGTGCGTGTGTGTGTGTGTCTGTGTGCGTGTGTGTGTGTGTGAGAGTCTCTGTGTTACTATCAAGGATTTTAATGTTTATATTATTTGGTATTAACTAGCAATATGCTTTATGTGCCAGCAGTTAATGCTTACATTTGACACATTGTATTTGATAACTCTAAATACAATAATTGAAAAGAAAAGAAAGAAATCTGCTGATCTAAGATTAGATTTGCACTAAATACATATGAATATATTGTGTGTGCATAATTATATGGGTGCATACAATTGTCCCAGTTTGGAAAATACTGCTCTAGAAAGGTGACTGCAGCAGATTGCAAGAATGTCTCCAATTTGTCACTCTCTTCTATTTGCATCCTTTGGTACTTTGCAGCATCCTCCATGGAGTGGTGAGGAATGTAATTCCTTGACCTTCCTAGCCAACAAACTTGTATTGCTCAATGAATAATTGGCAGATATGACATAAGAAAAACTTGAAAGGGGCTTGGAGGACCAGACTTCCTTACACTTGCCCTTCTGATTTCGTCGTGAGATCAATGTGCTCGGCTTTGTTGGCTGGTCCCAGAAAAAGATGAAGGTCATACAGAACAGAGCCAAAATTATACCACTTGTTCCAGATGAGGCCGGTCTAAATCAGCCAACAGCCTTCCAACCCACAGATACATGAGTGAGCCCAGCTGAGATCAGCCAAACTCCACCCTCATAACTAGAGAGTCATGGTAATAAATGATTGTTATTTTAAGCACTGAGTTTTGGAGGAGCTTACACAACAACAGCCAGCTCTCGCAGTGACGATATGATCTTCTAGACCAAAATTTCATTCTGTAGAAATGAAGAGAAAAGGGAGCAGCTGACTCCGAAAAACAAAAACATAAACAAAGCTGTTCTGAGAATGTTTTTTTGGGTGTCTGCCCCTCATGGGATTGCAGTAAAAATTATCATGTTGCGAATACTGAGACTAGTTTTGTCCACAATTTTATAAGTTACGTTGCACACTCATATTAATGTTTTGATGTGACTGTCAAAAAATACTTAGTGGGAGCGGGGAGCAGATATTTCCATATACTTTTTCTTAGATAGAAACCCTCTGGGGTAGAGTCAAAATTCAACCCAGGGCTTGTCATTCCGAGTCCATTCCTCCATTCCTGACTTGCCTTGCTACATTTTCATGCAATAGAATGTAACTAAGGAAAGCAGAGTAGACATCCTAAGTGGCAGTGAGAAAAACAAAAAATGCTATCACACAGTAGTAGGAAAAAGAATATTATATATCCGAAGACTGAACAAAGTGGACTCATCTAAGTTCTTGGCACAAGCAAAGAGCGTTTTTTAAGAGCCATTTGAAACTCATTTTCCAGTATAAACACTGAGTATCAAAATGAATTCTATCCCAAATCAGCTCCCCAGTCACTGGGTGCTTTCTGTCCTTCTAAGTGCAGAAAAATCTGTTACAAAAAAATCTGAAGTCGAATAATAGTGGGGTTTCTGAGTGTTAATATAAAAGCCTTCGCTACAGCTTTTCTG
>NW_012152274.1:209198-214878 GCF_000956105.1 Propithecus coquereli | reverse complement strand
AAAGCATAATTGAAATACAGTTGGAACAGTATGCCTTTGACAAGAGAATTATATCACTATATGAGTTCTGAAAACAGTATTGTTCTCAAGGATGTCAAATACATGTAATTATATTTTTATTCATGTTCTCACATTCACAGTCAAATTATCTAGATAATTTATTTCACCAAAATAACTTTTTTTGGTAATATCTCACATTTCCAATTGAGAGGAAAAACTAACCTGTACCTACTTCAAAATAATGTTGTATCTTCAGTGCACTGTATGAAGGAAAATTTGTGTGTGAATTCTGGTTGCATATATCAAATGTATGTCCAGGTAAATGAAAAAATATTATTAATAAGTGTAGATAATTTGTTAGGCAACAACTTTGAAATATTTGTGAGGTTTTATTTTGTAGCAATAATTGGCACGAAATAGGTCTAAATATATCTGGTTAAGAAAAAAATGAAATAGAAAAGCAAGGAGCAATATAGAAGAAAAACTGTGCTCAGAGCATAGAATGACAATATCTAGAAACCCCAGGTTATTGAAGAAGGAAACTTTAAAGAGAAGTGTGGGCTTCAGAGACTGTAAATGCCACATGCTATTAAAACTAAAAAGATTGCTTTCTGAAACTGTTTATTCCTGAAAGTGAGCGGGGAAATCTTATGGCCAAAAGGAAACAGAATAGAATGAATTTCCAGGGTGTCCTGGGATTCAGGGTTTACTTTTCACCTTATTTTCTCACAGCAGAAGATGAAAATAGGGAGAGAAAATAAAAGTTTAGCTCAGAGATCCAAAAGGGAAGAGGAGGTGGCAAGTTTAGTTAGAAAGGTCAAAGTCCTGCCAGAAGAAGTTTGTTTTCATGTTCACTGGAGTTGAGTGGGTTCTTTTGATGTGTGAAATTTCTTCAACCTACGAAATTGTGAAATACTGGAGGACAAGTTTCTAACAAAAAAAATGTATCATTTTGCACAGCTCCTTGTAAAGATAGAAGTATCAGTAATGCATCCTCAGTGTTATGCTGCTTCTGCACAGAAATAAAAATATAGGATACTGTGACTAGTCTAAACTTATTATTAGAAATATCTTCACACGTTATTGCTTTGTTGTTATTTTAGTTTTGGTGATAAGAAATTGGAGAAAGAATCAAATAAATCGTCATGATGTAGCTGAAGTTTTATTTTTTTCTTTTCTCCTTTCATCCACCTCTCTTCAATAGCACTCCTCTGGGGGCTCTTTTCGGGGGGACATGCTCTTCCAGGGTCTCTCTTGTAAGTAAACTTATAATATAGGTTAACTGTCCCCAAGATCTGTATTTTAAAATATTGAATGGAAGGTAGCCACACTGCAGCTTGGAATGCAACGTGCAATGGGTTCTCTGAGCATTCCTCCAGCTATCTCCTGGGCAATGACTAATACAGAATTATTTCAGATAAGAGTGAGTGTCAGACTCTGGTAATAATGGCAGTCACAGGGATGCGGAGGCCAATTCAAATTTATGTGTTTTATGATACAAATCATACTCACAGTGCACCATCAATCACTTATTTAAAATGTAGATTGTCTTCCTTTAATTGCATTGAATGCAACTGGAATATAGAGCAAATGGCCATGCCTCCCGTCTATTCCCAAAGCACAGTGTTGAAAAAAGCATGAAATCCTTTCTCCCTAGAGAAGACAACAACTGTCTCCACTCTGAAAATAATTTCTAGGAGCTCAATTGAGACACAATCTATTTCTAGTTCTCCTTTGTATCACTCTCTTGAAAATCGTGTATTTTGTTCTGCATGTGGTCACCCTTCCAGCTTGAATATTAGGTATTTTGGTCTTCTATGTCTATTCTGTCCTTGGTGAGGAGACTTTTTCTGCCCTAATGACTCCACGATTTACATCTCTGCCCTACCTTCTCTCTTTGTTAACTTATATATATTTTGATTCACAGTTCTACTTCATATTGCTTCCCATTTTATGAAGATATTACATAAGAATAAAGAAAATCAGTATTTCTTGCTCTAAATCATGACCTATCTCCAACTTCTCCCATGCTAAAAATGGTAGCACAATTAACCCTTTAACCAGTTTCTAAGGTTTAGAGTAGAAAGGGGGGCTAATTCTTCATTTCCAATTTTCCAATTGGTAATGATATGTCAAATGTTATAACAGCCTCAGTCTAGGTCTATAACCTTAGCACCTTACAAAAGCAAGAACCCTTGCTTTCTTGCTTTAAAGTTGAATCACCATATATTGACCATACTGATCATCATTTCCCTTTTAGAAAAGCCCTATTTGTTCTAACTCAAATTAAATGTTAATTTTCAGCTACAAGACTCTCACCTTCTAGCTTTCATTATCTACTATTTCCTGGCTTTTCTATTTTGCTCTGATTTGGCAAGCTGTTTTCACAATCTGCATTTTACCATTATATAACCTCCCTTTAATTTTTTCCTCATTCCTTCAAAATACTATTTTAAGTTTCACATTTTACCACCTGTATTCCATGAAAAAATTCTTCTTGATTCTGGGTCATTTTAGCACCTTAGCATCTCACATATCTTTAAAGAGAGAAAGTTGGCTAAGCACATGACTTTGTGTTTTCTATGCAAGTTATTTAGCTGTATTCTTGAGGAATGTTCTTTCTTCTGAAGAGAAATTCTTGAACTTTCGTAAATATTTTGTATGATAATTTTATGGGTAACATTTTCAAAGTAAAATCTATTTTTATTTTTGACTCTGAACAATTTTACAAATATTTTAGAAGAAAATTTATCTATTTCCCCATTGACTCACCATACGATAAGTACACATAATTTATTCTCCTGAAAAGTTCCCACTCAACATTGGAGGTCAATATTTATTCACTGAAACCATTCAGGTATTCCAAAAGTATTAATATTACCAACTGTAGCCAACTATGGCCATTAACTCTTTTACTTAAAGGGAGAGCAAGAAATAGGTTAGGCATTCCTATGAAAAGTAGTATGGAGATATCTCAAAGAACTAAAAGTAGACCTACCATTTGATCCAGCAATCCCACTATTGGGTATTTACCCAAAGGAAAAAAAGTCCTGTCATCAAAAAGACATTTGCACTTGAATGTTTACTGCAGCACAATTCACAATCCCAAAGATGTGGAATCAACTCAAGTGCCCATCAAAACATGAGTGGATTAATATAATATGGTATATGTATACCATGGAGTATTATTCAGCCAAAAAAAATGGTGAACTGATACCTTTGTAACAACCTGGATGGAACTGGAGAACATTCTTCTAAGTGAACTATCACAAGAATGGAAAAACAGACACCACATGTATTCACTACTAAATTGGAACTAATAGATCAACACTCATGCACATATGGAAGTAAAACTCAATGGAAATCAAGCAGGTGGGAGGGAGAAGGAGGGGATTGGTAAATTCACACCTAACAGGTACAATGGACACTATATGGGTGATGGGCACACGTATAACTTTTACTCAAACTGTACAAAAGCAATTCATGTAATCAAAATATTTGTATCCCCCGTAATATTCGGAAATAAAAAAAAAATAAGCATTCCTCTGCCCTCATACAGCTCTTTTTATAGTGAGGGCACATAGTAGGTAGATCGTAAAAAGAGAAAGTAAATAACACTCGTAATTGGCTAAAATGTATAGCCCTCCCTCTCATTTGTATGTTGAAATCCTAAACCCCAGTACTTTAGAATGTGCTGTATTTGGAGATAGGAATTTCAAAGAGGTGATTAAGTTAAAATTAAGCCATTAAGGGGAGTCCTAATTCAATCTGACTGTTATCCTTATAAGAAAAGGAATTTTGGATGCACAAAGAGACATCAGGTGTACCCATGACGGAGGAACAACCACATGAAGAGGCAACAAGAAGGTGGCCATCTACAAGTCAAGTAAAGAAGCCTCAGGAGAAACTAACCCTGCTGGGATGTTTATCTTGAACTTCTAGCATCCAGAACTGTAAGGGAATAAATTTCTTTTATTTAAGTCACCCCATCTGTGATATTTTGTTATGGCAGCCCTACCAAATGAATACAGCACCCAGTACTGATACATCCTACCAAAAAGGAAAAAAACAACAAGGGCATGGATGCTACCCTAGTTTAGAAGCTACAGGACGTCTTTCTGAGGAGCTTACATTTGAATTGAGACAAGAATGAAAAGATGATTTGAAGGAGCTGACATGTGATCTGCTAAATGAATTGCAAGATGATTTAGGGGAAGATGAATTATAACTTGCAAAGTCCTTATGGAAGGACAAGCTTAGCATGCTCTGGGAATGAAAAGGCCAGGTGAGTGGAGTCAGTGAGCCTGGGGAAGCTGTGGCCTGAGGCGAGGAAAAGCCAAGAGCAGGCCAGCAGCCCTGGGGCCTGTGGGCAGGGTGAGGAGTTGGGTTTTCACTGCTCACTCAGATGAATCATCGAAAGACATTAAGCAATTCTCTTATGTTGTGTTTAAATTTAAGTTAAAATACAAAAAAAAAAAAAAAAAAAACAAAGAAATCACACAGAGAGGGTTTCCTTTGCTAAATACTCTCTAGGTCTGATTTTAATATCATCCTATTCTAAAGAGAATAGACATTTTTTAACAAAATAACATTTAAATTTTTAATATTGTGCCCAAACTTTCAAATAAAAATGGCATTACTGTGCTTTACTATAATTTGTAGAGGGGAAACTTACTTCTGCTGCACTGTATTTCACATTTTGGATTCCATTTAAATCAAATTAGTTTTGTATTCTCTAGTTATAAAGTCAACAATTATTTGGTTAATTGGGCTATAGAACAAGCACAATGGATGCTTTCAATTGATAATTTGTGAGCTTTCAATTATACATCTTTTCTTTGGTACAAAAAAACACTGATACATGGATCTATCACAGAGTTAATAATTTATAACTTGATTGTAGTAAAATATAATAAATGAAGTATATTTGGAAGTAATATATTAGACCACTAATATAGAGTCCCTAGGATGAGAGCTGAGTAACTGAAAATAATTGCATTTTGGACAGCTCTGAGACAGAGTTCAATTTTTTTTTAATCATTATTATTTGGTTATCACTTGGGTATATTACATAGGAACGCTCAATTTTAACCACAGGGTGGCTCTTTATTGACTTAGGAGATTATTAAATGGCCTGCTTTTTTGCCACTTCGTACTATAGGAGTAACATAATTAGGAAGTTAAATTTAGTTTAGGTCATATATTCAAAAGAGCAATATAATTGATTACTTGTTTATATTATAGACAGTGGTTTTCAGAAATACAATAATCAAGGAAGAAAATGCTGAAGATAATATAAGTATCAGTTGAATAAATGGTTGGGTGAAATTTTATGAAAAATGTAAAAGGTAAGGCAAATAAATGACCAGTTATTTTACTTCATAATTTAATAAAAACAATGACTATACATTTCTTTAAAGGTTAAATGTTTAGTAATTTTCAAGCAAATATATCCAAATACTTAGTGCATTCATGTGCCTCATAACCATGTTTTAGTCAATGATGAATCACATATACAACTGTGGTCTCATGAGATTATAATGGAGCCGAAAAATTCTTATAGCGTTTTGATGTCTTAGCCATTGTAAAGTCACAATGCAACACATTACTCAGATGCTTATAGTGATGCTGGTGTAAACAGACTTACTGTGCTGCCAGTTGCATAAAAGTATAACACATA
>NW_012152274.1:205999-208303 GCF_000956105.1 Propithecus coquereli | reverse complement strand
GTAATGTCCTAGGTCTTCACATTCACTCACCACTCACTCACTGACTCACCCAGAGCAACTTCCAGTCCTGCAAGCTCCATTCACGGTAAGTCCCCTATACAGGTGTGCCATTTTTTATCTTTTATACTATAATTTTACTCTACCTTTCCTATGTTTAGATACACAACTACTTACTATTGTGTTACGATTCAGTATAGTAATATACTGTACAGGTTTGTAGCCTAGGAGCAGTAGGCTTTACCAAATAGCTTAGGCGTGTAGTAGGCTATCCCATCTAGGTTTATGTAAGTACACTCTATGATATTTTCAGAGTGATTAAATTGCCTAATAATGCACTTCTTAGAATTTATCTCTGCTGTTATTTGATTCATGGTTGTCTATAAACTCCACAAAAACTCATGAGTACATTTTTTGGCACTCTTTCTTGTGCTGGGAACAAACAGAGCAAATTGGTCAGACTCTAACAAATGTCAGTCATTAAAGGTGGCATTGTTTATATAAAATATCCAAGAAATTAATGTCTCTGAAAATAAATTACTGATACCTTACATAGGAACCGAATTAGATAGAAATGTTCCCCAACTTTTTAAAATGTTGAAACATCAAGATATTTTTAACCTCTTCACAATACTCTTTGCAAGCATTTGATGCATGCGGTTACAAATGTTGATTATCTGATCTAATCTTATGAGGGATACTTGCAATCTAAAAGTGAATACTAATCACATTTCCATTTGATTTTAAACAAACTTAAATGTTACATATAGTTGTGGGTTAGTGAGTGGATATTTGCCAACATGTATTCAGGAAAATTTAAGCAGTGAAGGGCTGTAACTCCTTGGTATGGTAAACACATTCTTCATGGAAATTCACTTGGTGTTCAGTATTCAGTAGTGTGTATATGCATTATGTATTAATTCTTATCATAATAGGGACATCCCAGGGCCCAAGGCAGCTGTGAATATTTAGAGCAATGTGTTTCCTGGGCTGTTCTACCTAGTAATAGGTTGTTAGTTATAACAATGGACCTAATATTTGCACTCATGGTTATATTTATTGTGCTTAACATTTTTCCCTGACACAGGTCCTTTATATCAGGCTGTAATTTCTCCACTTTAATTGCTTTACAACTGTGTAATTATAAGACTTATCAAAGCTACCAGGTTCTGAAATTCTTAGACTTAGATTCATTTTTCTCCCCAAACTACCTAAGTTCTTTGCATAATGAGAATGGCCATTTAACTGTTCACTTGGAATACACAGAGGAGAAATAGAACTAGGAGAAATCAATGGTGATCACCTACTTTGTTCCAGGCACTGTGACATTCTCTCTGCACCTTTGTAGAATATTTACAACATCTGCTGGGGTTTGTTAATATAATATTAATATGACATAATTCACAACATGAGTCTTTCAGAAATCAAAGTCACATCTGGCGATGTAAACTATTGTCCACAAAGATGTAATATTTGCTGACCCAAAGTCAGTAGAGTGAGAACGCATGTAGCTATTTTTTCTATACTGATAATAAATACAATAAAATAATTATAATAAACTATAAAAATGTACTTGCAATTTTTAGTTTTCTCATAGCTTCCAATGCTGCTTCTTGTAAATCCTCTCCCTTAATATTTCTATCATTCTGTAAGATCTACACTGACCTGATTTCATTTTATAAGCAGAGATATTACTATGAAAGTGAATTTTTTCAAGACCACACAAGGAATATTAGCAGAATGAAAGCTTAAACCTAGGACATTGGTATCTAAATATTTTCCTTTTTTAGTATAACATTTTGGGATAATGTTTGAGCAATTTGGGGGAAAGTGTTATGTCTTTACTGAGATACTCCACGACCTGCTTTGCTGAATACTTTTAGTTGAGTTCAGAAGGCAAGTCCGCCGATGTGAAGAGATGGTCTCTCCATGCAAAGTTAGCTCACATTTATAGCACCTTTATTTTGGCTCCATTTATACCACATTCTCCTTGACACAGTCAACTTGCTGAAATCTCCAAAACTAAGTACATATCACCTGAAAATTATCTTGGGATTCTTTTGATATGCATATTCCATAATCAGTGTCAGCATATTAAGGTGTTCCTTATAATTTTTTTATTTAAAAAATGATGAAGATACAGAAAAATACAGATAGATACAGAAGATACAGAAGATACAGAAACAAAAACCATTTACTGAGCTAAATAATCTACATTTAACCTAATTATTATCTAGAATTTTTTTTTAGTATTGTTCTTATAAAGAACAGGAAGGCTGCTAGAAATAGAAAATTAAAGTATTTAGA
>NW_012152274.1:200548-201829 GCF_000956105.1 Propithecus coquereli | reverse complement strand
AAAATGTTTCACATCAGCTCTTTTCAATTACTTCAGACTTTTGTGCTTTAGTTCTGGTCTGCTTCTACTCACAACACTTCTGACATTGAATGTGTGGGAGTTTTTCCCTATGCCACCCAATTCTCCAACTCTCCAGACACCAAGTGGGTGTTGAATAATTCAACTCATTTCTGACACTGACTACCTGGAACTAGTGTAAACCCCTCATATTAAAGGCTCAATCCACAAGATTGGCCCCCACTTAAGGTACAAACCCCAAATCCTGATCCTCCTATAATTCTGGCTGACTGGCTATAAATTAACGGTTCCCATGACCCCTTCTTCAGTTTTGATAATTTACAAAAATGGCAAACGTGATAAGTAGTAGCTATAAAACTTTACTATTACCAGTTTATTATAAAGGATATAAACTTTTACCAGTTTACTCTATCTGTAGAGTTGAAGGGTGCCAGCCACCCTCATACATAGCACATAGATACGCTTGCCAAACCAGAAGCCTTCTAAACCCCATTGTTTAGGGGTTTATATGGAAGATTCATTCTATAGGCATGATTAATTAAATCATTGACTATTGGTGATTGATTGTTAGGTCTGGAGCTGAGAGAGACACATGAAGCCTCATGTGTAACAAAATGCTGTTTATTTTGAGCATCTGGGTACAGATGGGTGGAGACCAAAAAAGGCATCCACAAGAGAAAAAGGGAGAGCCTGGGGTTTTATAGAGAGTTTTTCTGGGGGAAGTAAATAAATTCTTTTCAAACAACCAGGAGGGATAAGGAAAGTAAGTTCCCCTCTTGCATACCATTCTTTTGTCTCCCTAGGGAACAACCAAAAGGGATAAACTTAGTTCTTATCAGGAGGGACAAAGAGAGTAAGTTCTCCTTTTACATTTCATTCCCTTATCTCCCTAGGGGCCTGGCAAAGGCTAAGTGCCTAATACACCCCTAGGAAGGGCAGAGCAGTGGGTTTTATAGGAGGTTGGATGGAAGTTGAGGGAAGGTGAATTCTTTAAGCCTAACAAGATTAAACTCAATCTCCAGCCTGTCTTTCCTCCTGGGAGGTCCAAGGGTAAGACTGGAAGTTCCAGCTCTCTAATCATGTGGTCGGTCTTTCTGATGACCAGTTCCACCCTGAAGCTATTTAGGAGTGCTGCCAGCATTAGCCTACCAAAGGAATTCTTATCACTCAGGGAATTCTAGGTATTGGAAGTTCTTGTGTCACCAATCAAGGACAAACAACAAATAACAAAAGGTGCTCCTACCATCCCTCTCACTTCTGAAC
>NW_012152274.1:199410-200498 GCF_000956105.1 Propithecus coquereli | reverse complement strand
CATAATATATTTAACATTTAACATGACCTAGTACTATTCTAAATTCGTTATAAATATTAATTCTTTTGCCCCTTGTTTCTACCCTATGAGATATGTCTAGTGTTTTCGATTTCACAGATGATGAATCCAAGGCATAAAGTCATTAAATAATTCACCCAAGTTTACACAGCTCGTAAGTGGAAAACGCAGGAAATATGTGTCCAGAATCTATCTTCTTGAGATAACTTGCATTACTGTTCTCATTTATTGACTGCCCCCTCTATAAGAGGACTGTTGATCACCAACCATTGCTATGGGACTCACAGTGCCACTTAAGGGATGAGTATACTTCCTTGTCCCAATGACTTTTGGCTTAGCCTCATGACACACTTTGGGCAATGGAATTAGTAGGTGTGATGTACACCAGTTCTGAGCATAGATTTTAAGAACCTTATGTTTTTCTATCAGTTTCTCTTTATTTCTGAAACAAAATAGCGTGTCCTTTCAACTGAAGACCCATTATAAAAGACACTTGGAGACGAAAAATGCTAATAACCCCTAAAATGCAATGTAAAAAATTAATATACTATTATGTAACCCACTAGAGTTCATAGGCTTATTGTTCCCACTTAGCTGAAACTGACCATTGTAGTTCTAAACCACTAGGCTACATTATCTTTCAAATGTTTTGCTCATCTATTAAAGATCAAAGTTATATTAAAGATATTGAATGGTTTAGTGCCACACTATCATAACACCATTTCTTCTTGCAAGTAGACATTGTTTCATTAATTGCATTTTTTCATTAAAAGATGTACCCATTTTTTTTTTATTTCAGCGTATTATAGGAGTACAGATGTTTAGGTTACATATGTTGCCCTTGCTCCCTTTCCCCCCAAGTCCCAGTTTCAAGGGTGTCAATCTCTCGGATGGTGCGCATTGCACTCTTTGTGTATGTATATACCCATCCCCTCCTCCCCCAACCCGTTCCCCCTTCCCCCTCCCCGACATCCAATAGATGTTATTCTTATATGTACACTTATATGTTGATCAGTTAATACCAATTTGATGGTGAGTACATGTGGTGCTTGTTTTTCCATTCTTGGGAT
>NW_012152274.1:183998-187637 GCF_000956105.1 Propithecus coquereli | reverse complement strand
TGGAAACAATGTATTTAAAGTCTTGGGGGAAAAATCAACGTAGACTTCTATATCCAACAAAAATAGCCTTAGAAAACAAATGTCAAACAATGATTTTCAAACAACAGAAGCATGAGATAATTCATCACCAACAGACCTATACTACAAAAAATGTTATGAGAAAGTTCTTTAGGATCGAAGGAAATGATATCAGATGGAAACATAAAGAATTGAAAAGAATGGAAATAATAAATATTGCCAATTGAAGAATCACAACGTTCATAAATTTAGAAAGGAGAGCTTTATTTCTTATAAAGGATCACAGCCCACAGGTTGGCCATATCCACAGGTTGGGAAGAGCAGCCTCCAGCAATGGGAAGCAGGTATCTTGCGGGGGGGAACGATAAGACAGGAATTTAAGCTGAACAGGTCACCTAAGTATATATATTCAAAAGGTTATAGGAGGAGCTATGGCTATTCATGAAGGAGATGCGTGCATGCATAGTAAGCAAGCATGCATGTTACATGCATCCCATGATCACTTTGGGTTGCAAACTTAACATTTAAATGAGCTAAAAATTGCCTCTATACATCAAAAGGTAAAAGGGAGGACACAGGAATCTTGTGTGTAGCCAGTCCATGGTCTGTGGTCTCTTTTTAGGAAGGAACACTGGTCAGCTGTGTAAATCAGTGGTGGAGCAAGTCTTTCAAAGGGTTGGTTCTGTTTAATTCTTAGGAGAGAAAGACTGATGGCAGGCATCGAGGGAGTGGATATAATGAAATGTGTCCAAATTCTCATCTATTTGGGACTGGAAACTCAGTTTTTAAGGCTTCTCTAGGGTCCCCTGGGCCAAGAAGGGGTCCATTTAGTCAGCTGGGGGGGCTTAGGGTTTTATTTTCATTTCTCAGTATAAAAGGATTTTTCTCACTTAAAAAATTATTCACTTTTTAAAGTAAACTAATAATAGTAAGTTTGGTGTTATAGCAAAGAAACTTTTAGGTTCTTTGGCCTGTCTAGGAATTAATTTGAGATAAAGCGGAATAATAGATGAAAAGTAAGTTTAATTACCTATGTACACACAGGATTCCCACAAAAATACTTACGACTCAAGGAAGGGGTCAGATGGTTGAAGTGTTGTAGCATCCTGAGCTACAGACTGGAATAGGGACTTCAGTCTTCTTGGAGGTTGTAGTGACAAATTATGGGAGGGTTGTAGGGGGAAATGTATGATGAATTACAGTTGCCTCGTTACACAGATAAAAGTCAATGTTTTCTTCATTGATGAGAGTCTTTCTCAATTTAGTCATCCTTTCCCTGGTGCAGAGAGTAAGACACCCTTACAATGGAGACTTCTTTTATAGATGTAAATTTCTTTTACAAAAGGATAAATTTTCAGAGCTACTCCTGTGTCTGTAGTTGCTCAAAATAACTAGCTCAAGTAATATGCTAAAAAGACATATTTTGGAGTGGCATATTCTGGTCTCTTACAGCCATAGTTTGAGAGGGCATGTCCTAAGCCCCATCACATACATAGAAGAAAAAAGTATTTATGACAATACTAGTACTAGAAAGAGAAATGACAGTATACTGCTGTAAGAATTTTACATTGTATGGGAAGTGATACAATATTATTTAAAAGTAGGCTGTGGCAAGCTAAAGATACATATTGAAAACTATAGTACAACCAATAAGAAAAAATAAAAGATGCACATGTACTAGTAAGACAATAAAGAGCATGAAATGAAATCATTGAAAACCAACAGTTCTTTGCCTTCAGGAGTCACACTTACCAGCTTAACCAGGGATGAATAAAAACAACTTTACCAAAGGCAAACATTGGGCTTCACAAAATTTTAAGAAAGGATTTCAGAGAAAAAAAAAAAAAAGGCAGGAAAAACAATGCAAGAATTAAAAAAAAAAAAAAGGAATCCAGCTTCCTGTCATTAAAAGCCTAAAAACTGTAAATAAAATGCTTTTAACTAGGCAACCTAAAGCCTAAGGGTTGTATTGCCAGGGATCAGTAAGAAACGCTTCTACCTAATTTAGGCAGTCAGAATTCAGAGAGACAGCCTGACAGTTGCACAGGTAATGAGTGATGAGAGAAAGATCAGAAAGTTCTGAGGCGGCCAAGAATTCAATGTTGGAGAAATGACTGGGAAATTAGTGTTTTGGGAAAATCCTGGGATGCTGTAGAAAAGCAGCCGTCCTAACTGAGATGGTGCCAAGGGACAAAAGAAATGATTCAGACAAATCCAGCTTGGTGAGTTAGATGAGTTTATTAGAGGTTACTTACACAAGGCTCTCACTACTAGTCAAGACAGGACTCCTCTGGGCACTCATTCCTGGGCGGTGGCAGTTCTCCAGAGAGTGAGATCTGCACTGGCTGCCTGTTTGTGGAGGCTTAAATTCCTTTCTAGCAAGTGACACGGAGCTCTCTCTCTCTATCATCGCACATTTACATATGAAATAGGTTAAACGTGCACAGTAGTTCCCCTTAGGTGGGGAATTTAGTATTATGATTAGCTGCAGGGTTCTATAAGACAATTAGGGTAGCTTAAAATAGTTTAAATCAGTCTTAAGACTTATGACCATTTATGCAAAAGAGCTGCTTAAGAATGTTATTTGTGCTTTGTATTTCTTTTTGCTTTCTTGCTTTGATCCATATCACTAAGTTTAAGAGAAATCTACACGAGTTCTGTTAAACATTAAAAGCCGGCGGTGGGGAACTTGTCTTCTTCCCTCAAATAGAAACATGGAAAGTACTGAGAATCAGGGATGCTGTCATCCCTGGAAGCCACATTGTCTCTCAAACCAGAAATTTGACTAGACAACAAGATTATCCTAAATTATAACTATGAAAAATAGATAATGTGTTTTTCCGATCACATTATGTTGAAACGATTAACATGATGTTCTTTACATTCAAAGAGCTACAAAACATGGCTGAAAAGGGATTTATAGAGAGATAGATGATACATAGATGGATGTATATATACATATATGTGAGACATGGTTCCAATATCATGCTCCAAATTGTGATTGAAAGTTGATTAAGACTCATTGAATTTATTAATATGTGTGGGAATGAATTTCACCTGGATTTTTTTAAAATGATTTTGAAGTCTTCAGTGAACTCCTGAAGAAACTGATATCAGAGATGGACTTCTCTTCTAGCTGAAGACCTTGGAAAGAAAGAAACATTTGAGAACTGAAGATCAGCTGTACATACATTATACTAGAATGTGGAATTCATAATGCTTCTTTCAATGTAGAAAAACGGATTCTTGGTGAGAGAGTGCATCTCATAATCTCTGAGAAGGAGTTTGGCACAAGAAATAATTCAATCACCATAAAAAAGAAATTCACTGAATATTGGGCCAAGTGATGGGTATGTTAAGATAAGATACTTTTGTTTTTTAAGTACAGCAATTTTTTTGAAAGTCAGAGGTATAACTTATCTTTGATCAAATAAGATATTTTTAAAAAATCTATTTCTTAAGAGAGGTAGTAAATACACAAGTATTCATTTTGTTTTATTTTTATCAATCGTCCCATTTTATGTATACATTTTATATATTATTTCTGTTTTTTAGTTATTTCAAGCTTGAGAAAAAATCCACAAATCTATGTGCTTCTTCTGGGATTTATTTAGGACTCAC
>NW_012152274.1:162713-183698 GCF_000956105.1 Propithecus coquereli | reverse complement strand
CTCCCGCCTCAGCCTCCCAGAGTGCTAGGATTACAGGCATGAGCCACCGCGCCTGGCCAAAAATGTGAATATTTCTAATAAAGGATAGGGAGAGATTCCTTATAAAAGTATCCTCAAAAGTTCAAGCTGCTGGCATATATATAAAGGGAACAAATTCAGGGTATATCTCATTCAGTGTAGAGCAGGTACAACATCCAGGTGTGCAGGATTGCAAAAAAGGAAAACCTCTGTGTTGCTGGGAGATAAGATGTGCAATTCCAAGGATTTTCCACCCTTGGAATTTCCATCAGCAAGGATTCAAAATGCCTTTTCATATAGCAACCTACCCAAATGAATCAACTTAAAACTTTTCTCAGTAGACTTCCCTGACCACTGCTTCCCCAGGTGGAATTAATTGTTCCATCCTCTGTCCTCCCATTTTTATATTTTCCCCTAGATTCAGAACATATCATGTATACTTTAGTTCATGCGTGTTTCTGTAGGTGTGTAAACTGTCTCACTGGGTAGATTTTGAGCCCTTATTTAAAGGTATGAAGAAAGGAAGAGGAGTATTTAATTAGCCCCTGCATCACCAGTTCCTGAGTACATAGGACAATCGATGCTTAAATGCATAGAGTAGAATTATCAGTGTAATCTCCCCATTATCTTTCGCCTTTCCTCTCCTGTGTTTTCATGCTTGTCCTCTTTCCCTGGAATGCTTTTTGCTTTATCTATCCAAATCCATCCTCCATGATGGCTTCTCTCACAATTCTAATCCACAGTAATCACCTCGTTCTTATACTGCGTGACACACAATTTAGTATAAATGGGGCTGGTGGTTAGATGTTAGAGAAGATCTTTCCTCCCTACACATGAGGTACTGGTAGTTGATGAGCACTCTGGCCATATGCTCTCAAGCTGATTGCTAATCCCAGATAATGGTCAACAGCAGAGAGAAGACCATGGAACAGATTGTTTGGGCTATCCTAATCATGCATGCGTTAACGGTCTTGGCTCAAAATTTCCTCTTATCCTCAATGAACTGATTGCTCTAAAGAAATAATCCACTGTAAAATTATCTCAGGCAACTCCACTCTAAAGCAGTCTGTTCCCATTAGTTCTCTCATTCTCATCTATTGCACTCATAAAATATATATATATGTATATATAAAATTATCAGGTTGTATTCTGCTAATTAGATGCATTATCTTATTTGCTTTATTCTGATTCTCATTTTGCCAGTCTTAAAAATATCACTTTTGTTTATGTTCTTGAATGTCATAGAAATTTAACCACAATAATCATTTATTTTCTATTTTAAATGGTCAGTTTCAACATTATGTTTATTGTTCTGAATGTGTAGTTATACGCATATATGATTCCAGGAGGGCTATAACACAGCACTTGATGAAAATTATTAAAACATTCTGAAGAAATCAGCTGTTGATAGGGGAAGGAGCAATCCAAACAGCTTTTTTTTCCATTTCTGAATTCTAAAATGGTACAAAACAGAAAACCATGGCCATTAGATCTCAGTAATATTCTAATTTGCAGTGAAAAAATCAGCCTTTCAGTCCCTACTAGTTTCTCCCTGCCTCCAGCTTTTGACTGACACCCGAAGCAGAGTGGAAAATGCAGCCTCTGATCATTTCAAGATGCCATAATCGCTAGGAAAAGAACTAATCCCTGAGCACCGGTTTGAGCAGGTAAATAGAAAAAGCAAGCTGTTTTAAAGAGTAAAAAACAATCACAATCTTTATGTGCTTTTCTCAACTTTAGTGCAATTTCATCTATAATATGCTGAAAATTTCAGCGGAAAAGTTATATTTTATGAAGTAGAAAATTTTATTTTTTTATTTTCCCAGGATGCTCCTTCTATTACTAACCTCTGATGTTATTAAACCCCACTATGATATTTTTCCTGCAACAGAGCCTATGAAAAGTACAATTTTTCAGAAATTTCATTAAGACCAGCCCATGAACTGCTTCCTGACTTATTCCTGCATGGAGAGTGTTACTCTCATCTTCCCTCCTCAGACGCTCACCCTCCATTAAGGGGAAAAATCACATTTGCAATTTGCTGGGCAGTGAGAAGAGATTTCTTTTTTTCAAATGTCTAAATCCTAATACTTTTAAATTATACCACCTTATCTCCAGATAAGGTTTTAAAGATTTTTAAAACTGGAACTGTAGTTATATATAAACAATTTTCCAATAAAACAGGGAAAGAATAGTGGTGGCTATTGTATTCCAAAATGAACTTTAAAAATAAGAAAACTATTTATGTTATCTGCTCTAGGAAGATGAACTGAGTTGGTAAACCATTCATACAATTAGCCTGTGAAGCACTTAAAGAGAGACCATATTTCCCAAATAAAATTATCTAGGGTTAATTCAGGTTTTCTTTTAAATAGAAAACATTTTTTAGATTAGTAATGTATTCTTATTTCCCTTTTTATAAGCTACCAATCCCCAATTTATCTACAATGATTTGGAGACAGAGTCTCTTTGAACTTAAGTTTAAGGGTACCTCAACGTCCTGCTCACCTCATTAAAATGACAATTTTCTTCCACATATCCTATCAGTTATGGTTTGTTTTCTAAGAAAACTTTTGTGACAGCTCCAACACCTCATCTTTTCTGACTACCCTCTACATTCCCTGGCTGGAACTCTTCTATCCAACTCACAGACCTACTGGCCTACTTGGACTTCTGTGAGTCCCCTCTACCCCACAAGACATGTGCCCTCCCCACACGGGCCCCATTTGGGCTACTGCGCAAGTCTCTACCCCTGACTACTCCTGCCTCTCTGTGGTTCTATCTGCACCCCGATTAACCATTCCTTTTCCCACACACCACTCTCTACCACCAGTAGTTAAATTATTCTTCCCACCCGATTATGCTGTTCCTGCCTTCAAAAAATGTATTGCTTCCTCTTGCTGATTCAGCTCCTGTTGTGACTAAATTCAATTTCTCCAGGTTCCTCTTTCCTCAAACTACTATACTTCATACACTTTTGGAACTCAGATCCCTGAAATTTCTCCCCTGCCTAATTCTGCATTTCTCATTACTTTCCCCTATCACTCTCCACTCTCCAGCCCTCATGAGGCCCCTTCTAGTTTCTTTCATTTTATGAACTCTCCTTCTGATCCTTGGCAAAAGATGTTCTCCCTGCCCCAGGCGGGTAACTTCTATTCATTCTGCAGGCACTAGTTGAAATTTCACTTCCCCTGAATATCCATCAGGAGCTCTGGGACATGGATGGGCAACCATACCACAGTATTTAAAGAATCTTACACTTTCTTACTATAAAATTCATTTTAGTAACTTGTTTAATTGCCTGGTTTTTTTTGTGAGTTGTGATATAAACTCTGTGAGGACTAGGGCCACACTTGTTTTTTTCGTTTATTGTGCTTTGATATTTAATTTACTGTAGTTACATGCTGTGCTTCCAAATATATATTTCCTGAACAAACTGAAAGTGACAAGATTTTGGTATGTACCACAGTGCAAGTATTCAACCTTGCTGCAAAGATACCTAATGTGTATAGTCATCCCTTGGTGTCTGCAAGGAAAATACACCATTCTCAAGTCCCTGATATAGAATGGTGTAGTATTTACATATAACCTACATTCATCCTCTGTATACTTTAAATCATCTTTAGATTACTTATAATACCTAACACAATATAAATGCTATGTAAATAGTTGCTATACTGTATTTTTATTTATGTTTTTATTGTCATATTGTTATTTTAATTGTTTTTATGTTTGATTCGCAGTTGGTTGAATCCACAGAGGGAGAACCAACAGATACAGAGGGCCAACTGTACCTTCATTACTACAGTATTAGTTGACACGATTCTCATGGACATTTTGATTGTTATTTGCACATACCAGCCATGATATTTTTTAATGAGCTTACCATCATATATCACTCCTTTACCAATACATCATGAAACACTATAAAAATTAAAAATCTTTTGAAATATGAAGTATGACCAGCATGGAGCCAGAAATTTCATCATCCCAATGTCAGTTGGGATTCAAATAGAGAAGTAGATGTGTGATATAGGTTGTGTTTGGGAAGTGAATGTCTGAAAGGGTGAGAGAGGGTATAAGAGAAGTCACCAACCCGTCAGTTGGAGGAGCCATGCACATCTAGCCACTAAAATGGAATTGTGAAGGGTAATGCAAAAATCTAAACAAAAGTCTTTGCATCTGCAGCCAAGCACCTGGGAGAGGCCTACAGCCACTGGTGATGAGCAACAGGGCCAGCAGTTGGAAAGATGAGCTGGATGCAGAGCAATGGAACGTGAGGGTGTGCTGGAACCTGCTGGCCTGTTTGATTCTGTCATCACCACTCACCACTCCAACCTTCAGAGAGCAATGGGCCATGCCTCACCTCTGCCTCCTAAATATCACACCAGTATCTCTTCTGGTCAACTCTGCCAAAACCATCTAGAAAAAGAAAAGTAAAACCATAGTTTTACTTAACCAAGTTGAAAGTACAATGGTCTAGTGGTCTAGCCCATACCCTTTTATTATAGGTCAATTTCAAGGTACAAAAAATATATATATTGGGTCAATCTTTCTAAATGAAACAAACTTATAAACATCAGGAAAACTTGTGCTTGCTTTAAAGGAAAAGTTAATATAATAATCTTCATTTTTTTTTACTGTTGCTATAATAGATATTTATTATAGTAAAATATTTTGTGTTTTTGTGATCTATTATTGCATAATAGACCAACCCAAAACTTAGTGACTTAAAACAGCAGGAATAATTTTTTTGCTAACAAATTTGCAATGTGGGAAGAGCTTGGTGGAGATATTCTAAGTTAAGGAATATCACACTAGGGAAGCTCATCTGAGGCCAAGAATCCTCTTCCACGATGGCTCAGTCACAGTGCTGGCTCTCAGGTACAGCTCAGCTGGGTAGGGGCTGTTAGCCAGGAGCTCAATTTTCTAACTATTGGACTCCTCATAGCAAGGTAGATGGGTTCCAAAAGGGAGAATCTGAAGTTTTTGGTCCTCCTCCAAGTGTAAACCTGTAACTGACATAAATGTCAATTATGCTCTATTTTATTTATTTAAACAGTTACAGGCAGTCAAGCTAACATTCAAGGAGATAGAGAAATAGACCTCACCTCTGCTTAGGAGGGGTGGTAATGATATACAGCCATCATTAAGTGCATACACCCAATAAATAACTGTTTAAGTATGTTTTAAAATCATAGTACATCATTACGTAGTGCCTTTTAACAGTTAAGGGCTAAACATATGTATTTATGGATATATTATGATTAATATTTCCCACTCAATAATTGCTAGAAAAATGTATGTACACACTGGTCTTACATTGCCATGTAGTTTTTAAATACTTCTTTCTGAAATTTGCTATATTGAGAAATAGAAAGGTGATGTTTAAAAGCATGAATTCTAGAGCAAGTCATCTAAGATTTAGAATCTAGCTGTGTAACCTTGGACAAATTACATAACCTATTTTTGCCTTAGCTTCCTATATGTGAAATGGTGCTAATGGTGCTAGTATTATTACCTACTTCATAGACCTATTGTATGATTTAAATTAATATCTGTATATCATTGGTAAGAATGTCTAACACACTATAAGCAGTATTTAAGAATTTGCTATTGTTATTACTACTTCTTTTTATAAACTATTCTGCAATTTGTGATGAATAAGACTATGACATGTATTATTAGTAAAATGCAAAGAAAAAAAGATAAAATTTTTAAAAATTCAAATTAAATTTCACTACTTAGAAAAAATATAAAAACCTGTAAGAATTAATTTTTTAGTATCAACAAAAATGATATGAATATACATGTACAAATGTCTACATATACATATATAGAAAGAGATAAATCTAGATCTATATACTCAAAAGTAGAGCATTCACAATTTCTCAACACAGAAAAGTTCATGCAGAGGCAGTAAAATATGAAGATGCTTTCATTATTTCCAACAATCCTTGCAGTTTCCATGGTAAGGCAGTATGTCACATTATTAAATTCATTGACGATCTAGTAACAGACTGCTCTGGTTTAATTGGAGCTTTAACATATGTTTGATTCTTGACTTTGAGTTTAGAGCTATGATGTGTAATCATTATGCTTCATTTTTCTCATTAGTAAAACAGAAAAAATAATAGTACCTACTATCAAAGATTAAACATCCCAAAGCTGTTGCTGTTATTATTATTATTGCTAATACTATTACTGTCGGTGGCAGTATCTGATTCATGAGACTCTAATATAATTAACAGTATTAAAACTTTCATAACAATCATATAAACTGTGGATCTATGTAAAATTTATATCCTACTTTACATTTTTTTCTCTTCAACACTCCCCGACGACACACAATCAACAAATAAAAATATTTCAGGACTAATCCATTCTTTAAATGGTTAAAAACTTTGGATGAAAAACAGACTATACTGAATTTTTCAGAATATTCCAGCAACAGTCTTCTTCTGCTATTGCACGCTACATTTGCACAATGCTGTTTCAAAATAACAAAAAGTCACCTTAAAAATAAACTTGTCAAAAGGTGTGTGGCTCACTGTTTCACCAAGGAGGTAAGAAATATTCTGTGTCCGGTCATCAGGGTAGGCTGCAGAGCTTCCTGATTGAGGGCTCAGCTATTTAGGAAATCAGACTACAGTTTCCACCTTACAATTCTTGTGCAAACTTAGAGAAATCCATACCCTATTTAAATGGGGTAGAAGGCAAAATGCTTCTGAGTTGTAAACCATGGAATGTATGAACTCTAGGGAAAAAGTTAATAGTAATGTTGATAATTAAGCTGAGAAAAATTTTCTGCAATTAGTAGAAGTGAAATGATAAGATTAGCATTGGTAATAATAGAAAAAAAAAAATCCAACAATGCTCATGTGTTAGTTCACTGGGACTACCATTAACAATATACTACTGACTGGGTAACTTAAATAACAGAAATACCTTTTCTTTCTGTTTTGGAGGCTAGAAATCCAAGATCAAGGTCAGCAATTTCGTTTTTTCCTGAGGTCCCTCTCCTTGGTCTGCAGATGGTCCCCTTCTCGCGGTGTCTTACATGGCCTTTTCTCTGTTGGTGTGCATCCCTGCTGTCTCTTCCTCTTCTTATAAGGACATCAGTTATATTACATTAGTGCCCCACCCTAACAGCCTTATTTTAATGTAATCTCTAAAGACCTTATCTCCAAATATAGTCACATTCTGAGGTACTAGAGTTGGGACTTCAACATACTAATTTAAAGGGGACACAATTCCTCCCATAGCACATACCATTTAGCATTCAGATTATTAAAAATCCTGACTAATATAAAGTCTATATTTCGCATTAGTCTGGAGAAACAGAATCAGTTGAATATATACACAGATAACAGAGATATATTTCAAGGAATTGGCTGACACAACCATGGGGGCTGGGAAATCCACAATCTGCAGGGTGGTCTGACAGACTGTAGACTCGGCGTAGAGTCAGTGTTCAAATTTGAAGGCTGTCTGCTAGTAGAATCCCCACACTGGTTCCCGGACTTGTGGAATGAGGACTATTTTGTTAAGAAAGGACAAGGGGCAGTCACTACATCTGCCTCTACACAGAAAAAATAATAAACCAAAAGCAATACAGTGTTCCTGGAGGAATATCAGAGATTAGTGCCACCATCAAAGACTTGAAAGATGGAGGGTTAATGATCTCCACCACATCCCCATTCAAATCGCCTATCTAGTCTGTGCAGAAGACAGATGGATATTAGAGATTGACAGTGAATTATGAAATTCAACCAGGGGATGACTTCAATTATAGGTACCGTGTCAGATGTGGCTTCACATCTGTACATATGTCAAATTTTGGTGATGGTTTAAGAAATAGGGGAGCTTTTATTTATCAAAATATGAAACTTACACTAATTCTAGGAGTTCCAATGATGTGAAAATGATGAATTCATAAGAATCATAAACAAATCTTTATTTAAAAAATACAGTCTTAGATATTATAATGTTCTGTCTACTTGAATAAGAGCATCTGTGGCATCAATTAAATAACAGTAGCTAAACCAAAAGAAGATAAATCAATATTACTTCATAGAAACAACAGAGGCAGATGTTCTGCTGCGGTTGTGGGTATTCAGGACCCTGTCATGGTGAAAACTGAGTCAAACCTGCAAGTGATCCTGGATCCCTGAGCCCTCCCAGTGTGACCTTCTCCTCCCTGGGTGACCTGGGGGACCTGATGGCCCCGAGGGTCCCTAGTACTTCAGAGCCTCTGCAGGCTGAGTGTGGAGCAGCAGAAATAAAAGGACCATGTGGGAAAGGCTGGAATTTGAACACGTTATTAGCCTGTTGCCATCGTTTTTTTGGTTTTTTTTTTTTTTTTTTTTTTTTTGAGACAGAGTCTCACTGTGTTGCCCGGGCTAGTGCCGTGGCGTCATCCTAGCTCACAGCAACCTCAAACTCCCGGGCTCAAGCAATCCTCCTGCCTCAGCCTCCCGAGTAGCTGGGACTACAGGCATGCGCCACCATGCCCGGCTAGTTTTTTCTGTATATTTTTAGTTGTCCAATTAATTTCTTTCTATTTTTAGTAGAGACGGGGTCTCGCTCTTGCTCAGGCTGGTTTCGAACTCCTGAGCTCAAACAATCCGCCCACCTCAGCCTCCCAGAGAGCTAGGACTACAGGCGTGAGCCACCGCGCCCGGCCTTTTTTTTTTTTTCTTTTCCTGAGCTGGTTGAGCTTTCAACAGAGCTGTCATTCAACTTTCTCAAGCTCTTTTCTCATAGAAGAGAGTTTAGTTTTATTGAAAGGAAGAGGCTCTCCCTAATTATTTGTTCATGTCTTTGGCCATCTCTGCATAGAAATTGTGTAACTGATATGTGTAGTTTGTGTTTCTATACACTTGGGGAAGTTTCTTCTCTATTTCTACGCAGTATATTTCCTCCTTAATCAATTTTCTCTGAAGTTGCATTTTATGTTCTCTATGTAATTCAAGTTTCAGCTGAAGCTTTCGAATCTCACTTTCAAGGTGAAAATTTTCAGACTGCACAGATGCTCAGTGTAGAGGCTTTTTACTTGTCCGGTAACTTGTTTATTCGTTTCATTTTCTTCACATCATTTTCTGATATTCCTTGCTTTTCTCCTTCAGGTCTTTTAAAGGGTATTTAAGTTACCATCATCAGTGAGACTCCTCAGCTCAACTTCTGAGCTGATCACCGTTTTCTGCCTCGTTTTCTTTCTCTACTTCCCAGTTTCCATCGTCCTTGCGCTCTCTGTAGAGATGAGGCAAATGTCTGGTCTGCAGCATGATTCAGACAGAGATTTTTTTTTTTAATTAGCTCAGTTTATCTTTCACAACCTGTTTCACTCATGTGTTCCGGTGCTCCAGCATTTCTGTTTGCACTTTGTTTTCTCCCATTCTTTGTTTCCATCGCATAGTTTCTTGGTCAAGTGGTTCTGGACGTTGAGTGTCTTCATTCAAACTGCCGATTACTTTCTTCTAAAGTTGTTCCTCATCATTCTGTGATGATTTTAAAATGCACTTTACACCAGTCACTCCGGAAGGTTTAGGAGGCTCGCTTTTCTGTTTTTCTTTCAAAAATGTCTACTCTGTCCTCAAGTGACATCCTGTTCAGAATTTTTAAATTCCACCAAACATGGAGTTTCTAACATTGGAGGACTGACCTCTACACAGCAAACCTAAATTTGTTAAAACTGTAATAGCAAAAAAAATTCCCACCTTGAGAAATGCTAATAGTGCCTTGAAATGAGAAATTTGGCCAGGTGTGGTGGCACACACCTGTAGTCCCAGCTACTTGGGAGGCTGAGGCAGGAGAATCCCTTGAGCCCAGTAGTTTGAGTCCAGTCTAGGCAACATAGGGAGACCCAGTCTTGAAAAAAAAATTGAGAAATTTAAGATGGGACATTTATGAGGTTTGGAGGCATAGCTTTGAGTAATTTGGAAAAAAGTTTTTTAAGATAGGGAACCGGTTGTATTTGGGAAGGTTCACACACAGTACTAGTAGACAGGTGAGTTAAGGGTCCTGGGTGAGCTTTGATAAACAAATTATTATCTTGAAAAGACAGCTTTTTTCCTAGATGAGAAAACTGTATGTATGAAAAATTTCATAACAAGAATGTCCTAAGTAGTAACATTATTTACTTGTTTGCAGTATGATATTCTAACATTAGAATTTCCCGTAGCAAATAGTTATTATATTAACAAGTTCTCTTAGTTCTCAATCTCCATCCAAGTTAGATGCTTGAGTAGCCTCAATCTAAACTATTCTCATTCTGCTTCTCTATGAATCTCAGCTGTTCTTCCATTCATGACAATTTGTCCTGTGCTCAGAGATTTTCAATTTCCAATGGAGGAGTCATCTCTCCCGTGGAACATTAGATGTCTTTTTTTTTTTTTTTGGATAAACACCTCAAAAAAAAAATTTTGGAGCTTCTAGAATAGTGACATATAAATTTGTTTCTTATAATCAATGGTGTCAGATTTTTAAAAATGACTCACATTTTGTTTCTTTAAAATATTGTCATTACAAAATGGCTACAATGAATAGTTGTTCATAGACTTCGTAAGTGTGAGTGCATTTGTAGTTTATATTGAAATGTTGCATTTTCAAACTTACTCACTGGAAAGAATATGTATAACCCCATAACATGACATTTTATAATTGACTACTTGGTTTGTTTGAAATATTTGTGTTGTCGAAAATGTGCCATGGGCTATCCCATGAGAAAGTGCATGTGCCTTTTAGGTTTCAACAGGGGTGAAATAAATCATGTACCCTTAACTGGCTTCTGTGTTCTGTTCAGAAAAATGCTAAATATGTCTTCCTCTTCAAGTAAATGTGCTTTTGTGTATATGCCATTTTAAAAAAAGGTGAATTAAGACAGAGCATAGTTGATGAAGGCAGAATATGATGCAAGCTACCAATTTGGAAAGCATTGAGTGAAATCTAATTTTAAAATGTAAAATCAAGCAAGAGCCAAGAAGAGAAAATTGTTTTCATTTCTCTAGATGCCCAGCAAGTTTGTGACTGTGACTTTACTGAATATTTAATGCATAAACCTGACTATTTACCACAGAATATTTTGAGAGCAGATATTGCATCGTAAGTTATAAAGCCACAAGAAAGTTATATGTCAAAAAGGCCTAGATGTCATCATAATCATGAAGCACAGATGTATCATGAACATGCTTCACTCTGACATCCATTCTCAAATTTTAAATGAAGCATCTAATGTTTAATAGATCTCTAACACTCATCTGTAACAAATCAGTGAATTGATATTCTTATGGAATAAAAAAATAAAACACTTTGCATTGGAAAATTTTGTGAATTCTTCTCAGGTTAAATTTACTTCCACGTCATTAGCCCTTTACATTACCTTAACTTTTATATATTTGGGCCAAACCCTTTGTCAGATACTTATCAATGAATTATGTTAAAATTATTTCCCGATAATTTCATATGTTGTCTTTCTCTAGCTAGGTTGAAAACTCCTCAAGAGTTGAAATCGTGTCTTCTGTTGGCCATTTTTCCTCCTCATTGAATGCTATGCGTTGAATGCTTATACCTTCCAAAGCTCATGTTGAAATTCATTTGTCATTGTGGTGATGTTAGGAGGTGAGACCTTTGGGAGGTGATTGGGCCTGGAGGGCTTTGCCCTCATTGGTGGGATTATGCCTTTATAAAAGGGTGAGTTTGGCCCTATGTAGCCTTTTTCCTTTCCACCTTCTCCCATATAAGGATGCAGCAAGACATTTGCTAGATGCTAGCACCTCGATATCGAGCTTTCCAGCCTCCAGAACTGTGAGCCAACAAATTTCTGTACATTACAAATTATTCAGTCTGTGGTGTTCTGTTATAGCAGCACAAATTGGACTAAGACACTGTGTATTATATACCCATTATTATAAGTCACTCCTAAGGGATCGCAATTCTATACTTTTTACAACATTTGAAATTCATCACAGCCTTGCTACAGAATCACTCTAGAGGTTCCTGCCACAGAAAAATTAACATTACAAATATTGGGCTTGGATTTGTCTACCAAAATGTTTATACTGCCAGGCAAATGAAGAAAAATAAGCAAAGAACAATGAGTTTTTATGAAACTGAGATATTAAACATAAAGGGTTGTGCTTTATTCTGAAATTATGCTCATCAAATGCTGATCTTAGATGTTACTCACCAGCATAGTTTAGCAGCAAAGGTCTATCCAACTGGACAATTAGTACAAGTACTGTACCAGTTGTTTAATATTTTTAATAAA
This sequence comes from Propithecus coquereli, assembly GCF_000956105.1. Lineage (NCBI taxonomy): Eukaryota > Metazoa > Chordata > Mammalia > Primates > Indriidae > Propithecus > Propithecus coquereli. The sequence continues at coordinate 171,412 of NW_012152274.1, read as the reverse complement.
ACTCAAGGGATGAATTATGTTTTTAAATATTAAAATTCCCCTTGTCTATCAAATGGTAGCAATATTAAAATTTAGCCGTTTTCTCTTTGCTTTTCTTTAACACAGACTTAGCTGAAAACAACATTGACAACCCTATATTACTCCTCTCTCTTTAAAGTATGAAAAAAATTCTATAGACCAATGACATCCAAAAGCCTGAGAAACATACAAAACTCCTTAAAATCTTGAGATATAAATATATGTTAATTTATGCCTTCAGATAGTCGTAAGCATCACTAAAATGGAATATTTTTAGACAAAATATATTTTAGTACATGGAATATAAATTTCAGAACAATAAAATCTTAAAATCAAGTAGAACCTTAATGTCCTCTTGACTAACCCTGCCAAGTTTAGCCATGATGCCTATACTTCTCTGGCTGTCTTATTTCTGCTTAACCACACATAATACTAAAATGTGTGCCTCCTCACACAGCTCCGCATTGCTGGTATGAAGAACATCCACTGCTCTAAAAATCTTCCTAAAATTGAACCTGAGTCATCATCCATTAATGACATTTTGAACTCCAGTTTATCTTTATAACTATACATATTGCATTGTTCTTCTCCTCAAACATAATAGCATTTTAAGTGCCTAACATATTATCAAGTCTCACATAAAGGTTAGATCTTTTAGGAAATATTACACCAAGAATTCCAAGCCCCCAGTATAAAGTTTGTTTGTTTCATAAACCTCAAACTGTGGAATGTGCTCTCTTGGAGTTGTTTAAATGTCTGTTTTCTTTACAAAACTCGAAACCACAGATTTGCTTGTTCTTAGGCCATAAACTTCTGAGTGATACTGGAACATTTGTCTTGCCTTAAATATCACATTCTTGTTCTCTTGCTCCTTTTAACTCATGACAAACCCAACTGTCTCTAACATATAAAAGCTCTGCTAACTGCCCGAAGGTAGAGGAGTCTCATTCTTAGGAAGCTTGGAACCTTCAGTTTTTTCCTTCAATGTTATAGATCTTTATTTTCTTCAGCTATCTCTAATGGAATATCACTCATTTTTGGATGCTGTGATACCTGGGAGGAAAAATGTTATGGTATCACAACTAAAGAATTTCTATCTAAAGGATCTCTTTAACAGAAAGTCTGTTTTGTTTTTTTTTTTGTTTGGTTGGTATTTTTGTTGTTGTTTTATTTACTGACCTTATCCTTATTTCTTTATCCTTCTCTTGAATAGATGGTGTTTTCAGGGAAAATTATCCATGGGTTATAAAAACATTTTCACTGGCTTGTTCTTCCTTTGTTCCACTTGTAGAAATGCTCTTTATTTTTAAACCCAAGATTCTCAGGGTATCTACAATAGTTAAATTTATGTGAAAACTTGGTTAGGCTATGGTACCTGGTTTTGGTCAACTGTTAAGACTATTTAGGGATTTGAGAACCAAAAATGGAGGCAGCAATGTTCAGGGATTGGCAAAAGAGGGAAGCCATTCCCACTGTAGGCCCGAAGGGGCAAGGAAGGAAGTTGTAATGTCAGATCCAGGTGCTAGAGGACATCTCAGGGCTTTCCAGAATCTTGTGCATAAGATGGAGGGAGAAAGAGAAGAAATATCCTGCCCTTTCTCACCTTCTATCATATCCACTTTTCTGCATGTACTCCCCACTAGCCCTGTCTAACCAGAAGCCAGAAAGATAGATCTACAAGAAGTATTCTCCTGAGGTACAGAGAATGGAAAAGAACCAGCATGTGATCCTCACTGTAAGCTACACCAAAAACATTTGGATACATCAAGTTTCATTAAAAATTTCTTTCTACAGCAGAACTGTGTTATTCTCAACAGCAGGTATCTCTCCAAGTTCTTTTCTTCTACAGTAAAAAAAAAAATATTGTAACTTAGTAATTTCCAACTTTCCTTTCTTCCTATACTTCAGACTCTAAGAAAGGAAGAAAAAGCAAAGAAATAGGAAATAAATATATGCCACTCACTTCTCACTCTTTGGAAGGTATGTCTGCTTATCAATTTTAATTTTAAATATTTTTCTCCATTATACAGATTAACGAAGGAAATGGTATAGAAAGATAACGAGGAGAGACACAGATATCTGTGCAAATGTAATCAAACATTAACACTCAATGAGATATTATTTGATATTTTTAATTTAAAAAAACAGATTAATGAAAAGTGAACATCCTCAATAGAGAATTGCTGATGAGCTGAATGAACAAAATATCCCAGCCCTCCCTTCAAAAGGCTCTTACTACTTGGGGTCCCTATTTAGCCTAGAATGTTCTAAAGAATGGTAGTACACCATATGCCACAGTCTGATTGCTAGGTCACTATTTTTTATGGGACTATTAGTTTGAGTAATGCTAACTAACAGAACAAAGAGAGTTTACTTCCCACTTACCTAATAGTTACTAAGCCATGAGTGAGTTCCCTTACATGGAAATTCAGCAGCTCAGATTCTTTCCATGCTTTAGGGCCTCTCTGTCATCAACATCTAGAAGGAACATCCTTCCTCCAGTAGAAGGAAAAAATAGATCTTTGGGGTTGGAAGTATACCCTCTTCCTAGAAGAACTGGTATGGAAATGGCCTGCATCACTTTTATGCACATTTCATTGGCTAGAACTGAGTCATATGTCCACATCTAACTTCAGAGGACACCAAGAAATATAGGCTGGTTGTGTGCCCAAAAAGAGGAAATTTGCTTTTGAGGAAGAGCTCTACCTCATGGGGGTTATAAGAATGAATATTCAAACATTGAATAATGCCTAAATAACCATTTAAACTCTTGATGCCTAAAGTTAATATTACTGCAAAATTAAATATTATAAGATAGACCAAGCCTTTCATTTCTGTGCATATTAATTCAAAATGTTCATGTTTAATTAGTGTAGACTGAGCACCAAATAGTGTGTCTTCACTTTAAATTTAGGGAACCAACAGGTAAAATATTCTACCATATGTTATTTTTCCATTTAAATTTCTCAAAGGAAAGATAGGCTATGAAATAATATCTACAATTAGAATAATAAATAAAATAATAAAATAAAATATAAAAGAGCAATCAATACTTTTATTTCTACCTTTCTAAATAGTTTATTATCTTAGTGCTTCTGAAGTCCTAAATAAAATTTTTCCTTATTAATAATGAAATGTCTTCAATACTTTAATTGGGAATAATTAAATTTTCCTGTTAAGGAAAAAGAAAGATTGAAATAGCCAAGTGCTGTAAAATTCAAGATTTGTAACTAATTAATTATTTTTAAATGTGCCCTGCTTCTCGTTTAAGTATCAGTAAGCCACCACAAATTCAATTAAGTTCTGGGTTTTTTTCAGTAATCCAATCAATTTCTATACAGCTTTTCTAGGTTAGGTGGTGAGCTATTTGGTGTTGATAGAGTTATTATTAACATGATAAGCAAAGACTTACCTTCTGGTATCATTAATCAACTTTTATTATGTGCTCATTCAATCCACAAAGTGATCATACAGAATGGATGCATAATCCCCATTTTACAGTAAGAAGAGTCAGGCTCAGACAGAGATTAAATAACTTCTCTAATGTCTTATGGTTTGTCAGAGTAGATTTGGGAGCCAAATCCCAAGTGCCTAGTCTTCTCTCTCTCTTATAGGTAACTAGAACTGAATTTCATTTGAAACAAGCTGTTCCTGAAAATTCAACGATCAGTAAGATTGTTTTTCATGGCTTAGTTTACTTAGTCTAATATTAAACTTACATTTCCTATTGTAATGTTCAAAAATTTGGGGTTTCATTATATATGTAGTCTCACTTCCAGTTTGTAATAAAATTGTGTTTTTCTAACAGAAACATTGGTTTTTCTTTAAAGGGATTACTGACTCTTTAATAACGAGTCAACAGTGCCATCTTCTGTCTGTGTTCTCATCAACAGTTGGAAATGAAGCCTTGAAAGACTGGGTTAATATAGATCGGGGACAGGAAGCAGGAAATCTGGAGAGTTCACATTCTTGGCAAAATGTATTACATCTTTGAACACTTGCAAAGAGACTAATTGTTTGAAAGGCCTCTCAGGGCACAAACATGTTAAAAACAGCTCTGTGTGATTAATTAGGCATTCCAACAATGGAACTAAGGAAAGAGGTGGCAGGAGGGAGGAGAAAGTGACAGAAACAGGTGCCAAGAGGTTGTAATGATTTGGGGTCAACATAGTTGAAGGAAAAAACTAAACAGTTCTGTTATTTGCTCTACCACTTGTTTACACATTTCCCTCAATCTTCGCCTTTAGAGAAACATGCTTGACCTTAACAAGCATCTTTTGTCAAGCAAGAAAAAAGGAAAAGAGAGAAATGAAACAAAATATTAAGCCCTAAATTTTCAACGCCAGAATTTTTTTCTCTGTCTGCGTGGGAAGCATGGTTATTAAAACTGAGGCACGTGCAAACAACTTAAACAAATGTGAAAATCTTATAGCATTGAACATTCAGCTGAAAAAACACATTTTTTTTTTCAATTCTATGCTATTTCAGAAAATGTATTTTTAGTTTCACTGTACATTACAGCCATGCCACAAAAGGAAAAAGAAAAAAAAACGCTAAAAACGCAAAGTTAAGCTTTTACCAAGATTTAGAGGAGTTAATTTAAATATCTCTGTCTCACAATGCTTATCTTTCTTGTATCTAGATTGAGTTTAGACTTTCTGAGTACTTGCCATTTTCAGAAATATTTATGATACTCATCATATCGACCTAGAATACAGTTGTTCTGCTAAGGAATTTGAAGAAATGGAGGGAACCCCAAACAGATTGTTGAAGTTCTCTTAGTCAAGGAGCTCCAAACAGCAGCAAAGCAAATACAAGAATGAAAGGCAACTTCAATCTGTGTCTTTAAAAGTGTGACTTTTGAGAGGATGCTTTGTTCTGTAATCATTTTGCATACCTGAAGACAAAGCAGGGGCAGCAACTGCGTGTGGGCACAAAACTGTGTGTAACTGGAAAATTTTTGACAGACCACCAAGGGAAAACTGTCACTTAACTTTTGCTGAATTATTTACAAGCTACTTCTTTGTGCCTCACTGCTTTTTTCAGCCTTTCACTAAAATGATATAAAGTGAGTTTTCTTACTATATAGTAGCCTAATTTTCATTTTATTGTTTCCCTTGAAACCTCCCAAATCACCAAACACACTTCAATTTGTTTTAATTATGGATTTTACGTGATGTTGTAGAGCAATCAGTACTAGGAAAGGAGGTTTGAGTTGGAGTTTTCTGAAATTCACCAGACAACTTGGTAAGGAGTCTCCAAGAAGGCTGGGTATCCTCTAAGGTTTGATAGGTCACCAGGCTTGAAGAGAATCTTCCATCTAGTTCTGAGTGGTCCATGTGAGGGTCCTTGACTAATGTTTCCTAATAACTCACTCTTTTTCACACTAGCCAGAGGTATCATACTTTGATTGTATAATATTACAATAAACACACTCTGGAAAACTTAGAATTATCTATTAATTTGTCTATCAATGCAAGAAACTTAGCTTCCTAGATTGGCATATCTATTTCTAGAGACTCATTAATGTCAACATTTTATTATTTCTGTTAGTAGGGCAGTAAGTATGTGATACCATGGGCATGATGTGTTGACATATGAAGTAATTAAATGTTAATAGATCTGACAATGCATATACATATTCATTCCCCATCTTGAAAAACTATAATATTGTCCACAATTATTTTTTTAATGATATCATTTTCTAAATATATACAATGCAAATCATTATGAGGATCTTATCTCTCCTTTGCCTCTCTCTGGCTATAGATGAGTATATGTTTCTTATTCCTGGGCAAGAGTACAGGCAAAGAGATCAAGATGAGCCTAAGAGGGTTGCAATTGCCGTGAGTGCCCCAAATCTGCTCACGCAGATCCTCGGCAGGTTGAGATTCTGCCATTTTGTACTGGAACTTTCCCCCCAGCCTGCGATGCTGAAAGATGGAAGAGACCAAGAGTACATACAACAACATGGCTGATTAATTACACCGACTTCAGTGCAAGTCCATGGGAGAAACATGAGGCTGGAGCTTTAATGAGAAGCTCCTTCAAGCACGTGGCAATCTTTCTGTACACAAGAGAGGTTTTTTTTCTTTCATCGACTCATTTTATTTCAGACACAGGCCCCTCTTAGACCCTCTCCTAAGGACTATCTCCAAAGGACGCTCATTAGAACACTTATGGCATCACCTCTAATTACAGTTTATTCTATTTGCATTTATTTTTCTCCTTTACTGTAATCACCTTAAGGCCAGGGTCCAACCACCAGAGAAACTGGGAGTGGTGTTGGCACAGTTTCAGCCTTCGGTGACACCTTAACTTTACTAACTTAACTTCCCTTGTGGCCTTATTTAATTCATCTTTCTCCTGTGGTCAAAAGGATGAGAAAATTTCCATAATTCTGCTTGTGTCCAATCACTCTCTTTCAATTCCTCTCTCAGTCTCTCTCAATCTCTTTCTTTTCTCTCTCCCCCTTAGTTTGTCTATTCCTTTTCTTTAAATCAGTATTAGTATCTCATTAATTTACCAATTAACTGTATTTTATTTCCAATAGCTAAGCTTGATAACTTCCCTTCTTCCTTATAAAATAAACTTACCCTCTGATCCATACGGTGCAATTAAATGTTGACTTCCTCAGTTGGAGGGCCATAGATATCTTAATGTTCTAAAGTATTGATCCTCTCTGAAATTTGTGAAAAGTGCAAGGTAATAACATAAAAACAAAAAAGGAGTTGCTGATGAGAGACAGAGGGATAGATAAGTATGTCAAAGGAAAAAAAAAAAGAAAACTAGTGAAATGATGGACTACCGTGTAGAAATCCACAGTTAAATAGTTACAAATTTTTAATGCACATAGTTTTGGAAGCTTCTTAAAAATCTTTAACTCATTTAACTATGTATTTGGAGACATTTCCCCAACTTTAAGCTTCCTTATAATCTTTCTCAGGACATCCGCCAGTGACTTCTCCAATCCATTTATTCAGTTTTCTAAACAAGATGATGATATCTCTATCAACAAGTATGCTGATTGCTTATATATGCTAAATACCCTATTATGTGATAGTATATACATGTAATCCTATTAAAAGCCTGTGAAGTATTAAGAGCTTTCTTTATGTTCAAAGAAAAACATATTCCTGTTTACTATAATAAATGAGGCAGAGAGGTCAAGTTTCCCAACATTTCTCAACATCTAGCAAAGAGAATGTGGCATAGTTGAAATTCAAGACCAAGTATATTCGGTCTTACTGCCATGTTCCTTCTGTGAATGAAAATGATTTGCTCAGAAGGTATTAATTCTCCTTTCCAATAACCTTTTTCTTTAAACTATTCCTTTTCAACAAACATAAGTAATACAAGGGTGCTTACAATCCTTCTATAGAAATCAAGTTTATATTTTCTATTTATCCTTCATTGATGAGAGTTGTAAAAATAATGAATCAGAATTAATTTGAATTACATAGTTTCAACACAAGTACTAGCGGAAGAAGCCCAGTGGCTCACAGACAATATTATAATGCCCAGGTTTAATACTTCCCCTATCTTTTGTTCTGATTTGTTCTTGAATATTTACATCTAATTAGTTTGCTGTATATAAACTAAATTGTCTCATGCGATTTATTGGCAATTTATTTATCTACATTTGCTAGGGCTGCTGTAACAAAATACCACAGACTGGGTGGCTTAAAAAAGAGAAATTTATTTTTTTACAGTTCTGGAGACTGGAAGTCCAAGATCAAAGTGCCAGCAGGGTTGGTTTTGCCTTAGGTGTGTGGCCACCCCCTTGATGCCTCTTCACACGGTTGTTCCTCTCTGCAGCAAACCTTTGATGCCTCTTGGTGTTTCCAAATTTCCTCTTCTTATAAAGACACCAGTCAGATTGAATTAGGGCCCACTCTAACAAACTCATTTTAACTTAATGATCTCTTTGAAGGCCCTGTCTCCAAATACCGGCACTTTCTGAGGTACTGGGGGTTAGGGCTTCAAGATATGATTTTGTGAGGAGATACAATTTATTCTATAACAATCTGTATAACTGAAAAACTATACTACAGAATATTAAATTTCTATTTACATAAAGAAAGAAGGTGCCACTGTAGGCCTTGAAACAGATCAAACACAGAAAGAAGAAAACTTGATGGGTACCTTAAACCGTTTGCCAAGTTTGGAGTAGACAACAGGAGACAAGTTATTTTCTCATGTCAAAGAATATTTTGAGTAGTTGAGTAACATAATAGAACATGAGAAACATGGGTACCATGGCAATAAACAAAGATGTGCTGAAGCCAGGAAGGCTGGAATTAGGACTTCAGGAAATAGGCGTTTGCAATTATATCTGATAAACTTAATACCCAAGAGTTTTAGTCAAGAAGAAAAGATTGTTAGATTTAGCAAAATACTTCAGTGGAATTTGGGAAATTAGAGCAATATAGCTGAAATGACAAGGATAATATTCGTAAGAACTAAGAATAGTCATTTTAAAAGAAAATAGGTTGAAACTAAGTTAAGACAGTTAAACAAAAACAACCCAAAAAAGCCTATTGAGAAGCCATTACCACTAACTCCTTAGAATATTTAAGGATTTGTTGTTCAGAAGTAGAGTCATGGCTTTCACCGATATGATGTTTCTTTATTTTGAACAATTTACCAAAGGTTCGCAAGTCTACAAAGAACAATGGCAG
>NW_012152274.1:157890-160368 GCF_000956105.1 Propithecus coquereli | reverse complement strand
AGTATATAACATGTATCTGTAGTAATTAAAGTACTTTGAAATGCTGGCATCAGGGTAGAAGAAATTTCTGCTTGTACAGGAGGTATTGACATCTGTAAGGTTTAAAAAGAAATATAACTCAAGATTTCATACAGGGAAAAAATGTATTTCCAACATTTTTCTAAAATAACATGTAACAGACTAGACTTTAGGTGTTAGTTATGATAGATAGAAAAATTCTCTTTGCTTAAAATTGAAGCTTTCAGACTAGAGGATAAAAATCATAAAATAAATGGCTCTGAGTTACAATAAATGTCCTACTCTAGAATATCAATTTAATTGGAAAAAATTTACTCTTACATGTTAAGTTAAAATCACATTAAACTATTTAGTTAGTACTTAATCTAGATCATATTCTACTTACATGTTTCTCCCTTGAAAAAATTAGCCTTTTTAACCTTTGCTCCCCATCCAGCTAAATCCTATTTGTCAGAAACTAGGATTTTTTTTATATGCTATCTCCTCTTCCTGATTTTCTAATCACTCCTCGAACCATGAAAACTGATTTTTACTCCCTCCCACACCAACAAAACTGCTTTTGATGAAATTCCAATGTCCCCCATGCTGTTCATTCCAGCGGGCCCTCAGTCTTCCTCTCTCTTGATCTTCAGCAGTATTTGACATCAGTGAGCCTGCTTAAAATAAACACATTTTATTTCTTATTCTACAAGAACACACTCTCTGGTTTTGCTCTATTCAGCCTTTAACATCACCTGTAAGGACATGGATAATTTTGCTGCTAGCACACCTCCCGACTCACTTTGCATCCATCACTTACTTTCCCTGCTCACTGTGGTCCAGTCAAACTTGTTCCTTTCTGTCTCTGGAATTCACCAAGCTCTTTCCCAACTTATGTCATTTATACGTACATATGTTTTGTATGGAATACTCTTCATCAAAATTAAGTTCCTTGTCTTTATTGCATCTACTTAATGATTTTCTTGGTAGTACAGGAAAACAGAGTTTTATTCATTCCTATATTTCTGGCACCAAGGAGAGAGTAGAAAAACAATAGAAAAAATCAATGTAACTAAGAGGTGTTTTCTGTTTGTTTGTTTGTTTTTTTAAGGATCACCAAAATTGACAAACCATTAGGTAGACTGTGGAACAAAGAGGGAAGGCTCAGATACATAAAATTAGAAATCAAAGAGGAGACATTACAAGTGATGTCACAGAAATATAAAGGGTCAGAAGAGGCTATTATGAATAATTATCCAGCAAAAAATTGAATAACCTAAAAGAATGGATAAATTCCTAGAAATATACAATCTACAAAGACTGACCTATGAAAAAACAGAAAATCTGAACAGACCTATAACTAGTAACAGGATTAAATCAGTAATGAAAATGTCCCAACAAAGAAAAGCTCAGGACCAGATGGCTTTGATGGTAAATTCTGCAAAACATTTAAAGAATTAACATTAATCATTCTCAATCCCTTCCAAAATATTCAAGAGGAAGGAGCACTTACAAACTCATTTTATGAGGCCAGCATTACTTTAAAGCCAGACAAAAACACAATAAGAAAACTATAGGCCTATATTCCTGATGAACATATATGAACAAACCATCAACAAAATACAAGCAAACTGAATTCAACAACCCAGTAAAAATATCGTACACAATGATCCAGTGGGATTTATCTCTGGGATGCGAGGAAGGATCAATATGCACAAATCAATAATGTGATACACTACATTAACAGGCTGAAGGATAAAAATCATGTGATCTTCCTAAAAGATGCAGAAAAAGCATTTGACCAAAAATCAACATCCTTTCATGGTAAAAACTCCCAACAAATCAGGTATACAAGGAATGTACCTCAACATAATGAAACCCTTACATGAAAGACCACAGCCAAGATCATGCTCAATGGTAAAAAACTGAAAGCTTTTCCTATAAAATCAGGAGCAAGACAAGAATACCCATGCTCATCACTTCTATTCAACATGCTAATGGAAGTCTTAAAGTAATTAGGCAAGAAAATGAAATAAAAGGCATTTAAATCAGGAAGGAACAAGTAAAATTATTTCCATTTGCAGATGACGTGATCCTATAAAACCCTAAATAACCCACAAAAAACTTGTTCAAACTAATGCACAAATCAGTAAAATTGCAGAATACAAAATCACCATACAAAAATCATTTGCACTTCTATATACTAAATGACCTATCCAAAAGGAAATTAGGGAAAAAACATCTCATTTATAACACAATCAAAAAGAATAAGATACTTAGGAATTAACTTATATTAGGAAGTAAAAGACATACGTTGGAAACTACAAAACATTGATGAAAGATATGGAAAGACATCTCATGTTCATGAATTAGAAGACTTAATGTTGTTTAAATGTCCTGACTCTACAGACTCATTGCAATCTTTATCAAATTCCCAATGGCATTTTTTAAAGATACAGAAAATACAATCTTAAAATTCAT
>NW_012152274.1:156456-157840 GCF_000956105.1 Propithecus coquereli | reverse complement strand
TAGTCTCTTCCTTCTCATCTCCAGGCAAAAAAAAAAAAAAATAAGTTCAAAAATACACACTTTCAGATGGGGAACTGACTGTTAAATTAAATTATAGAATTTGACTTTCATTTTCTCATTGAAAAATACACTTTTATAAATGGAATAGCTTTCAGTATTTATTCATAGCTATACATTTATCCTGCAATGCTTCAACTAGAAGAGGAAAAAATAAAAAGAAGAAAATCAAAAGGACCTAGGATATTAGTATTCTGTTGAAATAAAAGTAAAATTCAATTTTTTTTTCCTACTTCACAGAACATTTTTATGTCTCAGGTGAATGGGTGGCCTCGGTAGCTTTGTCACTTTAGAAGGAAAAGGAAAGTGGGTGGCTTTAACCTGGGTTAGTGATATAAGAGAAGATAATTAAAAAGAGAGATTTGATTTTATGGAAAAAAGTGCTCCCTCTGCTAACATGCTTTTTGTGCAAATATGTTTTGCTTCCTGTGGGGACCACCTGAAATAAAACAGTGATTCTTTGGCAACAAAGAGGATTTTATTGCTTAAGGTCACCCGGGGATTTGACTGGGACTGTTCAGGAAGGGGCCTTCCTCAGAGAAGCTCTGCGAAACCCAGTGGAATCTGAGACACGAATAACTCATTTAAAATACCTTTGAAAAGGAAATTTCCAGAATTTTGGAAGAGAAAAGTATACCATTTAAATAGCGTTTAATTAACTGTGGGCATTCGTGATATCCTTTGTCTGAACTACAGAGGTATTTGACTTCCCTGGGAGACTGCTTTGCCCTCCTAATGGAGTTCTTTGTCCAGGGCTGAAAAGTCAGCTTTGAAATTTCTGTGGAGATCTTATTCTCCGTCTCTGAGAAGAGATATTAGTTAGAGTCACTAAAACTGATTTTATACTGTTTATGTGGAGGTGAGTGTGTTCAAAAAGATACACTTGATGTTCTGTGAAGTATGACTTGACAAAGCTTCAGGGCTCTTAGCTTCACATTTGCAACAGCAATTCAAGCAGGAGAAAGAGACAAGATAGAACCAGTCATCTTGCCCCATTAGATATTATTCAGTATCAAACATATCTAATAGTATCTAACCTGAGTGACTCACTGTCAGGCTCTTTTGGGAGAAGGTCTGGACGTGCCTGCTTAAAAAAAGGAAAATCACAGTTTGGTAGATGAGATAAACAAGTTGTGTGAGACAAATGGAAATGATTGTATTGTCTCTAGGAAAGAGAATACTGGTAAATTTGCTGGTAGAAAATTGTAAAAAGATAATTTTTCTTGCATCTTTATTTCAGTCCATAATTACCCTGTCAGACAAAAAGTCCAGAACTTCTGCTGCAAACGTCAGTGATATGTTGACCTTCAGCTCCTCTTACCGGGAT
>NW_012152274.1:143366-145031 GCF_000956105.1 Propithecus coquereli | reverse complement strand
TTACTACAAAAAAAAAAAAAAGAAAAATGGCACCCAGAAATCTCAAATTCTATCCTTCCGCCTAGTGATCTAAAAGGAAGACACGTCGTGTTTACGATGATTTCCAGCAGGAAAGTGCACTGGAAGACTGTAATTGGCCTCGCTTCATCTTTGCGTCCATTTTCAAAGCAATCATTCTTTCCATAGAGATGCAAAGCTATATTGGACAAGCCTCAACCCGATCCTGTTGCCAGGGAGAACAAAAAATGGAAATTGACATTCTAACAGGTCCACGAATGGGAAGTATCTGAAAATGTCTAGACAAAGAAGGGTGACGAATCCGTAGCCTCCACTATTTACTACACTTTAACTGGAATTGCCAAAATAACCAAAGGAATGCCAAAGTATGACACCATTGATGTTAAAAAAGAAAAATGGAAACTTTGAATTTGATAGAGCACACTTTTGTTGCCTTTTATAGTCAGATCAGTATGAAGCACTGAAAGATCAGAGACACATGTAAAAGGAAAATTGAGAAGGAAATTGAGTTCAGAAAGGTACAAGAAGGCTTTTAAGTTGAAATATTGTCTCCAATTTTGGAAAAAAATGATATGCTGATGGTTTTCCTGAAATATTTTTAGTAATTGGTAAGCTATAAACTTTATCTTTTTAAGATTCAATCTAGTATTGCCATAGTCATACCTCTCCAGGGCAACTAGTATATTCCTCAACAAATTCCAGTCCTACAGTAAGAGGATTAAAAAGCAAAAAAGGAAAATACAGGTATGTACATGTAACTATAATATCTCAAATGTCCTCACTGTCCTCTTTTCTAAGCATCTTCTAAAACACTATTTATTATCTCTTTTTAAGAGATCTTTAAAACAAAATGAAACTTTTAAATGCTCAACTTTTGTGCTTTCTTAGACCACATAAAATAATAAAAATGAGAGAAGTAGTTTTGCAAAAAGGCAGACAGCTCTAGATTTTTTCTAAAGTATGTAGTAGACAGAGCTGAATTTCTTTTGAAAAATTGTTATTATTTTGTTTCCTTAGTTGCCAACATGTTTAGTGACTATTTTATTCAGGTTGTATGTGACTTCTCAAAGTGGATTTAACTCCAATCAGAAAAGGTGAAATGATCTAAGCAAGAAAGTACATTTTGTTCTTTATAGTACGCTCACTTATCTCTTTAGGGAACTAACTACTCAATTCTTTGTATTCTCAAAATGTGGCCATTTGAAAAAACTTAATTATAATAATTTTGTGAGCATTTCTTTCCTCGTGTGCTCATTAACTTAAAAGGAATTGAAATTTTTATAGATACCTCTATGACTAGAGTCGCACATTTTACATATAAGTAATTACAAAGTTAGAACAAAGTTAGGAAAAATATATTACCTACTTACCACTTTATTTCCTGATTAATTAGTGGAATTTGGTGTCAAAAGTTAGGTTACAGAGCAATGGCATACTAGCTAAATTAAAAGAAATTCCGAATTTGAATTTATCTTAGATTCTAAGATTTGTTTGTCTGTCCATTTGTTTGTTTTCAAAGTAATGTTTACTAAGCAAGAAATAACCTCATATATTCCATTCACTATAGCCCCAAAGGGAAAGAAAAGTATCTGCATTGATAGTCAAATCTAAAATAAAAAATGAACAAGGAGAAAAATATATGGAATT
>NW_012152274.1:141397-142068 GCF_000956105.1 Propithecus coquereli | reverse complement strand
CAAATGACCCCAAGTAGCCAAATAATCTTGAGAAAGTAGAAGAAAGCTGGCGGCAGTACACTTTCTGATTTTATTACAAAGCTGTAATAATTAAAACAGCATTGTTAATTGTGTAAAGAAAGCCATATCGGCCCGTGGAATAGAATAGAGAACCCAGAAATAAACCAAACGCATATAAGAAAATCAGTTGATTTTTGACAAGAGTGTCAAGAATACACAATAGGGAAAAGATAGTTTCTTTAACAATTGGTATTAGAATAACTGGCTATCTACATGCAAACAAATGAAATATGGCCCTTTTCTTAGTCCATACATGAACATCAATCCAAAATGGATTAAAGACATAAACATAAGATCTGACACTATAAAACTCCTAGAAGGAAAACATAAGGGATAATCTTCATGACATTAGTCTTGGCGATGATTTCTTGGATATGACACCAAAAGCACAGGCAAGAAAAGCAAACATAAACAAATGGGACTACATCAAACTGAAACATTTTTGCATGGCAAAGAAAACAGCAGAGTGAAGAGACAGTCTACAGAATGGGAGAAAATATTTGCAAACCATACATCTAATAAGGGGCTAATATCTACAATATATAAGAAACTCATTCATCTCAATAGCAAAAAGACAAATAATACAATTAAGAAATAGGCAAAGGACTTGA
>NW_012152274.1:130359-132354 GCF_000956105.1 Propithecus coquereli | reverse complement strand
TAAATCCTACTGCTGATACATACGAACTGAAAGAGAAGCCAATTCAGGAAGGAGCTGGTTCAAGATGTGCAAAGGGAAAATCTGGATTTACAACTCAATTACATAAGGTCCAGGAGACTCAGCAAATTATTGGGGCTACTCATATTATTTCATTAGAGAAAAATTTCACTGTATTGAAAAAAGGAGTTATTAGCTAGACCTTGAAAAGAAAATTGGACATCATTTTTCTAATGTGATTTGACTTATTTATAAAGTATTTCTTAAAGCTAGTTTCATCTGTCATAGCTTGTTGTCAGAAGTTTCATTTTTGCTTCTTAAGAAATGCCAGAGAATGGGGAGGTTTCATGTGTATATTTCTGCTGAGCAGAGGTTACATGTGTTCTTATTTGTAGGTATGTTAATAAATGCTATTTTCTGAAAAAAATATAGTTCAATAGATTACTCATAACACATCAAAATATTATCACAGTGAATAAAATACTAAGTAATTATTCAAATTACTGTACTTTATTCCAAAATTTCAGGTAACAAAGATTTCCTATTTATTGGTATTCTTACTAAAATGCATCTAACATATCAGTTGAAAAGAAGGTAAGATTGAAAAGACAAAATGACAAAACACCATTTGGAGATTACAAATAGCATGATTCATATTTACAGGTTGAGTTTGTTTCCTTCATTTAAATGGATAATCCTCCATCTTCGCAAAAATAAAAGAAGTAGAGAAATAGCTAAGGAAGGATTGGTAAATCCTTAAAGAAGCTGCACAGATATGTCTTTTGCAAAATCACTTCCCATTACATATGAAAATGTTTGACTATTAACTGGAGCTGCTGCACAGTTCTGAAATGAAACCGTATGATTTAACAGAAGAAAGCCCGGAGAAGGAATCTGAAACTCCACATTCCGTCTCCAGTTCATCTTTCGTCCATTATGTAAATGTTTGAATGCTCTTTTATCATTTCTTGTCCTTCCTTTCTTTCATTTCTCTACAAAGAACTAGTTCTTTCCCTTCTAGTCTTTTCAGTGCAATGAAGATCAATTCTTCCTGTACATGTATTCACCGATTCAAAAAATCTTTATTTCATCAAGTGCCAGCCCTCCTTCTGTCCCTGCTCACAGAGCACTGTAACAAGAAAGTTCAAGTGCTGAGCTTTGTAGGGAGACAAACAATAAATGAGTTAAAAAATTAATGAACTGATTGTGATAAGTGTTGGAAATACATAAAAGGCTTTGCTAAAATAGAGAACAACTGGGGATTATATTGAATTCAGGGTTAGGTAAGATCTTCCTGGGAAGGTTACATTTACTGTGATACCTGAATTTTATAAACAATCCAAAAATGTTGTAGATGCAGAAAACAGCCAATGTAAAGATCTAAGGAGGAGTTTGAAATTGAAAATAATTCCAGTGTGGAATTCCACAGAAATAATTCTAGTGTGTTTAGGAATTTGATCCCCAGGGCCCCATTCATGTGGGGCAGTGGAGGCCATGGAGAGGTAGGACAAACGGGCTGTCTTTAAGACTGGTTACTTCACCCAGTCCCTCTACTGCTTTGGTCCGCTGTTGGACTATGTTTTCCAGCCTCTTCTGTGACTCGTTATGGTCATGTGACTGAGTATAACCAGTAAAATATGAGCATAAGTGTTGCATGCCACTTCTAGGCCTAATCCATAAAAATCGCACACATAATTCTCTATGCACTTTGCCTAGGCTTGATTTAGAAGTCACCTGTTGAAGTGGACAGAGGCACAAAGTGATAGGAGCTTGGGCTGCTAACTCACTATTTGAAAGAGAGCCATCACTTGTTGGGAAAGCTGTTTTGCACTTCATGTGAGCAAAAAAATAAACACCAAGTATGTTAAGCCACTGAAATTTTTAAGTTTATATGTTAAAGTGTTACGGCAAGTGTCAGTGACCGGTCCCAGGGGAATAACCGAGCGGCACGCAGAGAGTTGGAGGGTCAGAAAGTTTAATTGCCAGCGGCCCAGACCG
>NW_012152274.1:125437-129742 GCF_000956105.1 Propithecus coquereli | reverse complement strand
GGTAGAGGTAGACACACAATAAAGATCTGAAATATTCTTGATACGATGTCCAGGGTTGTCAAGGAACAAGAGCAAGAAAACTAGTTAGGAGGCTACTGGAATAGACCAGAAAAGAGCTGACAGTGACTTTGATAAGTGCGGTAGTCAGCAATGGGGGGAAGTGAAAACATTTTTATATACTTTGAGGATACAGCCAACAAACTTTGCTGGTATATTAGTTGGAGGAGGAGAAAAAAAGAGAATTTTGAAGGATGGCTACAAGTTTTTATCTTAAATTTATTTCAATAATCTTGTTTTTAGTTTTAGAATTTTAGAATAGTTAGACGAATAAAAAAGTTGCAAGATTTTACCAAGATTTTCAGTGTACCCCTCACTCAATTTTCCCAGTTGTTAAAATCTTACATTCCTATGGTATACTTGTCACAATTAAGGAGCCAACATTTGTACATTACTATTAAACATCACATTTTATTTGAATTTTCCTGGTTTCCCCCACCCCAATATCCTTTTTCTGTTCCAGGATCTTATTCTGGAATACCATATTATGTTTGATTGTCCTGTCTACTTAACCTCATCAAGTGTATGAGATTTCTTAACTTTATTTATTTTTGATGACTTTGAGAGTTTTGAGGAATACTGGTCAGGTATTTTGGAGAATGTTCCTCAATTTGGGTTTGTCTGATGACTTGGTTTATTATGGTTCGACTGAGGTTATAGGTTCTTTGGGAGGATGGTCACAGACATAAAGATGTATTTTCATCACATCATATCAAGAGTACAAACTAATGATCAGTTAGTTGATTATGCTAACCTTGATCACCTGCCAAGGTAATTAACCCAACTTTTCCATTGTAAACTTGCCCCCTCAACTCACTTTCATATTCTATTCTTTGTAGATGAGTCACTAAATGCAGGAAGAGGGAGATCATTTAATATCCACCTCCTAGAGAAAATCTGTCTAAATTATTTAGAATTGTTCTGTAAAGAAGAGTTGTATCTTCTCCATATGTTTATTTATTCACTCATTTATTTACATCAGTATAAGTTCGTGGGGTATTGATTTTATACTTTAGAATAGAATAGACTACCACTTTATTTTGTTGCTCATATTGTTCCAGCTTTGGTCATTGGGTAACCTCTCACATTGGTTTCTGTCCCCATGACAAGATTAATACTTCTATTTCTTGAGAATTTCCTTACTTTTTGTCACTGAAACATGTACCATTTTGGATATTTCTGCCTCAGCTCTAGAATCAGCCATTTCTCCAAGGAGTCCAATTTTTTTTTTATTATTATAGAATGGAATTAGAAACCAAGATCTAGTAGCTGTCTTCGTTGCTACCAGGATTTTATTGCTTGTAGGCCCTTTCAGTGCACAAAGCTAGAAAATATGTATGTGTATACTGACCTGCATATTCATACTTATCTATAATTGCTTATGTATCTACCCATCTGTCTCTGTATTAAGCTAAACATGAATTCATACTGACATCTCAGACTCTAATCTAGCACCACACGGTTTATTCTAGCCTATCCCTTGCTGATCTGTATTCTCCCCCTCCAACAGTGAGAAACCTGGCTCCCACCATCTACCACCCACTTAGCTATGTGTTCAATCCCAGTATTCATGTATGCCAGTGCCAGAATTATTAACCTGTACCTCTGTGAGAAGCAACTTTACCAACCAGAGTAGAGTGTTCGTCTACAGTTCCTTTTGTCTCATATCTTAACAGTTTCCTGTCAAAACATCATTTTCCAATGTGACTGAGTCAACACCTCTACCACCTACATCCTTCAGATAAAATATTCTATCTACTTGGTAAAATTATGTGATACATTTGCAATACAGACTTTCTGGTATCTCTTGATACTCTAGTTGACTTTTTTAAATTTGCATATATTAGGTTTACTCTTTATGGTGTAAAGTACTCTGGGTTTTTACTTTACACCATGATGCGTGATGGTACCACTACTAGTGTACCACACAGAATATTTCCAGTATCCTAAATATCCTCTCTGTTTCTCTTAGTCAATCACTACCCTTTCCCTACTCCAAGGCCTTTGACTTAAGCCATTAGATGACCTGTAGTACTATCTTTGAAATGGGAAAAGCTATGGGATTATTTAGGTTACATTTATTGAGTTTGAGGAACTTTCATGACATTCAGGATCAGGAATTTACCATTTTACTATTCTCCTGCCATGACCAATTTACTCTCTGAATTTTAGAAGATGTGTCCTGAATGTTTCCAAAGGGGTGAGGCAAAAGAAGAAAATCATTCAGAGAAGGTACAAAGAATCAAGTGAGATGAAATATATTGCTTTTCTCAATCCAGAGAATTTGTTAAAACCTAAAAATAACTATTTTCAATGTCTGCAAAAGGGAATCAAAAATTTGTATGTGAAATAAGTTAAGTGCTGATTTTAAAACTCACTGGATTTAGCATCATAACGGTCAGGTCCAAACCAAGTCTGTGTGGCCTTAATTGTCAGTCATCGTCCCGGAGTCAGTAGCTTCCCCTGAATCCAACCTACTTACCTCATTAAGTCTGTTGGGAAGATTAAAAGAAAACTTGGAAACACGCTTTAAAAAATTTTAAAATCCTGTATGAATATGTCATAATTTTTGTTATTTACCTTTTTAAATAGACTTTCTACCATGGACAACAGATATTTTGGAACATATGTACCCTCAAAATGGCTAAATCAAGCTAATTAACATAGTCATTACTACACATACTTGTCATTTTTGTAGTGACAACACTTTAAATTGATTTTCCTAGCAGTTTTTAAGAATACGATGTATTCTTATTAACTATAGCCACCATGATGTACAATAGATCTCTTGAACTTATTCCTCCTGTCTAACTGAAATTTTGTATCTCTTGACCAACATCTCCCCAACCCCACCTGATCCCCCAGTTCCTGGTAACCACCAGTCTACTCTACTTCTATTAGTTCAATTTTTTTTTTTTTTTTTTTTGAGACAGAGTCTCACTCCGCTGCCCAGGCTAGAGTGCAATGGCGTGATCGCAGCTCACAACAACCTCAAACTCCTGGGCTCAAGTGACTCTCCTGCCTCAGCCTCCCGAGTAGCTGAGACTACAGGCGTGCACCACCACACCCTGGCTGATTCTTCATTTTTAGTAGAGACAGGGTCTCTCGCTCTTGCTCATGCTGGTCTCGAACTCCTGAATTCAAGCGATCCGTCCACCTTGGCCTCCCAGAGTGCTAGGATTACAGGCGTGAGCCATCACGCCCAGCCCCGTCATGATTTCTTGACAAGGGTGGTCTTGCAACACACTCTGTTATCTCTGTGGATGGAATTTGTATTCCTCTTTCTCTGTAGACTGGGTCTTCCATTTCGTTAGCTTCCTTGGATGCAAATCCAGAAGGACATTCTGCCATCGACCCTGACACCCGATGGACTACGGAATAGTCTCTCTGCACAGTAATTCCAGTGTTCCAACATGATAAACTGGAGAATGACTCTAATAGCCTGATACTTCTTCTCCCAGAGCCATTCCTTCCCTAGAATTATTGATATCTTCTACATAAATGATAAAATTATTTATATATGACACATACGTAGCCCTTAGACATGTTTATTATATGAACTTTGGTGGAAAAATGTGTATCAGCTGTTCGCACGCAGCAGCTTTTTTGTAAGGCACAAGTTAAGTAGTTAGATTGTTGTAACAGAACACTCAGGTATAGACTCAAGTTAACGTTTGAACTAAACATATCATCGAAAAGCATTTTAATTAGAGAGCAAGTGATAGAAGATTTAAGAAACAGTGGCAGAACACTTGGTTAACGCTTGAAGACAGAATAAGTACAGTTGTTGAGAGAAGGTTCTAGAGTCAGACTCTACACAATGTAAGTCCTAGCTTGGTAACCTAGTAGCTCAGTTACTTGTGGAAGATTATTTAAACGTATTCTGCTTCAGTTAGCACTTCTTTAAAATGAGGAAAATAATCCCACCAGCTGAAGAAATTAAAAGAGTTTAATGACATCATGAATACGTACTACTTAGAAAAGCACTTCACCATAGTAGATTCCTAATAAATGTTGAATATCATAATTATTAGAAATATTAAACCATTACCTCACTAGATGGATTGGGGTCAAATATAAATGTTTAAGACAGGAAAATAAAATAAAAATTTTATCTTAGGGTGAGGAGGTCTTTCCAAGTATGGTATGAAATGCTGGAAAACAGAAAAAAAAGATAAACAGTATCGTTATAGAGTTCTTGAGGTGATTTAAAAAATAATACACATAAAGCCCTTAGTAGATTCTGTG
>NW_012152274.1:120065-121932 GCF_000956105.1 Propithecus coquereli | reverse complement strand
GAATTTCTCCTTGGCTCTATCTCACCTTATTACCAGGATTCTCCTTTCTAACCTGTTCTATCCTCCTCATACCTCTACATCATCCCAGAACTATGTAAACTCCTAATAGGAGTCATTTTTTGTTTACCGTTTTTGCTTTTATCTCAATGCTTAGGCTAATTCATTCCGGCTTGAATTTTCTTTAAATCAGCCTCAGGATTTTGTTAGTCAATTGCGTTCACATAATCTTGACTTACCTTGTTTTGGCTTTCTGATTCTGTGGCTGGTCAGGCCCCCTGATTGAGAAGCCACCTGTCCAGTCACCATCTCCTGTGCTGCCCAAATCTGTCATCCATTTCACAAGTGTGGTGACATAGGGCCTGCATTTTTTTGCTTCTGACCGTTTCTGGTCTTTCTCTCTACACACACATTGTCCTAGATATTATATTTGTCCCTGTAAGCAAAATAAACACACACGGGGGTATATTTCCTTAGGGTCCTGCTTATTTCCAGGAAGTGGAATTCCTCACTACTCTTGGCTCACTAAAAGATTGTGGAGTTTTAGTCTTAATTGATCTTATAATTGGCCAAGTTCAATTCTTTCTTCCACAAGTGAGGAAACACAGATCCAGATGTGCAAACTTAGCACCAAAGCTAGATCTCAAACACAGGATCCTTTCCTCACCTTCATGCTATTTTTCTTTCTTTCTTTCTTTTTTTTTTTTTGTAAGAGTACAAGTTGTTTTTGGTTACATGGATGAATTGTATAACAATGATGTCTGGGATTTTAGTGTACCCATCACTCGAATATTGTACATTGCATCTGACAAGTAGATTCTCTGCCCTAATCCTCTTCCTACTGTTACAGCAAGTATTACAGCAAGTGATCCCAAGGACAAACCGAGCGGCAAATGGAGAGTCGTAGAATCAAAGTTTATTGAGTGCCCGCTACCAAATTCTGAGCACCACCTACCCGATTTTTTCCACTTTTATTAAGTTGTGGTGGGGGGGGCGGGTCAGATGATTAATGTCTGCCAGGTAATAGGTTAGTTGATGTGTCAGATAATAGATTTAGTGTTATGCTGATGTGCCAGGTAATAGATTAGTTGATGGGCCAGGTGATAGGTTAGTATTATGCTGATGCGGGTCTTTCCTGAGGGGTAGGGGTCTCAGGTGGCTGATGTGTCAAGTAACAGACGGGGGTTTTCCTTATCACTACCCTCCCGCTTCTGAGTCTCCAATGTCCATTGTACCGCTCTGTATGCCTCTGCATACTCCTGGCTTAGCTACCACTTATAAGTAAGAACACGCAGTATTTGGTTTTCCATTCCTGTGTTACTTCACTTAGGATAATAGCCTCCAGTTTCATCCAAGTTGCTGCAGAAGACATTATTTCATTCTATTTTTTATGGCTGAGTGGTATTCCATGGTGTATATACACACACCACATTTTCTTTAACTACTTCTTGGTTGATAGGCACTTAGGTTGATTCCATATCTTTGCCATTGTGAATTGTGCTGTGGTAAACATACAATTGAAGGTGTCTTTTTGATATAATGCTATTTTTCTAAAACTACTTCTGGAGTCATATACTCACACTGACAGTCACCTTAAATTCCTAAAATCGTGGCTATTAAATTTGAGTATCTAGGACATTCTGAGGCATAACACTGATTAGCAGAACCTTTTCTCTGTGTTTCCTATCAGATAAATGGACAGTTTTTTAATTCATTCATGTGTTTGTTGTTAGGGGTTACAGTTCAGGTACCTGTGTCATGAAACCAGAAACTCCAAGCAAAACTGTAAGGATAAAGTTTATCTTTGGTGACCCCTCAATTTAGTGCTGAAAATCCCCTTGTTCTTTGATTTCCCCATGATTAAAATCTA
>NW_012152274.1:117552-118550 GCF_000956105.1 Propithecus coquereli | reverse complement strand
TTTCCCTCTAGGAAAGGGTAGCTTCTACTCTGTTTTTTGAGCTTCTTCTGTGTCCACAGTTTCTCAAAATAATCAGCTCAAAATAATCGTTATGCCAAAAAGCCATATTTGGGAGTAGCATATTTTGGTCTCCAGCAATAACAATGTGAGCTTTTTGTACTCTCTGTTCTCTAAACTAAAAAGAGAGCATTTATTACACACACACACACACACACAGACTTGTTGTGAGGAGGAGAGCATTCAAAGAAGGAAAAGATGGGGGAAATGATATGAACACATTTATTAAGCAATAGCTATGCATCTGTCATTAAGCCAGATATTTCATTCAATCTTCAAAATTATGCTTGTCAAGTAGATATTACTCACATATTAGAGATGAGATGACTAAGGGCCAGATATAATAATTTACACAGAGTACAAACTTGAATTATCTGAATTCAGAGAATGATTTCATTCTTCAAAAAAATTGAAACTATTATAAATGTATGTTCCACATCATTAAGGAAAAAAACATATTCATAACACCTGTTAAAGCATGGTAAGGAAGACTTCATTCAAGGGGGGAACTATTGCTATAGGTATACGGAGCTCTGAGATGGAGTTTTGCAGTGAGAGAGTGAGATTGGGTTCAACTCTGAATATAGCCTGGGCAAATGGAAATTTATAGCCAAGAATCAGGGTAGCAGTTAGTGGATGGAAAATTACTAGGAGGAAACATCAGGGGTAAGCGGGATTCTGGCTAAACATATCTAACAGGATTCTAACTGAAGGCAGACATCACCTGCGGGATGGTGGAGGACGAGGAACCTGATCAGATATCAAATGTGGTCAGGTATCAAGGGTGCTGGCTAAGCTAACTTAGCAGGGTTCTTGTTAAAATTGGATTTTACAAGGAAGTGCACAGATAGGCCTAGGACAAGGTTCAGAAGCCAGACTAAAATTTGGTGAAACAAAGAACCGTTTGTCCTTGCTTGGACATCAGCTCTCCATTTTACTTA
>NW_012152274.1:116291-117502 GCF_000956105.1 Propithecus coquereli | reverse complement strand
ATTTATAAAGATGTATAAAGTGTGTCTATTTGAAGGTGTAAATTTAATAAAGCATTTCATATTTAGAAATTGCTATCTTGGACTAAAATATGACTATTCAGTTTTTGCTAACATGTATTTTTCTGTTTAGCTTCCTTTTGACCTACTTCTTCCCCTAATTTATCTGTTCATGAGAAACCCCCCAAAAATGTTTGAGTGGGTAGTCTGGGCTTTAATTTATATTTTTACTATGATTGAAAAATTTAGATGAATCCTGTAAAGTTTTTTTTTTACAAGGAAAATATACCAGAAGACCATTCACGGAAATTCAAACACCAAAGAGATATTGGCTAGATTTGCTGAAGATTCTAAACGTGTTTATCATCCTTCTTTATTTTGTTGTTCACTCTTGTCCTCAGGCATTTCATAAAGCTCTATCTAGACAAAAATCACACAGAAAAAAACAATAATGATGCTGAAGTGGATAAGGCCAAAGGTAAGAGAGAGGTCAGAAAAGAAAAGCTTTGATGTATTATGTTAAGTACAAAAGAATGGGTTTACTTGTTTTACTGCTCTTCTTTTCAAAAATGCACACCTTAAAATAATTTTAGGCGAAAAATCGATATGGATAAGAAACAAAACTACTTTTGTTAAACTTTATACCTGTGATTTTTTTTTATTCATTCAAAAATAAATATATGCTTGACCTCTGCCCACTGGAAGTCAAAGCATTGCACCTTCGCTTATAATTTGTAGACACAAGAGTTGGCTAACTGCAAAGAGCATCAGGGATTAATAGATGTATTTGAAATATAAGCCATGGGGAAGCTAAAATGTCCATTCGCTAAGGAGAAAGTATGAGCTAATTTTTGTGAACACAAACAGGTTTTCTTATAGTCAGTTGGAGAGAGGGAGAAAAATAGAGGCAATACTTTAGGAAAGGAACTGCATATTACTTGATTCAGAAACTGATTTCAAAGGAATTGAGTGAGAGAGCACAGAATGAAACTCTGAGAGCTTAAATGCACAACATTCATCTGAGTACCTGGAAGACCAGAAAGCCAATAATGTTGACAACAATCCCTCCTGGAAGCAGAGAGAGCAGAGGAGCCTAAGGTTGGCATTCAGGTTAACAAAATGACTTCTTATTTCTCCAGGAACCATTAGCCATGTTGGTAGAAATTTAAAACAGTGGCTTTGGGCAGGGTTCTCACTTCCCGTATTCATCTACA
>NW_012152274.1:113375-114836 GCF_000956105.1 Propithecus coquereli | reverse complement strand
TTTTTTTTTTTTTTTGTAAGGGTGCAAGTTGTTTTTGGTTACGTGGATGAATTGTATAATGATGATGTCTGGGATTTTAGTGTACCCATCACTCGAATATTGTACATTGCATCTGACAAGTAGATTTTCTGCCCTAATCCTCTTCCTACTGTTACAGCAAGTATTACAGCAAGTGGTCCCAAGGACAAATCCACGGCAAACGGAGAGTCGTAGAATCAAAGTTTATTGAGAGCCCGCTACCAAATTCTGAGCACCACCTACCCGATTTTTCCCACTTTTATTAAGTTGTGGTGGGGGGGGGACAGATGATTAATGCCTGCCAGGTAATAGGTTAGTTGATGTGTCAGATAATAGATTTAGTGTTATGCTGATGTGCCAGGTAATAGATTAGTTCATGGGCCAGGTGATAGGTTAGTATTATGCTAATGCGGGTCTTTAGTGAGGGGTAGGGATCTCAGGTGGCTTATGTGCCAAGTAACAGATGGTGGTTTTCCTTATCACTACCTTCCTGCCTTCTGAGTCTCCAATGTCCATTGTACCGCTCTGTATACCTTTGCATACTCCTGGCTTAGCTACCACTTATAAGTGAGAACATGCGGTATTTGGTTTTCCATTCCTTTGTTACTTCATTTAGGATAATAGCCTCCAGTTTCATCCAAGTTGCTGCAGAAGACATTATTTCATTCTTTTTTTTATGGCTGAGTGGTATTCCATGGTGTATATACACACACCACATTTTCTTTAACTACTTCTTGGTTGATAGGCACTTAGGTTGATTCCATATCTTTGCCATTGTGAATTGTGCTGTGGTAAACATACAATTGAAGGTGTCTTTTTGATATAATGCTATTTTTCTAAAACTACTTCTGGAGTCATATACTCACACTGACAGTCACCTTAAATTCCTAAAATCGTGGCTATTAAATTTGAATATCTAGGACATTCTGAGGCATAACATTGATTAGCAGAACCTTTTCTCTATGTTTCCTATCATATAAATGGACAGCTTTTTAATTCATTCATGTGTTTGTTGTTAGGGGTTACAGTTCAGGTACCTGTGTCATGAAACCAGAAACTCTAAGCAAAACTGTAAGGATAAAGTTTATCTTCGGTGACCCCTCAATTTAGTGCTGAAAATCCCCTTGTTCTTTGATCTCCCCATGATTAAAATCTATTTCCAGAAATGTATCTGCCCTTAATTGTGTTCTCTTTTTAGTCACCTTTAAAAAAAAGTCTTCAAATAATCTCAACTTCAAGTAACCTGTATAGTTAACAATAATCTCTACTAGAATTATTTGTGTCTAAAATAATAATTTTTCAAAAACATTCTTCTCTTTTCACTGCATGTCAAATTTCAGTTTCTAGAGAATAGAAGCTATTTGGAGAAATAAAATTATTTCAATGTCCCTAAAACCAATCATCACAGAAATCGTGATGATTGATTTTAGCTACATTCCTGCA
>NW_012152274.1:111393-111768 GCF_000956105.1 Propithecus coquereli | reverse complement strand
AAAATGTGGTATATGTATACCATGGAGTACTACTCAGCCATTAAAAGGACGAATTAATGCCTTTTGCAACAATCTCTATGGAACTGGAGACCATTCTCCTAAGTGAAATTTCTCAAGAATGACAAAACAAATACCACATATACTCTCTAATAAATTGGAACTTACTGATGGGCAAGCATGTACACAGAGGGAAGTAAAAGTCATTGGAAATCAAGCAAGACCAAGGGGAGAAGAAGGGGAGGGGCAAAAACCTACCTAATAGCTACAATGAACACTATTTGGGTAATGGGAACGCTTATAGCCCAGACTCAAGCATTACAAAATCTATACATGTAACAAAAACATTTGTACCCCTTTAATGTTTTGAAATAAAAT
>NW_012152274.1:107359-109949 GCF_000956105.1 Propithecus coquereli | reverse complement strand
TCCCTACCCTGGCATTAAAGGCCCTGTGATATCAGCTCTCACTGTATCATTATTTATGGCATTTCTTCTACACAGAAACCCTCCCTTCCCCACCACTGTGTTTGCAAATATTCTTCATCTGTCATGACAGAATTGAAGTCCCACTTCCTTCCTGGATAACCAGCCACGAGTGGTTTCTTTCTTTACTGTTCTCACCTAGTACTTTCTTCATATATGCCTGATGGTAGGAATAAATAAATAAATGGGACTTGGTTAAATTTAAAATCTTCTGCACAGCTAAGGAAATATTCAGCAGAACAAATAGACAACCTACAGAAAGGGAGAAAATATTCACAAACTATACAACTGAAAAAGGGTTAATATACAGAATCTACATAAACTTTAAACAAGTCAGCAAGAAGAAAACAAACAACCCCATTAAAAAGTGGGCAAAAGATATGAACAGAAGTTTTTCAAAAGAAGGTAGACAAATGGCCAAGAAACGCATGAAAAAATGCTCAACGTCACTAATCATCATGGGAATGCAAATTCAAACCACAATAAGATATCAACTTACCCCTGCTAGAATGGCCTATTAGAATGACTTTTATTAAAAATACCAAAACCAATAGATGCTGGCATGGATACAGAGAGAAAGCAATGCTTATACACTGTTAGTGGGACTGAAAATTACTACCACCTCTATGCAAAACAATATGGAGAGTTTGCAAAGGACTAAAAGTAGACCTACGATTCGGTTTAGTAACCCCACTACTGGGCATCTACCCAAAGGAAAAGAAGTCATTTTTTAAAAAATACACCTGCACTAGAATGTTTATTGAAGAACAATTCACAATTGTAAAGATGGGGAATCAACCCAAGTGCCCATCAATTCATGAGTGAATTAACAAATGTGGCATATGTATACAATGGAGTACTACTCGGCCATAAAAAAGATGAATTAATGCCTTTTGCAGCAATCTCTATGGAACTGGAGACCATTTTCCTAAGTGAAGTATCTCAAAAATGACAAAACAAATACCACATATACTCTCTAATAAATTGGAACTTAGCAATGGGCATGCATGTACACAGAGGGAAGTAAAAGTCATTGGAAATCAAGCAGGACGCAGAGGAGAAGAAGGGGAGGGGAAAAAACCTACCTAATAGCTACAATGAACACTATTTGGGTAATGGGGACACTTATAGCCCAGACTCAAGCATTACAAAATCTATACATGTAACAAAAACATTTGTACATTTAATGTTTTGAAATAAAATAAAATAAAATAAATAAATGTGATTTAATTAGACTTTACAGTTTCTCTACAGCAAATAATCAACAGAGTAAATAGACAACCTATGGTATGGGAGAAAATATTTGTAAACTATACATTTGACAAAGGGCTAATACCCAGAATCTACAAAGAACTTAAACAAATCAGCATGAAAAAGACAAATAAGTCCATGAAAAAGTGGGCAGAAGACATGAACATATGTTTTCAAAAGAAGAGAGACAAATGACCAACAAACATATGAAAATATGCTCAACATTACTAAACATTAGGGAAATGCAAATTAAAACCACAGTGAGATACCATTTTAACCCTGCCAATATGGCCATTATTAAAAAGTCAAAAGCAATAGATGTTGGTGCAGATGCAGTGAAAAGGGAACACTGAAACACTGTTGGTTGGAATGTAAACTGGTTCAACCTCTATAGAAAATAGTAAGGATTTTCTCAAAGGACTGAAAGTAGACCTATAATTTGATCCAGCAATCCCACTACTGAGTATCTACCCAAAGGAAAAGAAGTCATTTTGCAAAAAAAGACACCTCCATTCAAATGTTTATCGCAGCACAAGTCACAATTGCAAACATATGGAATCAAACTAAGTGCCCATCAACTGAGGAGTGGATAAAGAGTGGGGTGTGTGTGTGTGTGTGTGTGTGTGTGTGTGTGTGTGTGTATAAAATACCATAGAGCACTACTCAGCCATAAAAAGGAATGAAATAATGTCTTATGCAACTTGGATGGAACTAGAGACCATTATCCTAAGTGAAGTGTCTCAGGAATAGAAAAACAAATACCACATGTTCTCACTCATAAGTGGTAGCTAAACAAAGGGTATGTATGGTCTTGTAATGATATAATAGACATTGAAAACTAAGGAGGGGAGAGAGTGGTGGGGAGGTGAGGGATAAAAACCTACCTACTGTGTACAATGTACACTGTTCTGGTGATGGGTACACTAACAGCTCTAACTTCAGCATTATACAATTCATTTATGTGACAAAAAACACTTATATCCCCTAAAACTATTGAAATTAAAAAAAAGAAATCTAAACAATAAACACTTTGTTAATAATAAAAAAAGAACGAAAGGTGCATCATTTATTTTATTCATCCAAACATTTGCAGCACACAGTTACACTGGGATTTTCTGTGCAGAAAATGATGCTTTTTCTGGTCGTATGTGCGTGGAAATAGACAGCACTGCAAGCATCCTAGAAAAAGGGAGAGAAAAGATCTCCTGAGATAGTGGAAGTTGTTTTGCTCATACACTGTTGTAACAATAATTATTTTCTAGGTGACAGAAAATTTATTTCT
>NW_012152274.1:104341-104894 GCF_000956105.1 Propithecus coquereli | reverse complement strand
AACTATGTATTACTTCATCCTTTGATTGTCTGGCTGCTTTTGCTCAGTGTTGTGTCTGTGAGACTTATCCATGTGGTTGCTTATCTCTCTAGGGAATTCCCTTTATTGCTGAGTAGTGCTCATTATGTGAGTTTACCAGAGTGTGTTTTTCTGTTCTCCTGTTGAAACGCATTTGGTTTGTTTTCCGATTTAGGCTATTATGTTTCTGAGTTTTTGATTATAGGGTATCTGCAGTGCTCTGGGTGTGTGCATACATGTATCAGTATTTACATGTGTATATACAACATCAGATATATTCTAATAGTAGGTAAACTGTAAACTACCAATTCATTTCTTAATGCTATTTTTCATGAGCAGAAATTATTAATTTTAATCTTGTTGACTTTAATATTTTTTCCTGTTATGAATAGCTCTTTTGGCATCCTGTCTGAAAAATGATTTGCCTATAACCCTGGTCACAAAGAAATTCTTCTATATTTTCTTTTATAAAATATTGGTCTAGCATTTATGCTTAAATCTATGATATACCTTGGAAAAATATTTTTATAGAGTT
>NW_012152274.1:102955-104291 GCF_000956105.1 Propithecus coquereli | reverse complement strand
GATAGGCCTAGGACAAGGTTCAGAAGCCAGACTAAAATTTGGTGAAACAAAGAACCGTTTGTCCTTGCTTGGACATCAGCTCTCCATTTTACTTATGAAACTCCTAAAAGGTCTTTCCAATACATTGACTCAAATCTATCTTTTTATTTGTAGCATATTTCAAAGTTTATGTGAAACATTCTCATGTTCTCTCCCTCCTCTCTCTCTCTCTCTCTCTCTGTGCATGCTTGCTCTTGAAAATTACATCACCACCATGGAAGTAGCGTACCAATTCAATTTCTGTATGTGTATGTGTGTGTGTGTGTGTATTCGTGTTCCAAATATCCAGCTCTCTTTATCTTGCTTATCTCAAATTCAATGGCCCCAGACTAAACTCATCATTCTTCTACCAAACCAACTCCTTCCCATGATCCATGACTTTCTATTAGTGGCATTGTTATTTTTACACAGATAAAAATTTGAAACTTTGTCTTTAATTTTTCTCACTTTATCTCTATAGGCCATCAGTTGCTGCTTAAATATACACACACATGCACACACGTGTGCATACATATATGTGTACACACATACATTCCAAATATCATTTAAATCTGTCCTCTTCATTTCATTCTGTGGTATATGTAATGCAGTAATGGCTCAAATGTTTTATCTTTCTCTGTATAATGCTTTCCTTTTTTCTTGTGGTTGTGAGGTACCTTATCTCCCTCTGACTCTGAGCTTGACTATGGGACTTGCTTGTCCAGTGTGAAGTTAGCAGATTGTGACAGAAATAGAAGTTTGTCAAAAGTGCTTATGATTTTCCACTTTGCTCTTGCTCCTGTGCCGTTGGTACAAGAAGTGCCAAGACTAGCCTGCTAGAGCATGTAGGTTTGGGAAACCTAGTCAAGTTTCCCTAGTTATTTTAGTGAAGGCCAACTCAGATTAGCATCATTCAGATGATCATAAGACATGTGAATGATATCAGCCAAGATCAAGAGAGCTGAGGCGTCACCTGGATGGACAACTGACAAAAATAAACAATTAGCTGTTTATACATGCCATTAAGGTTTTCTGATTATTTTTAACAATTAATAAACTATTCACTTTCCTTCTGCTGTAACTTAATATAGGACCTTATTATATTTACTTAGGCTATGATTGCATTCATATGCAAACCAACCTTTTATCAAACATTCTTCATCTAATTCACCATTTCCCACACTTTTCACCTAATTCACTTTTCCCAACACTGGCACTTCATCTTTCCTTTAAGATATTAGATAATAAGATGTCTCTTCTCAAAAACCTCTGGTCTCTGTTGCCTATCAAATCAATTTAAATTCCCTACCCTGGCATT
>NW_012152274.1:100783-101860 GCF_000956105.1 Propithecus coquereli | reverse complement strand
TTTGCAAAAAAAGACACCTGCATCCAAATGTTTATCGCAGCACAAGTCACAATTGCAAACATATGGAATCAAACTAAGTGCCCATCAACTGAGGAATGGATAAAGAGTGGGGTGTGTGTGTGTGTGTGTGTGTGTGTGTATAAAATACCATAGAGCACTACTCAGCCATAAAAAGGAATGAAATAATGTCTTATGCAGCAACTTGGATGGAACTGGAGACCATTATCCTAAAAGAAGTACCTCAGAAATAGAAAAACAAATACCACATGTTCTCACTCATAAGTGGTAGCTAAACAAAGGGCATATATGGTCTTGTCATGGTATAATAGACATTGAAAACTAAGGAGGGGCTAGAGTGGTGGGGAGGTGAGGGATAAAAACCCACCTATTGGGTACAATGTACACTATTCCGGTGATGGGTACACTAACAGCTCTGACTTCAGCATTATACAATTCATTTATATGACAAAAACACTTATATCCCCTAAAACTACTGAAATTAAAAAAAAGAAATCTAAACAATAAACACTTTGTTAATAATAAAAAAAGAACTAAAGGTGCATCATTTATTTTATTCATCCAAACATTTGCAGCACACAGTTACACTGGGATTTTCTGTGCAGAAAATGATGCTTTGTCTGGTTGTATGTGCATGGAAATAGATAGCACTGCAAGCATCCTAGAAAAAGGGAGAGAAAAGATCTCCTGAGATAGTGGAAGTTGTTTTGCTCATACACTGTTGTAACAATAATTATTTTCTAGGTGACAGAAAATTTATTTCTATTTTCAGGTGGTTGTCATCTTTTTGTTTCCCCAACTGTGTGTTACAACTTTATATGTAGGGATGTGGGGGAAGCAGTAGGGTTGTGTGTGTGTTTAGGCTCACACAGTGTAAAGGACAGACTCGGAAGACAGACAACTTGGATTTGAGTCCTAGAGCTGGTTCTTTTATCTGTGTGACCTTAGGCAGGCAAGAGAATCACTTTGTGCCTTAGATCTCTCATAAGTAAAATGAGAAAAAGTTAGTACTTACTAATAAAGTTATATTCAATGAATTCATGTATATGTAAAGTTATT
>NW_012152274.1:98870-100733 GCF_000956105.1 Propithecus coquereli | reverse complement strand
TGTGTGTGTGTGTGTGTGTGTGTGTGTATTCTTGTTCCAAATGTCCAGCTCTCTTTATCTTGCTTATCTCAAATTCAATGGCCCCAGACTAAACTCATCATTTTTCTACCAAACCAATTCCTTCCCATGATCCATGACTTTCTGTTAGTGGCATTGTTATTTTTACACAGACAAAAATTTGAAACTTTGTCTTTAATTTTCCTCACTCTATCTCCATAGGCCATCAATTGCTGCTTAAATATACACACACATGCACACAGGTGTGCATACATATTTGTGTGCACACATACATTCCAAATATCATTTAAATCTGTCCTCTTCATTCCATTCTGTGGTATATGTAATGCAGTAATGGCTCAAATGTTTTATCCTTCTCTGTATAATGCTTTCCTTTTTTCTTGTGGTTGTGAGGTACCTTATCTCCCTCTGATTCTGAGCTTGACTATGGGACTCACTTTGTCCAGTGTGAAGTTAGCAGATTGTGACAGAAATAGAAGTTTGTCAAAAGTGTTTATGATTTTCCACTTTGCTCTTGCTCCTGTGCTGTTAGCACGAGAAGTGCCAAGACTAGCCTGCTAGAGCATGTAGGTTTGGGAAACCTATTCAAGTTTCCCTAGTTATTTCAGTGAAGGTCAACTCAGATTAGCATCATTCAGATGATCATAAGACATGTGAATGATATCAGCCAACATCAAGAGAGGTGAGGCGTCACCTGGATAGACAACTGATAAAAATAAACAGTTACCTGTTTATACATGCCATTAAGGTTTTCTGATCATTTTTAACAATTAATAAACTATTCCCTTTCCTTCTGCTGTAACTTAATATAGGACCTTATTATATTTACCTAGGCTATTATTGCATTCATATGCAAACCAACCTTTTACCAAACATTCTTCATCTAATTCACCATTCCCCACACTTTTCACCTAATTCACTTTTCCCAACACTGGCACTTCATCTTTCCTTTAAGATATTAGATAATAAGATGTCTCTTCTCAAAAACCTCTGGTCTCTGTTGCCTATCAAATCAATTTAAATTCCCTACCCTGGCATTAAAGGCCCTGTGATATCAGCTCTCACTGTATCATTATTTATGGCATTTCTTCTACACAGAAACCCTCCCTTCCCCACCATTGTGTTTGCAAATATTCTTCATCTGTCATGGCAGAATTGAAGTCCCACTTCCTTCCTGCATAACCAGCCATGAGTGGTTTCTTTCTTTACTGATCTCACCTAGTACTTTCTTCATACATGTATGATGGTAGGAATAAATAAATAAATGGGACTTGGTTAAATTTAAAATCTTCTGCACAGCTAAGGGAATATTCAGCAGAGCAGATAGACAACCTACAGAAAGGGAGAAAATATTCACAAACTATACAACTGAAAAAGGGTTAATATCCAGAATCTACAAAAACCTCAAACAAGTCAGCAAGAAGAAAACAAACAACCCTATTGAAAAGTGGGCAAAAGATATGAACGGAAGTTTTTCAAAAGGAGGCAGACGAACGGCCAGCAAACACATGAAAAAATGCTCAACATCACTAATCATCATGGAAATGCAAATTCAAACCACAATAAAATATCAACTTACCCTTGTTAGAATGGCCTGTTAGAATGGCTTTTATTAAAAATAGCAAAATCAATAGATCCTGGCATGGATGCAGAGAGAAAGGAATGCTTATACACTGTTAATGGGACTGAAAATTGCTACAACCTCTATGGAAAACAGTATGGAGAATTTGCAAAGGACTAAAAGTAGATCTATGATTCAGTTCAATAATCCCACTACTGGGCATCTACCCAAAGGAAAAGAAGTCGTTTTTTAAAAAATACACCTGCACTAGAATGTTTATGGCA
>NW_012152274.1:94853-95351 GCF_000956105.1 Propithecus coquereli | reverse complement strand
TAACTTCTACCTATTATTTTTGTTGTTTCTATTGACAATTTTCGTGTAGTTTTTGAAATTTTTTCTATCATTTGTTTTATTACATACATTTTTCATGTTATTTGGTATTCCACAAAATAACACGGTATGTAAAATTACCAAATATTCTATTCTATGTCTTGCTATATTTAATTTATTCATCCACTCATTCGTTCTAATCTAAGTTTCCCAGAAGCAGCTTAGAGTCATTCAATTGTAAATAAGCCCATATGAGGTAGAAATAAAAACACAACACTTACACCAGTTTAATACCTGATTGAATACGTCCATCATTCTCTCTGAAGCCTGCACCAAAGAGTGTACTGTTTCTCTCCAACATCACCCTCAAATCTTCAGTCATGTAGCTAAAACATCTTCCTGGGAACCTTATATATTAGAGAGACTATGGAAGAAACATTATCCTTTTCTCATTGAGAATATACTTCCCAGAAGAGAAAAATTGGCTCCAAATAGAGCTTA
>NW_012152274.1:94162-94608 GCF_000956105.1 Propithecus coquereli | reverse complement strand
AATGTTTATAGCAGCACACTTCACAACTGCAAAGATGTGGAAACAACCTAAGTGCCCATCAATCCATGAGTGGATGAATAAAATGTGGTATATGTATACCATGGAGTACTATTCAGCCATAAAATCAATGGTGATCTAGCACCTCTCATGTTATCCTGGATGGACCTGGAGCCCATTCTTCAAAGTGAAGTATCACAAGAATGGAAAAACAAACACCACATGTACTCACCAAGAAATTGGTACTAACTGATCAACACTTATGTGCACGTATGATGTGCATTCATCGGATGTTAGGCAGGTGGAAGGGGGATGGAGGGGATGGATAAGTTCACGTCTAATGGGTGCAGTGCACACTGTCTGCGGGATGGGCACGTTTGTAGCTCTGATATGGGCAATGTAAAGGCAATATACACTACCAAAAGTTTGTGTCTCCGTAATATTCTGAA
>NW_012152274.1:92383-92820 GCF_000956105.1 Propithecus coquereli | reverse complement strand
ATTTGTTTTATTAGATACATTTTTCATGTTATTTGGTATTTCACAAAATAACATGGTATGTAAAATTACCAAATATTCCATTCTATGTCTTGCTATATTTAATTTATTCATCCACTCATTCGTTCTAATCTAAGTTTCCCAGAAGCAGCTTAGAGTCACTCAATTGTAAATAAGCCCATATGAGATAGAAATAAAAACACAACACTTACACCAGTTTAAATACCTGATTGAATATGTCCATCATTCTCTCTGAAGCCTGCACCAAAGAGTGTACTGTTTCTCTCCAACATAACCCTCAAATCTTCAGTCACGTAGCTAAAACATCTTCCTGGGAACCTTATGTATTAGAGAGACTATGGAAGAAACATTATCCTTTTCTCATTGAGAATATACTTCCCAGAAGAGAAAAATTGGCTCCAAATAGAGCTTATATTTTA
>NW_012152274.1:88715-90848 GCF_000956105.1 Propithecus coquereli | reverse complement strand
AATAAATTTCTGCTGTTGAAGCCACCCAGTTCATTGTATTTTGTTACGGCATTTTTGTCCCTCCCCCTCCTCCAAATTCATACATGGAAGCCCTAACCCCCATTATGACTGCATTTGGAAATAAATAGGGTCTTTAAGGCAATAATTAAGGTTAAACGAGAACATAAGGGTACAGCCCTAATCCAATACGACCGGTGTCCTTATAAGAAGAGAGAGAGAGAGAGATACCAGTCATGCTCACTCGCAGAGAAAAGACCACGTGAGGGCACTGTGAGATGGTCATCTGCAAGCCAAGGAGTGGGAACTCAGGGGAAAACCAAACCTGCCAACCCCTTGATCTTGGCCTTCCAGCCTCCAAAACTGTGAGATATAAATTTCTGTTGTTGAAGCAACCTAGCATGTGGTATTTTGTTGTGACAGCCCTAGAATACTAATACAGCAGCTCTGGAAAACTATACAGGATGTGAGCCGGAAACAAATATTCTGAATATAGGAACAAGTGGCCTAAGAATAGTCTCTGGGGAAAACTTATTCCTTAGATTCAGGTTCTGATTTTGGTTGTTTTCGATCCCCCACAGCATGGTCTGTGTCTAAGACTGGCTGAGATGCCTAATAACTTTTCTCATTATGAGAAGTGATGGTCGTATACCCACCACATTCCTCTTCTGGCCACTCATTTGTGTCCTCTTCTTGCTCCCTCTTTCCCCACAGCAAACACTTAAACCCAGATCTTCTGAAAATTTATCTCTGGAAATTCAAGTTTCAAAAGAATATTGTCTATCAAATTCTTACCTATTGGTTGACCTAGGCCAAAAAAAGAGGGAGATGGAGAGTCTTTATCAATATTTTCTCCTATTTTTTTCCTCATTCATGATAGAATGAAAAAATGAGGAAATAACAGAATTGTGACAACTTCATCCTCTTGCCTTTCTACAAAGGAAAATAAAAGTAACTCTTTCCTGCCTTGGCATGCCTGGGGTGGCGGTTGCTAGTGAAAATGGGGTGGAAAACAGAAAAGCAGCAAAAGTAATGCCAGCTTGATTCTGTTCTTGTCAAGTGAAATTATAATAATTACCATTTCCCTGGTGAATACAAATACTAGAGAAAACAAAAGAATTAGAATAACCCAAGGTCCTCTCCATGATGGGTCCACCATCCTCAGTAGTTTAATATATTTTGTTTATTTAAAAATCCTAAGAATGCTAAAAACATTCAAGTGCTGATGTCTTTTTATAGAATGTGTTTTTTTCCTTTGGGTAAATCCCAGTAGTGGGATTGCTGGATCCAGTGGTAGTTCTACTTCTAGTTCTTTGAGGTACCTCCATATTACTTTGCATAGAGGTTGCACTAGTTTGCAGTCCCACCAGCAGTGCATGAGTGTTCCTACCTCTCCCCATCCACACCATCATTTGCTGTTTTGGGACTTTTTGATAAACGCCATTCTCAATGGAGTTAAGTGATATCTCATTGTGGTTTTGATTTGCATTTCCCTTATAATTAGAGATGTGGAGCAATTTTTCATATGTTTGTTGGCCATTAGTCTGTCTTCTTTTGAAAAGTTTCTGTTCATGTCCTTTGCCCACTTTTTAATGGAGTTGTTTAATTTTTTTCTTGTTGATTTTCCTGAGTTCTATATAGGTTCTAGTTATCAGCCCTTTATCAAATCTGCACTCAAATGTTTGTAGCAGCACAGTTCACAACTGCAAAGATGTGGGAACAACCCAAGTGCCCATCAATCCATGAGTGGGTGAATAAAATGTGGTATATGTATACCCTGGAGTAGTACTCAGTCATAAAATCAATGGTGATCTAGCACCTCTCATGTTATCCTGGATGGACCTGGAGCCCATTCTTCAAAGTGAAGTATCACAAGAATGGAAAAACAAGCACCACATGTACTCACCACGAAATTGGTACTAACTGATCAACACTTATGTGCACTTATGGAAGTAACATTCATCGGATGTTAGGCAGGTGGAAGGGGGATGGAGGGGATGGATAAGTTCACACCTAATGGGTGCAGTGCACATTGTCTGTGGGATGGGCACGTTTGTAGCTCTGATATGGGCAGTGTAAAGGCAATATACATTACCAAAAGTTTGTATCCCCATAATATTCTGAAATTTAAAAATA
>NW_012152274.1:87294-88088 GCF_000956105.1 Propithecus coquereli | reverse complement strand
TTTTTAGTAGAGACGGGGTCTCGCTCTTGCTCAGGCTGGTCTCTAACTCCTGAGCTCAAACAATCCGCCCGCCTCGGCCTCCCAGAGTGCTAGCATTACAGGCGTGAGCCACCATGCCCGGCCTGTTTAATAAGTTTTTAACAGCAAATTATCCCAAAGAAATACTGTAATGGTGGTATAGTATTGATTTCATTATGATTTCAGGAAAAAGTACACATACCTGTTTATTCAAGGTAAAAGTTTATGGTCATATAATATTATGAAATGAACATGAATTTTACATCCCTCTTAGATGAGTCCAAAACCTTTTTGTTTTGTATGCTCATACAAATAGGGAGAGATAAAGATACAGCATATACTATGACTTTTTGGTATGTTGTGTGCATGTGGTATTTCCATGATTTTTTTTTTTTTTTTGCCCTAGAGGTATTTTCTTGTAGTAAAACTCTATTTTAAAGAGCAATTGAATGCGAAATAACCATGATCCCCCAAAAGGCTGAAAAATTTGCAAATAACATGGTACAGAAAGAAAAGAAAAGGGATGAATACATTTAACTTCACTACATCTCATGTTACGTACAAACTGTATTTCTTTGGTGTCTTAGTTCACTCAGGCAGTGGTATAACAAAACACCTTAGACTGCGTAATGTACAAACAGCAGAAATTTATTGCTCACTGTTCTGGAGGCTGAGAAGTTCAAGATCAAGACATCAACAGATTGGGTGTCTGATAAGGGTGCAATCGCCATAGATAGCGTCTTTTATATGTCCTCACATAAAAGGGAAAGGAGTAA
>NW_012152274.1:84658-85330 GCF_000956105.1 Propithecus coquereli | reverse complement strand
CAAATACCAATTATCCTTACTACATCTAGGACAAAAATTTTCTGAAACAGGATATAAATTTTTATTTAATCCTTCCTTTAATCCTATGAAACTGGAGGAGAAAGAGAATAAGATTCCATTGACTTTAATAAAAGATTTAAATGCGATATTTTTCAATGACAAGCAGACTGAGGTGGTCTAATTTGAAGGTCATTACTTGCATCTCATTCAGGTTAAGTGCCTGTGCTTGCCTAATCAACAGAGTATTTTTTCAGGTTGCATGATTTAATGTCTTTATAATGACAAATGTTTGGTCTGCATGTTGGCTACCAACCTATATACCTATTTTATATGCATTTGTTCACTCAGGTTTCCTATGCAACATTAGGATAAGAGAAAATAAAAATATGTCAAAGAAAATGAGAAAAATATATCAACGTGTGTCTACGTAGTTACACTGATTGACCATTACATTTAGTTCTTGGCATTCTGGCAAGATAAAAATGGAAACATGATAGATATGAGGTTCCCAGCCCCCGGGCTGTGGGCCAGTACCAGTCCTAGCCTAGGATTAGGGCTGCACAGCAGGAGGTGAGCAGCAGGTGAGCTAGCCTAGGGAAGCTTCATCTGTATTTATAGCCCCCCTTCTCCCATCCCTGCTTCCGTGGAAAAATTGTCTTCCATGAAACTAAT
>NW_012152274.1:79172-82873 GCF_000956105.1 Propithecus coquereli | reverse complement strand
AAGGTTCACCATTATTCTGGGCCACTGGAACTTGGTTGTATTTCTGTATTTCCTGACTTAGATGCCAATAAAATATCTATAAGTGGCTTTAAGCTAGCTGGCTTCAGCTTATTTAGAGGTACTGCTATCAGCTATCTCTTGAGAGCTTACCCTAAGCTTCAAATCGGCAGCTTGAGCACATGTGTTTGTAGGAGGTAATGACCTTATTCTCCAGGGTTGGATTTTGACAACAGTCCGCCACCATAGCTAGGTGTAAGCAAAACTGAATTGTGTAGGATTACCCTTTTTCTCAAATTTAATGTATTTTTGGTGATCCAAGGAAGAACTGCCTGTTGCAAAAGATTATCTGACTGATGTCTAGAAAAGAAAATTCCACTTAGTGTTATCATTTTAGTATAATCATGTCAACTCGAATTCAAATAGATCCAGATGTCTGCTCTATCAGGCCATCTAACTGGTCAGATATCTCTGAGAGAGAGGCTTCCTATCATCTCAAGTAAATTTAATTAACAAAATAACAAATGTGCTTCATTTTTATTCACATGTTTACTAATTAATTTGGAAAAAATAAAGCATATTTTTAAAAAGTGACTCAAAGCTGAGACCTGAAAGATACGTCAATATTTCTTCAGTCAGAGTAGCCCTAAAATCATAAGCAACCGTGGAGGTTTTAGTATTTTATTTCAAAGCCAGACACCGTGCTAGTTATGTGTTCAAAAATGAATCAAACACACTTAGTATTCTCCAGCATTTCCTCCAGTGGCACAGGAGACAGGTCTGTGAAGTATAATGGCAATGGAACAACTCCTATAACAACTCCTATAACAGAAGTATGAATAAGAGGTCGTTGGCATGCACAAGAGGAAGTACTTCTGCCTTGATAAGACATGGACTATTCCTAGGGGAGGTGACATGAGCTAAGTCACTCATTCATTCATTTTAAAATATGTTTTATGGATGATATTTTGTGTCCTGCATTTTTACTTTCTTTTACAACATTCTTTGAAGGATGGATGAGTCTCACTTCTCTCCCCAGAGAAAAGGAGGCTATTTTGTGCAGCTCCTTGGGTAATAGTCCCTTTAATCCTTTATCTGAACAAATACTTTTCCTGCCAAGTTATGTTGTCCAAAACATTGGTCTAGTAACCAGGAAAGGAGATGAGCACAGATTCTGAGGATAAGACACACATGTTCCTACAAGAGGGAGACCTCTGCACTGTCTTCAAGGAAGGGAGTATACTAGCTTTTAATAGGGAGGAACGGGCAGCTTCTGCATGAACACATGGTCTAGGGGAATCTGTGAATCAAGATTGTTTTAGTGTATCAGCCCAGATATCTCCATCACATGACCAAGTCACTGTATTTCTCAATCAGAGCCTTGACTTTAAAGAGGAGAACTGCCCTGGTTCATTGTTTAGCTTTCTTTGAAGCTCTGGTACTTTAATCCTTAAGTCCTTGGCCTGCTTCTCAGCTTTCACTACTCTCTGGCTGAAGTTGGGGCTTGCTGTGCTAGGAAGGAAGCCCTCTAGCTATTACATTTAATTTTTAATTACTGTTTGATCACTTTGTTTTATCTTTCTTCAAACCATTGATTGCACTTAGCAATAGACACATGATTCCATCATGCCTTATGTCAGTCCTTACTCAGATCTCTCATCATTCAGATGAATTGTCTCCGCTAGTGCACTCTTTCCAATGATATACCAACCTAGTCCATCACCAGCGAAGGTCTTAGCAGTATTGCTGTCTTGTTCTAGGGTCATCTGTGCTCATTTAATGCCAGTTATGAGGTCCTAATTCTGAGCTAACAGGTGGTTATGCTCCTGCTTTCTCTCTCTTCTTTTTCTGACCACTCATGATGACAACTATTGCAGGTTGGGTTCCCTGAGAAGTAAAATCTGAGAAGATTAACATGTAAGAACTGTACCATGGAGTGCTTAACAACTTCAAAAAGTAGTGAAATGAGGTAGGATTGGGCATAAGGAGAAGTTTAACTGCGATGTAGTCCAAAGGCCTCTCTAAACTTACCAGGAGCTCTGATGCTCTGATGCACCCTTCAGCACTGCCTTCATTGCAGGGTGAGAATTGGGATTTTACATTCCTGCATCTACCCTCATCAAATGCAGGTTGTCCCTTGGGTAGAGCAGCTGTCTCCAGCATGGGATATTTTTCCAGAGAGAACTATCATCTGAGAGCAGTTAGCCAGTGACAATCTGAGAATTTGGGAGACTACATATTTCAGTCCTAAAGGGGAGGGAGTCTAGACGGCACATCATAAAATTCACTCTGAAAATTTAGGTAGCTACTGGCCTCTAGTGCGTACAGCCACTTTCAATAAGACACAGAATAACGGCATGCCAAAAGCTATGGCAGATGGACGTATGAGCCTCAGGCAATGCTCCAGGCTCCCTGTGGTTTTCTGGGGGCTCGAAATTACTTGAATATTCTAGATAGGGGCCGCAGGCATTCTACAATTGATGGTCAGTCCAAAAAGGGATGGAATCATTACAAAGAATTGCTCAGCATTTAGCAGCAAGGGAAATGTCAGTGAAAAATCTTCTAGCACTATCTAGAATTAGGCCAAATTTTACAGGTTAAGAGCACAGTCCTCCACAAACCTATCTTACTCCAGAAACCAGCTGCAAGCTCAAGGATCTCAGAGCCAACCTCACTTCTGACCAACTGGCTACAAGTTTGAGGATTCTAACTACCCCATTAGGTTTGATAATTCAATAGAATGACTCATAGAACTCAGGACACTGCTGTACTTATGATTATGGTTTTATTACAGCAAAGAGGACAGAAATCAGAACCAGCCATAGAAGAAACGCACAGTGCTATGTCTGGGGAGAGTCCCCAAATCTCAGCTTCTGATGTCCTCTTCCTGTGGAGGCAGCACATGTCACCCTCCTGGCACATTACTGTGTGACACTACACAGAGTTTTGACAACCGGGAAAACTCTTCCAAGCTAAAGGTTTAGAGTTTTTATTGGGATTTCATTGTGTAGGCATGATTGATTGAATCATTGGCCATGTGATTAAACTCCATCTCCAGCCCCCTCTTACTTTCCCAGAACACCTTCCACAAGAGAGTTAAAAGCCCTTTGTCATGCTCTATTTGAAATATTGGATTTGGCTCTGGGCACTACACTTAATTTATACAAACTGTGTCTGCCCTCTGGTTTAGACTCAACTATGTAAATACAGCTAGCACAAAATATGAAGCATCATACGTAGGAGGATAAGGAGAGGATTAAGAGTCTTGTCAATAGGAATCCATTAACATAAACATTTCATGGGTACTAACTGTACAAGTCACTGTGCTATAGATTGCAGAAACAGTCTCTTGATCTTGAGACATTCATGTTCCTGAAAATATACATATGTAATTTAGTGTGCTTGTGGGCTGATAGAATCGAAAATATGTGAGTAGAGAAAACTATTCATGAAATACTGGGTTCAATATTGACGATAGCTGAAAATTAGAGAAAAGGCAGTGACATAAACTATGCTAAGCCATGTAAAGAGCAATTAGAAAAAAGTTAAGAGTTAAGCAAGGAATAATATGTGTCAACTCTAGACTCACCACAGAGATCACCTTCCCTCACCCCACTTCCTGCAACAACCTGCTCACCTGGACAAAGAGCTCACTTATCAGGACAGCAGCCAGCTCATCAAGGTTGGTTTCAAGACCCTGGCCT
>NW_012152274.1:77818-79122 GCF_000956105.1 Propithecus coquereli | reverse complement strand
CTATTTTTAAAATATCTCATAATTGGGACAGAAAAATTCAAAGCTATCTTTACTGAATAGTGGAATGCAAAGCTACAGTGTGAATATACAACATTTGTGCTACTACTTTTTCTCCGTGTTGCCATAGACAGGTGGTGCTGGGGCATTATTTGATTTCTACCGAAGTGGAATCCAGCATCTGACCATAGCAATGCTTATAAAATGATACCTGCATCAAATCTAAAAGCTCCCAGGCTGTGTTTTATTGTTTCACATATTGTCCTAAGATTCTAATAATGTAATCTTAGCTGTTTGGGTTTATCAGAATTCTTTTTTTTAAAATTGTATTTAGGAATATTACAGGGATACAAACGTGTTGGTTACATGAATTACTTTTGTACAGTTTGAGTCAAAGTCATAAGTGTGTCCATCACCCAGATAGTGTGCTTTGTACCTGTTAGGTGTGAATTTACCCATCCCCCTTCGCCCCCCTCCTACCTGCTTGATTTCCATTGAATTTTACTACCATATGTTCACATAAGTGTTGCTCTATAAGTTTCAATTTAGTAGTGAGTACATATGGTTTTTGGTTTTCCATTCTTGCAATACTTCACTTAAAAGAATGGCCTCCAGTTCCATCCAGGTTGTTACAAAAGGCATTAGTTCACCATTTTTTATTATGGTTGAGTAGTACTCCATGGTATACATATAACACATTTTATTAATCCATTCATGTATTGATGGGCACTTGGGTTGTTTCCACATCTTTGTGATTGTGAATTGTGCTGCTATAAA
Source organism: Propithecus coquereli (assembly GCF_000956105.1). Classification (NCBI taxonomy): domain Eukaryota; kingdom Metazoa; phylum Chordata; class Mammalia; order Primates; family Indriidae; genus Propithecus; species Propithecus coquereli. The sequence continues at coordinate 78,348 of NW_012152274.1, read as the reverse complement.
CATTCGAGTGCAGGTGTCTTTTTATAAAATGTTTTTTTTTCCTTTGGGTGAATACCCAGTAGTGGGATTGCTGGATCAAATTGTAGGTCTACTTTCAGTTCTTTGAGATATCTTCATACTACTTTGCATAGAGGTTATACTGGTTTGCAGTCCCACCAACAGTATTTAAGTGTTCCTTTCTGTCTGCATCCAAGCCAGCATCTGTTGTTTTGGGACTTTTTGATAAAAGCCATTCTGATTGGAGTTGGGTGATATCCTATTGTGGTCTTATCAGAATTCTTGATGATAATGATAGCACAAAAAAGCCAGCCCCCACTCAGTAGCAATGTAACTCAAATGTTCTTTGCTTTGTTAGTGCTCTTTATACATATGTATCTCCATTTTTAACCTTTTGTATAACATCAGAAAAACTGCTTTTATAAACTCTGGTTAGCACAAGAATTCAAATAAGCAAATAAGACAATAGGGGTTTGTCTAAAATGCTTCCTATTACAGAAGTTTAATTTCAGGCCTCTAATTTTATCAATTCC
>NW_012152274.1:74890-76453 GCF_000956105.1 Propithecus coquereli | reverse complement strand
TTAAATAAAAGTGAATACATTCACTGTTAGAAATAATACTGAAGATTTAATATATAAAGTGACTTTTTTCAAGTATGCAATCAAAAACAATTACAACATCCACAATTTCATGATTTTTTTTCTTTCTGGGACAATTTGTAATCTGTAATCTCCTCAACCTTTCAAACTTATATGACATTCTATTCAAAAAATATTCACAAAGGAGTAGATACATTTACCAGACACTTTGCTAGGGTCTGAGGACGTAATAGATTGGTTACTGTTCACTTTTTCCAGTTACAGAGCTCGTGCTGAGTTGCCCTGTGTGTTGACACTCCTACTGCAGTGAATCTGTCTCTGCCAAAAACACAGTTCCAGTAATAAACTCACTGCTGTGACAGCATACTAACAGGGTGGAAATTTTAAAGTGTTCTTTCCTTTTGTGAAAAAAAAGTGTCGGGACACCTTCTAATAGACAATGCTATAGTGTATGTGTCTCAGTTTACTCAGGATACTTTAACGAAATACCGTAAACTGAGTGGCTTACAAAAACACAGAAATTTATTTCTCACAGTTGTGGAAAATGGGAATTCCAAGATCAAAGTGGAAGCAGATTCCGTGTCTGGTGAGGGCCTGCTTCCTCGCAGACAACATCTTCCTACTGTGCCCTCACATGGGGAGAAAGGGCAAGAGATCTACCTGAGGTATCTTTTGAAAGGGCGCTAATCCATCCAGGGGGGCTCTGCCCTCGTGACCTAATCACCTCCCAAAGGCCTTACCTCCTAATACCATTACTGTGAGGGTCAGAATTTCAAAATGTGAATTTTGGAGAGGACACGAGTATTCACTTTATAGCAGTATGTTTCCAGTTCTTTGAACTCTATTTCCATGCAGAAAGTATACTTGACATTCCAAATGAGACATTTACTGCAGACTTCACATAGCTCTCCTCTTTTCTGAATGATGCAAACATATATAATATCTATCAGAATGAACATTTGTAAATGTAGTTTTATCAGTATTTTCCCGGTGTTCAGCTGCACAACTGGATATATCTGTCAATTCTTTTCTCAAGAATTATTTGGTCAAAACTAGTTGTTTCAGTGTATCAGCATCAGTCATCCTTAATATTCTAAAGATAACATTCAGAAGAATGGAATAAAATGGAGACTCTAATCTCTCTGCCTTTCATATCACTCTTTTTGCAAGCAGGGAGATCAGCTTTGATAGTGGATTACTGGATGCCACATGTGCTTATCGGAACATCACAGATTAGATTGGCACAAAAATACATTTTTCTGATCTGTAAACAACACCAGCTGAATCCATATCTCTTGTGAATGTCTTGCTACACTGCTGCATGTTTTTCTCATCATGCAGGCAGTTTATTATAAATCCCTTTCAGCATAGCTTTCAAAGATGTGCATCTGTCACTTGGAACAGTGCATCACGAAGGTTCACCATTATTCTGGGCCACTGGAACTTGGTTGTATTTCTGTATTTCCTGACTTAGATGCCAATAAAATATCTATAAGTGGCTTTAAGCTAGCTGGCTTCAGCTTATTTAGAGGTACTGCTATCAGC
>NW_012152274.1:72912-73407 GCF_000956105.1 Propithecus coquereli | reverse complement strand
CCATGGAGTTCTACTGAGCCAAAAAAAACAATGGTGATATGGCACCTCTTGTATTATCCTGGATAGAGCTGGAGCCCATTCTACTAAGTGAAGTATCACAAGAATGGAAACACAAGCACCACATGTACTCACCATCAAATTGGTAGTAAACGATCAACCCTTAAGTGCACATAGAATAGTAACATTCATTGGGTGTCAGGCAGGTGGGAAGAGGGCAGAGGGGATGGGTATATTCACACCTAATGGGTGCGGTGTGCACCATCTGGGGGATGGACATGCTTGAAACTCTGCCTCGTGTGGGGCAAAGGCAAGATACGTAACCTAAACATTTGTACCCCTGTAATATGCTGAAATAAATAAAGAAAGAAAGAAAGATAGCTGGAATATATGAAAATATTTGGAGATGAAAAAGCATATCTTTAAATAGCTCAAGGAAGACGTCTCAAGAGAAAGCAAAGGTATTTTGAACTAAACAAAAATGAAAGTATAACTTCT
>NW_012152274.1:72479-72862 GCF_000956105.1 Propithecus coquereli | reverse complement strand
GCTTCAGGCCTGTGTTAAAAAAAACTGGGGCACCAGAAAGCCACATGCTTATTTGTTATAAATAAATAGTAATTGAATATTTCCAAGCTGAAAAATAAGAAAAGAAAGAAATTAAGAGCAAGTGCAGAGGTAAAAAAATAGCTTTTGTGAAAAAGTTCTTAGTGTCAATTATCCAAACTTAATTTTACATCTGTTATTTTTACTTAATGAGCAAGACAGACTGTCTAGAATCCAATCTCAATTCTTTTCTGAGACAAGGTATTAGTCCTGTTTTGTGCATATTTCCTTATTGATCAAATGAGGGCAGCAGCAGGAACTGCCTACAGAGTTGCAGTAAGAATGAGGATAAATACGTAAGATAGTTTAAGTAGCACCTGCAAGCT
>NW_012152274.1:72046-72429 GCF_000956105.1 Propithecus coquereli | reverse complement strand
GCTTCAGGCCTGTGTTAAAAAAAACTGGGGCACCAGAAAGCCACATGCTTATTTGTTATAAATAAATAGTAATTGAATATTTCCAAGCTGAAAAACAAGAAAAGAAAGAAATTAAGAGCAAGCGCAGAGGTAAAAAAATAGCTTTTGTGAAAAAGTTCTTGGTGTCAATTATCCAAACTTAATTTTACATCTGTTATTTTTACTTAATGAGCAAGACAGACTGTCTAGAATCCAATCTCAATTCTTTTTTGAGACAAGGTATTAGTCCTGTTTTGTGCATATTTCCTCATTGATCAAATGAGGGCAGCAGCAGGAACTGCCTACAGAGTTGCAGTAAGAATGAGGATAAATACGTAAGATAGTTTAAGTAGCACCTGCAAGCT
>NW_012152274.1:71529-71923 GCF_000956105.1 Propithecus coquereli | reverse complement strand
ACTAAAAGAAGAAATAGACAAATCCACTGCTATAGTTTGAAATATCAGCATTCCTTTTTTAAAAAATTGACAGATAATAATTGTACATATTTACAGGGTACATAGGGATGTTTCAACACATATAATGTATAGTAATCAGATCAGGGTAAGTAGCATATCCATCGTCTCAAACATTTACCACTTCTTTGTGTTGGGAACATTCAACATCATTCTTGTAGCTACTTGAAACTGTATGATATATTATTGTTAACTATATCCATCCTATAGTGCTATATAACACTAGAATTTATTCCTTCTATTTAGCCGTAATTCAGTTTTTAGTAATTTATAGATCAAAAAGGCAGAAAATTAGTAAGAATATAGTCAATGTGGCTTGATTTAATTGGCATTTATA
>NW_012152274.1:68152-69783 GCF_000956105.1 Propithecus coquereli | reverse complement strand
TATGTAACATAGTTAAATATATACAAATAAGACAGAGAGTTTCCAAGTCCAGCCTCTGTAGTTTGAGCAGCGTTGTTTATGTAACATGTGGTCGAGCACTGTCTTGCAAGAGGATTGATTGGCCTGTCTCTGCCGACCGATTTCAACACTTAATCACAAGCATCTAAAAAAAAATTTAAAAGAGATTCACAAGCCAAAATGTGCATTTGAAAGACTGAGGATGTAATTTCACAGGAAAAATAAAACAAGAAGTGTCAAAGTGAAATGTCAAACTTAGTACTTAAGGAAATTGGACATTTCATACTTACTAATCTAATAATTCTTTCCCTGAGTTCTGCGAGGTGCTCTAGCAAATTAATGGAACCCAAGGAGGGATTCATGGGATCCCTGACGTATAGCTGGTTAGTCAGAAGCACAGGTGAAAAACCTGGGACTTGTGATTGGCATTGGAGGTAGGGAGTAGAATTGCAGGACTGAGCCCTCAACCTGTGGGATCTGATGCTATCTCCAGACAGATACCGTCAGAATTGAATTGCAGGACCCTCGGCCCCCACAATTGGAATCCAAAGCAGAACTGATTTCTTCTTTGGTGTGTGGGGAGAATCCCCCCCGACATTTGGTCACAGAAGTCTTCTGTGTTGATGATTGTTGTAGTGTGAGAACAGAGAAAAGACAGTGTGAGTTTTTTCCTCATACTCAGGCAGAATTTCTATGTTACGGTACTGAAGAAGAAATTTCTTTTTTCTGAGAAGCCTCAGTTTTTGCTCTTATAGCCTTCAAGTGTTTGGATAAGGCCCACACACATTATGGAGGGCAATCTGCTTTATTTAAAGTTAACTCATTGTAAATATTAATGGCATCTATTAACACAAAATACCTTCACAGCAACCTCTAGGCTACTGTTTGGCCAAATAACTGGGCACCATATCCTAGCTAAGGTGACACATAAAATTAACCATCACAAATGACAAAGGGTTTATGTAGAAATCCCATGCTCAAGGAAGGGGAGCATAATTCCGTGCTCTATAAGTCTGAGCTATGTATAGTGACTTTCTTTTAAAGAGTACAGTATAGAAAGGAGGTGGGGAGAGTAACCTCACAGTGGAGCTACCTGACCAATACTACCTCATCCAGGTTATCAAGGCTAACATCAACAGTGATAAACCATGTTAAGAATATGAACCTTTTGTATGAGCTGATGGAAATGGCACTTTAAAGTTTCTGCCCTTTCTCTCAGAAACCTAAAAATCCATCTGTGACAATAATGCCAGGCATATTCCAATATAGGGGCATTTTACAAAAAATCTGAGCAGTTCTCTTCAAGTCTGTCAATGCCACCAAATACAAGGAAAGTTTATGAAACTGTCACAACCAAGAATAGCCTAAGGAAACCTGATAATTGACTATAATGTTAGTTGACAGAATAGGATTCTGGAATAGTAAAAGGACATTAGGCAAAAACTAAAGAAAATTCAAATATATAATGGGCTTTAGTTAATAATAATGTATCAATATTGGTTCATTAATAATAATGTACCATACTGATGAATGATATTAATAATAGAGGAAACTGGGTGTGGGCATCTGGAAACTCTCTCCTATCATCTCATTTTTTCTGTAAATCCAAAACC
>NW_012152274.1:67440-67942 GCF_000956105.1 Propithecus coquereli | reverse complement strand
GACCAATACTACCTCATCCAGGTTATCAAGGCTAACATCAACAGTGATAAACCATGTTAAGAATATGAACCTTTTGTATGAGCTGATGGAAATGGTACTTTAAAGTTTCTGCCCTTTCTCTCAGAAACCTAAAAATTCATCTGTGAGAATAATGCCAACCATATTCCAATATAGGAGCATTTTACAAAAAATCTGAGCAGTTCTCTTCAAATCTGTCAACACCACCATATACAAGGAAAGTTTATGAAACTGTCAGAACCAAGTATAGCCTAAGGAAACCTGACAATTGACTATAATGTTAGTTGATAGAATAGGATTCTGGAATAATAAAAGGACATTAGGCAAAAACTAAAGAAAATTCAAATATATTATGGGCTTTAGTTAATAATAATGTATCAATATTGGTTCATTAATAATAATGTACCATACTGATGAATGATATTGATAACAGAGGAAACTGGGTGTGGGCATCTGGAAACTCTATACTATCATCTCATTTTTT
>NW_012152274.1:65557-67390 GCF_000956105.1 Propithecus coquereli | reverse complement strand
CTCTGTAAAACAAAGTGTTGACTTGGTCCTCAAAAGACTGGTAGCACTGGCAGCAGCTTAGAGCTTCCTAACAATGAAGAATCTTATGCTCCACCCAAAACCTAATGAATCAGAATTTTTAAAAGATTTGCAGATGATTCATATGCATAAGAAAGTTCGAAAATCGCTGTATTGGATGCTCTCTAATGTTGTGTAATTTTATGATTCTCAGAATTTTGGAATGGGGAGTAGTATAGGAAAAATAATCTACTTTCAAGCTATTGCTGTAAAAAGGTGAAAAACGAAAGTTTTGCACCAAATAAATATAATCAAGTTGTACCTGAAGTCTTGGATTCAAGCACTTCGGTAAAAATATTTGAGACACACACGGTGCAATGGCAGCCATGTTATTTCAAGGTGAAGAGAGCCTTTTGGGGGTGGGGGCGGGAAAAACACTGAGTCTTTACTTCACTGCTTTCCTAGGTTCATCAATGGTGGAACCTCATGTAGTGTAGTCAGGGCACTTGAATTTAACAAAACAGCTATCCATAGTGATCCACTCTGTGCAAAGAACTGAAGAACCGTCATACTGAGCAGTACACCTGTAAATCACTTCCACTCATGAGTCAATCAGGTTACAAATTTCAAGGACTATCCTGGGACGAAAAGGATATCTGTGTATAGAGAGATGCCACTTAAAATGCCTGTTTGACAAAATTTAGATGGCTTCATACCCAGTCTCGATGGGGGAAAACATTTGTACACTCGAGACATCAAGAGTCTTATCCTTCTACTCACTCTGAAGTGATGTAGGAGTGTTGAACAGAAATAGCTAATGAGCATCAGAACAAGATTCCTGAGACACTACTCAGAGCATCGTTCTTCATACTGTGTTAGTTTTCTATTGCCATCATAACAGATTATCACAAACGTAGTGGCTTAAAAATATATAAATTCATTCTCTTACAATCAAGAGTCCAAAAGAAGTGTTAAAAATCAAAAACACTCTAGCATACACGAAGAATGCCTTTGATGGCATTCTTTGGTGTCGATAAGCCAGACACACCAGAGGAAAGAATCAGTAATCTTAAAAATATGTTGAAAGAAATTTCTAAACTGAAATTTAAAAAGAAAAAGAATGAAAAATAAAAACAGAATACACAATCATGTGGAATACTATCAAAAATTTAACATATGCATAATTAGAATACTAGAAAGAAATACAGAATAGAGCAGAAATATTTGAAGTATTAATGACAGAGAATTTTTCAAAATTAATGCCAGACACCAAACTACATATTGAGAGAACTCAGAAAACACTAACAAAATAAATACTAAAATATATATATGCCTAAGCATATCATATTTGAACTGCAGAAAGCTAAACAAAGAAAAAGTTTTGAAGGAAGCCAGTGGTGGGGGTGAGTGGGACAACTTACCTACGGAGGAACAAAGATAATAATTACAATAGACTTCTCATGAGAAATTATGTAATCAAGAAGTAGCAGAGTGAAGTATTTGAAGGGTTCAATGGAAAAAAAAAAAACTGCCTAGAATGCTATCGCCAGTGAAATTATTCTTTAAGGGTGAAGGAGAAATACTTTCTCAAACAACAAAAACTAAGGAAATTCACTACCAACAAGACTACTCTACACAATATATTTTAAAAAGTTAAATAGAAACGATACAAGAAAAGAAAATGAGATAGGTCAGAAACTTGGATCTACATAAAGAAAGAGGAAGAGTGTCAGACAAGGAATAAATGAAAGTGAAATACAATCTTTTCTTTTTCTTACTCAATTATAAAATGATCTAAACGATAACTGTTAAAGTAATAATTTTGAAATGGCATTG
>NW_012152274.1:65179-65507 GCF_000956105.1 Propithecus coquereli | reverse complement strand
TTCACAGGAAAAATAAAACAAGAAGTGTCAAAGTGAAATGTCAGAGATATCAACTGTCAAACTTAGTACTTAAGGAAATTGGACACTTCATACTTACTAACCTAATAATTGTTTCCCTGAGTTCTGCGAGGTGCTCTAGCAAATTAATGGAACCCAAGGAGGGATTCATGGGATCCCTGACGTACAGCTGGTTAGTCAGAAGCACAGGTGAAAAACCTGGGACTTGTGATTGACATTGGAGGTAGGGAGTAGAATTGCAGGACTGAGCCCTCAACCTGTGGGATCTGATGCTATCTCCAGACAGATACCGTCAGAATTGAATTGCAGG
>NW_012152274.1:63630-63904 GCF_000956105.1 Propithecus coquereli | reverse complement strand
TATGCATAGGTTAATGATTGGTACCTCAAAGGAAAGCACGTATAAGGTTGTATAAACATGCAAGTATGCTGAAAACAATAGAAAGCTAATTCAAAGGCGTTAGAGTGAGAGAGTTCTTTCAGAATAAACAACACGTAGAAGGAATGATAGAGACAAGTGCAGTGTGGAGATGCAAAAACTGTTAATAGCGCGGAAGAGAGGGAATGACATCATTATCTCCAGGTGCAGGAAGAAAAACTGCAAAATCTTTCCACCTTTCAGACAGTATAACCAA
>NW_012152274.1:62996-63580 GCF_000956105.1 Propithecus coquereli | reverse complement strand
CCATGGAGTTCTACTGAGCCAAAAAAAACAATGGTGATATGGCACCTCTTGTATTATCCTGGATAGAGCTGGAGCCCATTCTACTAAGTGAAGTAACACAAGAATGGAAACACAAGCACCACATGTACTCACCATCAAATTGGTAGTAAACGATCAACCCTTAAGTGCACATAGACTAGTAACATTCATTGGGTGTCAGGCAGGTGGGAAGGGGGCAGAGGGGATGGATATATTCACACCTAATGGGTGCGGTGTGCACCATCTGGGGGATGGACATGCTTGAAGCTCTGCCTCGTGTGGGGCAAAGGCAAGATACGTAACCTAAACATTTGTACCCCTGTAATATGCTGAAATAAATAAATAAAGAAAGAAAGATAGCTGGAATATATGAAAATATGTGGAGATGAAAAAGCATATCTTTAAATAGCTCAAGGAAGACGTCTCAAGAGAAAGCAAAGGTATTTTGAACTAAACGAAAATGAAAGTATAACTTCTCAAAGGCATGGGATGCATTTAAAGTTGTAATTTGAAGAAAATTTATAACATTAAGTGGATATATTAGAAAAGAAAAAAGATCTAAAGTC
>NW_012152274.1:62215-62465 GCF_000956105.1 Propithecus coquereli | reverse complement strand
GATAAAAGGGACTTGAACAATGAGTTAGGAAAATGGCAACTACTACCACTTATGGGGATAAAAGAAGCATTTAAAAAATATATGCTATTAATATGTCTGCAACTGCACTACACACTAAGAAAGATGGACAAAAATATCATTTGTCATTAACAAAGTCATGATGGTTGAAACGGATTGTGTGAAAGACTAAATACAAAACTGCTTTAAAAGATTATATATAAAGTACAGATAAAAGGGACTTGAACAATGA
>NW_012152274.1:61724-62165 GCF_000956105.1 Propithecus coquereli | reverse complement strand
AAATCGATTATATTGAAAATAGGAGTCAAGGAAACCAAAAGCTAGTTCTCTGGAAACATCGATGAAATTGATAAACCTCCATGTAGGCTAACCAAGAATGAGGACAAAAGACACAAATTACTAATCTAATAAATTATAAAAGAACTATCACTGTAATCTCAAAGACTCTAAAAAGATAATAAAGGGATACAATAAAAATCTCTGCACACAAATTAGCTAATTTAGATAAAATAGAGCAATTCATTGAAAGACACCATCTATCAGAACTCCTACAAGGATAAATAGATATTCCAAATAGGCTTATATCCATTAAAGAAATTGAATTAACAATAAACTTTCAAAAATGAAAACACTAGACTCAGATGGTTTTACTGATAAATTATACCAAACATTTAAGAAAGAAATGATAGCAATACTACACAATCTCTTCCAGAAATTACC
>NW_012152274.1:60897-61674 GCF_000956105.1 Propithecus coquereli | reverse complement strand
TGTGAAAGACTAAATACAAAACTGCTTTAAAAGATTATATATAAAGTACAGATAAAAGGGACTTGAACAATGAGTTAGGAAAATTTCACCATGAACCCATGACACTCTATGTACATAAAAATACATTCCAATCAGGGAAATAATTGTAAGATGAGGGTAGGGTTCTTCCAGGCATGACAGAGTAACTTGCATCAAATCAACAGTCACACAAATCACAATTATAAACTCTTGAGAAATTATGAAATGAAACTATTTCAAGCTAGGGTAGAGTGGCCAAAAGGAAGCAGAAATTAAATAGGAGTTGAACCTTGAAATAATGGAACAGTACTAGTAAAATTCGTGTTTATACAGGTTTTGCCTGAGGCCATTTTCCACAATGTGTTACGTGGTACAGATATTAATAACGCTAAAACAGAAAGCTGCAGTATTATTTTTCTGAAGAGTCAAAGGTCAGAGTTCAAGGCTTCCAGGTTTCTGGAAATTTTTGGCTGACCCCTAAACTACGCATGCCTGAGGACATCCCGGATAGCAGCAGCTGGAAGAATCTAAGAACTAAATAGAAATTTTAGCTCCTGCTCACCTGAGAGGAAATATCTTTTATAGTTTGAGTTCAGTTAAGTGAACTGCCTACAAGAACAAGAACAACAACGATAATAACAAAAAATTCTTTAACTCTTTAGAGGAAGGAAGCAGAATACAAAATTTCTACAATGTATTATCTCAATATTTAATACGAACTAATTATTAAATGTGAAAGGCAGGGAAATGTGATTTATA
>NW_012152274.1:58703-59630 GCF_000956105.1 Propithecus coquereli | reverse complement strand
AAATTTAGCAACAAAACCCTCTGTTTTTCCCTAGGGTTCATCAAGCTCCACTAAATTTTCTGTCTAGTCATTATAATTCATAGAAAGAAAAGCAGTGGTAGCAAGTGGTATTATGAATTTAAATTAGCTGCAATGTGCAGAATGACAACAGGGCTTCTCTATATCTGTCTTCTGAATGCATGACACCAACAATATTGTATGTTTTCTAAACTAGTCAGTCCATTAGTGTTCTACCAATATTTTTTTCCATTTCACTAGAGTGCTTTATTTCCCTCAAAATACTAGTTTGTTCACTCATCAGATTCTTTCACCCTGACATAAGAAATCTAAGGTTTGATGATGAAAGATATAAAATGAAACTAAGCAAAACAGATACATTTTAAGCCAGTTCAAGGAGGATGAACCATTTTATGATATAATATCTCCTTATTTATATGTACGAATGCACACACACACAAAGGCAATAACCAAACTAACCCCACATCTTGCTCTTGTCAACAAAACTAAATTAAATATGTAATTTACTTTAAATGGCATCGGGTAGAAACTTTACATTACTTTTTAATAACCAGACTTTTGGTAGATTAGAACTTAGCTTTTTTTTAAATAACATGCTTTAGAAAATTAAAAGAGACCACAAGCCTTTATTTAAAGGAACAGAATTCAACATCTTCTCCTTCCTTATTTCCTATCCCAAGAATTGGCTACACCAACTCTCTAGATACCTCATTCAGAACCTTGGGATTTATCTGTCACCACTCACACCGATGTCTTTCAGATTTACCTCCTAAATTCCTCTCAAATTCTCTCACTCATCTCCATCTCTACCAAGTCCACCTTGGACCAAGTTAACATCCCCTGTGGCCAGGTTATTGGATTACTGCAATACAATCCACATCTCTAAGGTGGAATTTGAATTCATTGTTA
>NW_012152274.1:58069-58653 GCF_000956105.1 Propithecus coquereli | reverse complement strand
AAAGACTAAATACAAAACTGCTTTAAAAGATTATATATAAAGTACAGATAAAAGGGACTTGAACAATGAGTTAGGAAAATTTCACCATGAAACCATGACACTCTATGTACATAAAAATACATTCCAATCAGGGAAATAATTGTGAGATGAGGGTAGGGTTCTTCCAGGCATGACAGAGTAACTTGCATCAAATCAACAATCACACAATTCACAATTATAAACTCTTGAGAAATTATAAAATGAAACTATTTCAAGCTAGGGTAAAGTGGCCAAAAGGAAGCAGAAATTAAATAGGAGTTGAACCTTGAAATAATGGAACAGTACTAGTAAAATTCATGTTTATACAGGTTTTGCCTGAGGCCATTTTCCACAATGTGTTACGTGGTACAGATATTAATAATGCTAAAACGGAAAGCTGCAGTATTATTTTTCTGAAGAGTCAAAGGTCAGAGTTCAAGGCTTCCAGGTTTCTGGAAATTTCTGGCTGATCCCTAAACTACGCATGCCTGAGGACATCCCGGATAGCAGCAGCTGGAAGAATCTAAGAACTAAATGGAAATTTTAGCTCCTGCTCACCTGAGAGG
>NW_012152274.1:49282-51719 GCF_000956105.1 Propithecus coquereli | reverse complement strand
AAATTGGTAAGAAATCCTGGGTGCCCATTCCTTGGTGCCAGCAGGAGATGCAAACTGTGCGAATCTCTGCCTGCCCCAGGGAACACTCACCCTTGACCCACCGCTGGGTCCACCATAAAAACCCCAATTCGGCTGCCTTCCCCTGCTCTCTCAAGCCATTTTCAGACCGTCTTGAAAAGGCCATATTGCTCTCTACATAAATCCTCATTATCTGAGTAATAATCTTTTTATACAATTTTAGTAAGAGTGATGTCATCAGACTTGACATCGGAACAAGATTTGGGGAGTCTACCTTGTATTTATGGGGTGACTACAACAGAAAGGAAGTAAAGAAGATGAAGGAAAATAAGAGAAAAAGTCATGAGACAGAGAAGGAAGTCAAAAGCTGCTGCTCTTTAAATGAACTTTTTCCTCCCAACCAACAGAAGAATGGTAACAACCATCTTCCTTTCATTAGAATTGGTGTCAGCTTTACCTGTAAGAACTAACTGAGAGACATTATAACAATATGGAGAGAGAAATTTAAGTGATAACATTATGGGATGCATCGAGTTAGAGAAATCAAGCCAAGCCAAAGGTAGAATATCTAAGTTATGGTGGCTCAAAGAAAACTCAGTTTATGTTCTTATAAAATTATCACAGATGCTAGAATGAATTGGAGACATTTAATATAACTACTTAAAAAACAGTTGTTGCTATCTTATCTATGTGATATTTTGGGTTATTTTCAGGTGAGCTTTTGCATAAGAAATTCTCCATTTAATTATCCCATCAGTGTGTTGGATGTGTCTAACATCACAGACATTTGGGTTACACAGGATTGATACCTAAATGGGGATGTGCAAAATTGCTTGTAATATTACCTCAATTTTTACCTTTGCAAATAAACAAATAAATCTATCTCTAACAATACCTAACAGTGCATTGCATTTTTGGTATTAAGTGTATTGGTTGAGATGACCACTCATTTCCTCTGTAATCCAAGTTCTGTTTGTCAAATTTGACCACTGAAAGGCCACATATCTTGACTTCATTGGCCTTGGCAACCCCACAAGCTCCTGAAACAAATCCCTTCTTAAATTTCATTTGATTTTAGTACACTTTTAGGTTTCATCATAGTTCATAAGAAATAGTGATAAGAAAAATGGATAGTTCTTCAAATCAGCAGTTACAAATAGCTTTATTATTTTTTCCAGTCTCCCAGTTAGGAGGACATTTGTCATATATTCATTCACATTTTAATTCATTAAATAAATATTAATTGAGCATATATCATGCGCCTAGCAGTGTGGGAGGTGCCAGGAATAAAAAGTGAACTAAAATGTGGAATTGGTCTTCATCTTCTTGGAGCTGAAAACCTAGTGGGGTAAAAAACATTACAAAACAAGTGTATTTTTTTTACAAACTGTGAAAGTCCTATTAATGAAATGTGAGAAAGAACATATAACAAAGAAACATGACTGACTTTCAGCTGAGCTCTTAGGTCTGAGAGACTATCATCAGGTACAGGGAGATAATGTGCTAAGGGTCAGGTAAAGCACATTCCACATGGGGGTATCAGGTTTTGTGGTAGTAGGAACGTAGTTCACTGGTGGAACTTAAAGGGAATTCTATGAGTCATCATATTTTCTTGTGTGTGTTTGTGAACATATGTTTAAGTGTGTGTCCGCCAGTCTGCTAAGAAGTTCAGATTTGAATGTAATACTGGAGCATGATAATTATGTGATCTTAGGGTTTTGGTACATTTGCTATTCCCCCATCCTTGTAAATTTTTAGTCTACATTTTTCTACGGTGTTGAGGTTTATAACGTCACTCTATTTCCCTTCGGTATTGATAGAGGAGGAAGAGAGAGAAGGTGGGTGTAAATGAAAAGGAAGGGGAAAGCAAGAAATGAAAGATAAATGATAAACTTCACATCATTCTAGTTGGAAGGAGGAATAGAAAGGTGGTTATAATAAATGATCCTAGCATGTGGTTAACATATTGTCTAATGCTAAATTTGTCTTGTCATTTATACTGAAAGATAAAATAAAACTAGTTATATCGAATCATATTTTTTAGATAAAATGAACACATTTCATCGCTGAATGAGTTAGTAAAAATCCATCAATTTTTCTAATATGCTAAATCTACTTCTGAGTCTGCCTTAAGCATTGGGGAATTAAATTCAGGGTATACATATATTGTATCATTGACTCAAAGCTGTAAGGGTACCTGAAAGGACCAAAGTTAGGTCCTTAGCTTTCTTCCAAGGGAAAAGATCATAAACATTTGGAAACTTAAAATTTCTTTTAATTGGGTAACCTTCAGTTTGGCAATTTAACAGCGCAAATAAAAGGTAAGCTTTTATTTACTGTCTCAATATAAGTCGTAAAATTAAATCATTTCCACATTTGCATAACAAAATTTATTATCTGTAATTAACTAACCTTTAGA
>NW_012152274.1:48667-49232 GCF_000956105.1 Propithecus coquereli | reverse complement strand
CGGATAAATGAAAATAAAGCTGGTTATTTTTTTAAATGTAGCTAAATTACAATTTTTGTTTTATCTACAAATTCAAATTATGGGATAAAGAAACAATACTCTGATTCTTCTAAGCCCTAAGAAAAATGTTAGGGCTTGAAAGAGAAGCTGTAGTATGTGTGAGCAGCTGTATAATTACTTGGACCTTGATAAATAGATCCTCTTATGATTTTTATAATACATAGTCATACATCGCCTTAAAATATGGTGAAGCCCAAAACAATGTGAAAAAAATGTTGATTTTAAAGTATCATAAACTGTTGAGGTTGTGGTATTTTATTCATTACTATTGTAATTTGTTACAGGGTTTGCTAATTCAGAGACAGATGGTAGCAGTGAGCTAGAGTCAATTAATTGACTCAATTTGTTTCTTTATGCACATGGCAAATCCTTTGAATTGCTACTGAGGAGGCTCAGAAGTGAAAAAACCTACTAAGCCCAATTTTTCGGGACCCATAAAGGCATGTGATACAGGAGTCGCTGCCTTGGAGGAGTTGTCTTCCTTGGGGCACTGTCAAATAGGCTG
>NW_012152274.1:47884-48617 GCF_000956105.1 Propithecus coquereli | reverse complement strand
GGAATCCTTAGTACACAGAACCTTAGTACTTAAAAGGATCTTCGAGGTCATTTTGTTCAATCACTGTCTATACAGAAATCATTTCTGTGTCATTTTGACATGCAGTCGTCCAAATGCAATCATGCAGTATAAAATCCATTGGGAAGGACACTTTTGTATCTGTAGTTGCTATTTGTTCTATTGATACTTATTACAGGTTAGAGACAGAAAGATATATAGAGATGATAAATGTTTTTCCTAGAAAAATGATGATAAAAATAGAAAACACATAAGTATTAAAAATTTTTATCTCTGGATGTTAAGATTATGGAAAATGTTGATGATGGAAAATGCATATTATGCTTTTTAATATTTTTTATGTCCTCCATTTAGTATATATTGTTTTCAGTAAGAACAAAAATCTACTTGAAAAGGTTTCAGGTATCTACTCACACTTGAAAAGAAATTAATCAAAATTTTCTCTTTTTGAATTGTGTTTACTGTTCCTCTGGAACAAAACAAAGAATTTAGGTGTACTTTCTATATAAGGATTTTGAAAATTCTAAGCTATAACAGTCATTGTATATCCCCTTAAGTTTTTCTTTTCCAAGTTAACCATTACTTTTTCCTTTTCCATCTACCCATTGATTTACTTAAGGAACTTTCCCTGAGGTAATGTTGAAATGGCCAGAATAATCTGATGGGTTTTTCATGTTCAATAACATTGTTCTTTAGGAAACATTTGAGCTTATAT
>NW_012152274.1:46394-47834 GCF_000956105.1 Propithecus coquereli | reverse complement strand
CTTATTAAATATTAAATGATACCTTGTGGTGACAAAAGTGAATTGCGCGGATACATGAAAATAAAGCTGGTTATTTTTTTAAATGTAGCTAAATTACAATTTTTGTTTTATCTACAAATCCAAATTATGGGATAAAGAAACAGTACTCAGATTCTTCTAAGCCCTAAGAAAAATGTTAGGGCTTGAAAGAGAAGCTGTAGTATATGTGAGCAGCTGTATAATTACTTGGACCTTGATAAATAGATCCTCTTATGATTTTTATAATACACAGTCATACATCAGCCTTAGAATATGGTGAAGCCCAAAACAATGTGAAAGAAAATGATTTTAAAGTATCATAAACTGTTGAGGTTGTGGTATTTTATTCACTACTATTGTAATTTGTTACAGGGTTTGCTAATTTGGAGACAGATGGTAACAGTGTGCAAGAGTCAATTAATTGACTCAATTTGTTTCTTTATGCACATGGCACATCCGTTGAATTGCTACTGAGGAGACTCGGAAGTGAAAAAACCTACTAAGCCCAATTTAAAGGCATGTGATATGGGAGTCGCTGCCTTGGAGGAGTTGTCTTCCTTGGGGCACTGTCAAATAGGCTGCACTTTCTCTACCAATTTATAGGACTTCTTAAGAGATAAATAACAATTCGTAATAGGAATGAAAACAGAAAAAAAGAATGACAGACAAAAGAAAGAAAGAACAGTGCATATACAAGGAAAGAAGGAAGGGACAGGAAGAGGAGGGGAGGGGAGAAGGGAGGAAGAGAAGGGTAATAAAAAGTCGGACTCCACTTTTTTTCCTTTCTCATTTATTTTTTGTGTGTGTATTCATGGGGGTACTAGTGCAATTTTTTTACATTGATTTTCATATTGTGGTGAAGTCAAGGCCATAGGTGCCTACATCACTGAAGCAACACATGTTGTACCCAACAAGCAACTTCCCATCATCCACTCCACCCTTCCCAGTCTCCACTGCTCATCATTCTACACTCCGCTTCCGTGTGCACACATTACATAGCTCCCACTTATAAATGAGAACCCAAAGGAAAAGAAATCGATATACCAAAAAGATGCCTGCACTCATACGTTTATTGCAGCATTAATCACAATAGCAAAGACATGGCACCAACCTCTGTACATTGATGGAGGACTAGATGAAGAAAATGTGGAATATATATATAATGGAATACTATTCAGCTGTAAAAAGAATGAAATTATGTCTTTTGCAGCAACATGGATGGAACGGACTCAATTTCTTTTTTTGTTTTGTTTTGTTTTTTTTTTTGAGACAGAGTCTCGCTTTTTTGCCCGGGCTAGAGTGAGTGCCGTGGCGTCAGCCTAACTCACAGCAACCTCACACTCCTGGGCTCAAGCGATCCTTCTGCCTCAGCCTCCCAAGTAGCTGGGACTACAGGCATGTGCCACCATGCCCAGCTAATTT
>NW_012152274.1:42024-42784 GCF_000956105.1 Propithecus coquereli | reverse complement strand
TTTAAGTGTGTGTCCGCCAGTCTGCTAAGAAGTTCAGATTTGAATGTAATACTGGAGCATGATAATTATGTGATCTTAGGGTTTTGGTACATTTGTTATTTCCCCATCCTTGTAAATTTTTAGTCTAAATTTTTCTACGGTGTTGAGGTTTATAACGTCACTCTATTTCCCTTTGGTATTGATAGAGGAGGAAGAGAGAGAAGGTGGTTGTAAATGAAAAGGAAGGGGAAAGCAAGAAATGAAAGACAAATGATAAGCTTCACATCATTCTAGTTGGAAGGAGGAATAGAAAGGTGGTTATAATAAATGACCCTAGCATGTGGTTAACATATTGCCTAATGCTAAATTTGTATTCTGTCATTTATACTGAAAGATAAAATAAAACTAGTTACATCGAACCATATTTTTTAGATAAAATGAACACATTTCATCGCTGAATGAGTTAGTAAAAATCCGTCGATTTTTCTAATATGCTAAATCTACTTCTGAGTCTGCCTTAAGCATTAGGGAATTAAATTCAGGGCATACATATATTGTATCATTGACTCAAAGCTGTAAGGGTACCTCAAAGGACCAAAGTTAGGTCCATAGATTTCTTCCAAGGGAAAAGATCATAAACATTTAGAAACTTAAAATTTCTTTTAATTGGGTGACCTTCAGTTTGATTGGCAATTTAACAGCGCAAATAAAAGGTAAGCTTTTATTTACTGTCTCAATATAAGTCGTAAAATTAAATCATTTCCACATTTGCATAACAAAA
>NW_012152274.1:40185-40558 GCF_000956105.1 Propithecus coquereli | reverse complement strand
AGATTAGAACTTAGCTTTTTTTTAAATAACATGCTTTAGAAAATTAAAAGAGACCACAAGCCTTTATTTAAAGGAACAGAATTCAACATCTTCTCGTTCCTTATTTCCTATCCCAAGAATTGGCTACACCATCTCTCTAGATACCTCATTCAGAACCTTGGGATTTATCTGTCACCACTCACACCGATGTCCTTCAGATTTACCTCCTAAATTCCTCTCAAATTCTCTCACTCATCTCCATCTCCACCAAGTCCACCTTGGACCAAGTTAACATCCCTTGTGGCCAGGTTATTGGATTACTGCAATACAATCCACATCTCTAAGGTGGAATTTGAATTCATTGTTAAATTATTTCTCATTTTACACAAATATT
>NW_012152274.1:38838-39122 GCF_000956105.1 Propithecus coquereli | reverse complement strand
TATGCTAATAGGAATAAATAGGATTTAGCTCTGCTTTTCCCATTATTTTCCCAATAACGCATTTATTTGGTGAAGTAACACTAATACAAAGATGTCTGTGATTAACTGATGTTATTGAAGACTGCTTTAGACTGAATGCTTGAATCCCCTTAAAATTCATATGTTGAAACCTACTCCCCAATGTGCTGATATTTGGATTTAGGGCCTTTAGGAGGAGATTAGGGAGAGTGACCTTTTAAAAGAAGCTCCAATGAGCTGCTTGCCCCTTCCACCATGTGAGGACA
>NW_012152274.1:26801-27983 GCF_000956105.1 Propithecus coquereli | reverse complement strand
AGTCCACTAACTCCTGTGCATTTCCAATCTCTCTTCATAGTTTGTTTTCATTCCCTTCCTCCATTCCTTAAATTTCAGTGATTCCCAAAGTTTTATCTCTAGATTTCCTAATTTTTAATTACACACTGTCATACATGATCTCCCGCACCCCTCAACACTAGAACAATCCCCAGTTGGCCTACACATTCCATTTTTCTCTTACCATACTTAACTCAATACTTTTCAAAAAATGATTCTGAGCTTTTAGATTTTTTAAATTATTATTATTATCATTATTATCTTTTGTTTTTTCGCATTTGGCCATATTCCGAGTATCTGATCAGCAACCAAAACATATGGAATGCTCAGTAAATATTAGTGGAACAAGTATTCTCACTCTCAGTCTCCCTCTTGAAATTGACCTATAGGTTGCATGTCTCTCTCTTCTTATTTTGAGTGTCAATGTCATACACCATAAGACAAATAAAAATGGGCTAAATGAGCCGATCCTTCCAACACACTGGAACTAAGAGTATGATTAAGTTTCTTGCTTATGATTTGATTACATAAAAGCAGCTATTATGCAAATATACCATACTAAAGGGAAGTTAAAAATGTGCTAAAAACAAAAGTGAAAAAGATGGTGAAATTGCCATGGAGATAGCATAAGAGAACTAAAAAGTATGCATTCTGGATCATAAAGAGGAAGAAACACTAACTAAAACAACTTAGACCTCAGTCCCCCTGTCTAATCAAGGATAACAGCACAACTCTCATAATGATGATTAGCAACTCCTTCAATAGAAACAAATTATCAAATGAATAGGAATGAAATACAGCCACAGGTTACTTCATGACGTGACTACATTCTAAGAAACCTGTCCTTAGTCAATTACATCACTGTGTACCTAGTAGAGTGTACTTACACAAACCTATCTCGGTATGGTATATCCCACTACACACGTAGGATGTATGGCATAGCCTATTGCTCCCAGGCTATAAATCTGTACAGTGTGTTACTGTAATGAATACTGGAGGCAACTGTAACACAATTGTAAGTATTTGTGTATCTAAACATAGAAAAAGTACATTAAAACTATGGTTATAAAAGATAAGAAAAAACGGGACACCTGTATAGGGCACTTACCGTGAATGGAGCTTACAAGACAAGAAGTTGCTCTGGATAGTCAGTGAGGGAGTCGC
>NW_012152274.1:25489-26751 GCF_000956105.1 Propithecus coquereli | reverse complement strand
GCTTATATGTGTTTTGAAAAGTACAGGGATTAAAGTGTAAAACCCCAAATAAATTGTGCATCATTAGATATTTTTCCAATATAAATGACCTGGTTTTTACTGTAGCATTTAATTTTGTCCATAGTTATCAGCAGAAAAATATTTAATATGAAAGAGAAATTGATAGAAATAATTATTTGCATAAGATGTGTTTTTTAAGCAAGATTTTAAAGGCAAAAATATAGGTGAATAATTAAGCCAGTAAAAGGGGCCCCGATTTGACAAGTTGGGGAAGAAAAACATCTACTATTCCCAGGAAGTATTTATGTTTTGACTTAAAAATGTTTTGTGAAAATATCAAATAAATCTACATCCTTATCAAGAGTATAAATAATAAAGTTCACGTGTTCATGTAAAATCAATCACATTTTTTCCTATAAACAATAGATCTAAGGCAAGAATGAGCAAGAAAGCTAGGTTTCAATCAGACAGTAAAATACTATTGACAATGATGAACAAATATGATACTATTAAATTAATTTGCTAGTGATTGTTTATAACATCTGACATATTCATATACACTGATAGTAATTACCAAAATAGTGTATTGGTTGTTAATGCCATTTCGTACTCATATTTATAACTGCTTAATGTAGTATCATGACAAGCCAATGTGAGAAATTTTATTCTTTAAACATAGGCTGTCTTCATGTATGAATTATTTCCTACTTATTTGTTCTTGTACTTAGTTCATGTGACAGAGCTGATTTGCAGTGCTTTTCTTGTCACTGAATTAAATCTGCCCAGTTGAGAAAGAAGCAGCTAGAACAGCTACAGCTAATGAACAGCTAATAACTGTTTATCATGCAATTATCTTGCCTAAAGTAACAGGATTATGTACAGCAGTTGATAGGATAATTTATCTGATATTTCCCCTCTTTTAAAAGGTTTCATCATAAATCATGCAAAACACATTTTGACAGCATCTTTAAGGTGCTAATTAACTTACAAAGAACTTTTGAAGTATCTTTTGTCATGTGCCACTTTTTCGTATTTTCTTCCAATTGCTATTTTCTTATTTTCTAATAAAAGTGCAGTGGCAGCACCTTTCAATTTTTGGGCAAATTATTTGTGTAGAGAGACGTCAATTACATCTATGAATGATGATGTAAAATAGACTTCGCATAATTTCTTCTGTCCTTGGATACCCAGACATTTTATGCAAAGACTTGACTGAGAAGTTACCTGTGAATAATAACAATAATAAAAATATATTTGTTGTT
>NW_012152274.1:19959-21382 GCF_000956105.1 Propithecus coquereli | reverse complement strand
GTCACATTGGAGGGCCTACAGGGACGATAAGAACATGGAGCTGTCATCTTCTATAACGATGTCTTCTAGAAAACTTCCTGAAGGACCTGCCTGAGGCTATTTTACAGTTCATTTTTTTAATAAGTAGAAAGAGCAGGAGTACATTCTAAATTGATGAAAAGTACAGTATAGTAAATACATAAGCCAGTAGATGTAGTCATTTATTATCATTGTCAAGTAGTTTGTACCGCATGTATTTGATATGTGCTATACTTTTATAGGATTGGCAGTACAGGAGGTTTGTTTACATCAGCATCTCCACAAACACATGAGTAATGTGTTCTGCTATGACATTACAATGGTTACAACATCACTAGGCAATAGAAAATTTTTGGCTCCATTATAATTTTACAGGACCACCATCTTACATGTTGTTGGTCATTCACCAAAACATTGTTATGCAGCTCGTGACTATAACTCAATTTTCACTCTCTTTCTGCCATATACACATGATCACAGGTCTATACACCTCCTTTCTGGAGAATTTCCTATTGCCTAAAAGCATAACTGAAGATAAAAATTATGTTTCTTATGGTACACACAGAAAAGTTTTTGGCTAAAAAGCCTTCAAGAACGATTTCCAAATGCAAAAAAGACCCCTTGGCAATTATGAAGAGACTAAATCTTGAAGTGACACAGAGATGTGGCCCAAGATCGCAGCTATTATTTGAAATAAAGTTGCCTTTCTCTGCTCCCCTTTTTTCTGAACAAATTTACAGAGCCTAGATTATGAGTGATGCGTCTGTCTCAGAAACACTAGCCAACTTGGAATTATAGTCTACACTGCTGAGTTTGTTTGCAAATGAAATAAAAGCAAGGAGAAAAACAGAGACATAATTATGAAAGACACTAGAATGTGGAAAAGCGATTAAACCTTATTAAAATATCATTCCTAGGCATTAGCAGCAGTTCTATAATTAATAATATAACAGTTGACTGCACTAAGAGCCATAACAGAAATTAAATTTCCATTTATGAACAGGAATAATGAGGTAATATAAAAAGATTGGATTTAGGTTTTCTGCTACCTAAGATTAATAATTGCCTAAAGTCTATATTCAGAATTAAGACACACATTTGGTTGTAGAGAAAGATAATTCATCTGGTGTGCAGGCATTCTTCAACCCTGGACGGCCATCACGACACAAAATGATCGCAGTTTCCATTTCACCATTACTGGAGTCAAATTATTTCCACTATTGCCCGACTCATGAATGCTAGAGAAAAGTAAAAGTGTCCTTTTTTTTTCAAAGAATAAAAAACAAAGCAACATAAATGCTCAAAACAACTTACAGGTTGCTTTTTATAAGGAATCTCTTGGCAATATAAATATCTAGTGCATTGTTCTTATGGCAGTTAATGAGCAACTTCAACATTTGTAAGG
>NW_012152274.1:17409-17908 GCF_000956105.1 Propithecus coquereli | reverse complement strand
ATAGGAGAATTTTTAAAAATACAAGAAAAGACAAAATTGTTGTATTTGGTAAATAGA
Organism: Propithecus coquereli; assembly: GCF_000956105.1. Taxonomy (NCBI): domain Eukaryota; kingdom Metazoa; phylum Chordata; class Mammalia; order Primates; family Indriidae; genus Propithecus; species Propithecus coquereli. Next base: position 17,851 of record NW_012152274.1, on the reverse strand, counting down.
AAGTGGGGAATGGTGGTTTAGAAATATCCATCCAAATGTTGCCTGACTTTTTTTTTTCCATCGTTTCATATATTTTACCCCCTCACTCTAAAGTACATTCCACATTAGTTCTTTCAGTTGGTCTCTTAGTGGCAATTTTTGGTCTTGTTGATATGAAAAGTGTATTTCTTTCATACTTACTCAAAAATGACAATTAGCTAGAAACACAATTATGATTTAACAGTTATTTTTAACCAGAATTATGAATACTTAGTTGACTGGGTTCTATTATTGTTTTTAAGAAATCTAATGTTGTCTTTAATTTTTTTCTTTTCTAAGTAATATGCCTTTTTTATGGCTTTAAGATGTTATCATTGTCTTTCATGATTAAAAATGTGGATAAATGTTACAATCAATAAAATATTTGAAAATATGGAAGATAATGCTTTATATTGTTTGTGAA
>NW_012152274.1:5389-6774 GCF_000956105.1 Propithecus coquereli | reverse complement strand
AAAAGCACAAGGTAAAGCAACAAATGCTGATTGAGAAGCAAGTTATACAGAAGATCTAGCCAAGATCATGCATGAAGATGGAAGCATTAAGCACCAAATTTTCAATGTAGATGAAACAGACTTCTATTGCAAGAAGATGTCATCTAGGACTTTCATAGCTAGAGAAAATAAGTCAATTCATGGTTTCAAAGCTTCAAAGGAAAGGCTGAATCTCATGTTAGGGGCTAAAGCAGCCGATGACTTTAAGTTGAAGCCAATGCTCATTCACCATCTACTCTTCCAAAAATCCTAGTGCTGTTAAGAATTGTGCTAAATATATTCTTCCCGTGCTCTACAAATAGAATAACAATGCCTGAATGACAGCAGATCTGTTTAGAGCATGATGAATATGTTAAGCCCAATATTGAGACCTACTGTTCCAAAAAAGCTAACTCAATAGTTTGCTAAGTTGTAAATGCAAAGGAAACATTCTTGAAGGAAATTAAAAATGCTGCTCTATTGAACCCGTGAAAACTAAGAAAATGAAACATCCTAATTGTTGATAAGGAGAAAGTTTTATTCGTTTCAAAATAATACTATTTACAGACAATGCACTGATTACCTAAAAGCTCTGGTGAAGATGTACAAGGAGATTAATGCTGTTTTCATGCCACTAACATAACATCCATTGTACAGGCCATGGATCAAGGATTAATTTCAATTTTCAAATCTTATTAAGAAATACATTTTGTAAGGCTATAGCTTCCATAGATAGTGATTCATCTGATGATCTGGGCAAAGTAAATCAAAAAATTTCTGGAAAGGAGAAGATGCCATTCTAGATGTCATTAAGAACATTTGTGATTAATGGGAAAAGGTCAAAATATCAACATTAACAGGAGTTTGGAAGTTGATTCTAACTTTCAGGAATAACTTTGAGAGGTTTAAGACTTCAAACAAACACACAACAACAACAACAAAAAACTAGAGACATCACATTACTTGACTTCAGGTTTTACTATAGTAACCAAAACAGCATGGTACTGGCATAAATACAGACACATAGACCAATGGAAAAGAATAGAGAACCAAGAAATAAATCCACACAGCTATAGTAAACTTATCTTCTACAAAGATGCCAAGAACATACTTGGGGAAAGGACAGTCTCTTCAATAAATGGTGCTGTGAAAACTGGATATTCACATATAGAAGAATGAAACTACACCCTTATCTCTCACCATATAAAAAAATCAAATTGAAATGGATTACAGACTTAAATCTAAGACTCGAAACCGTGAAACTACTAAAGGAAAACATTGGGGAAATGCTTCAGGACATTGGGCTGGACAAGGACTTCTTGAGTAATAACCTGAAAGCATAGACAAATGAGCAAAATTAGACAAAT
>NW_012152274.1:3207-3564 GCF_000956105.1 Propithecus coquereli | reverse complement strand
GCAATCCCTTCCAACTTCCAGGCATCAGTGGAAAGAGAACTAGATCTAACACACCTTCCAGAACTAGGTCTGTAATTTTAAACATCATCATTGGGAATGGCCCAATGCAGGAAAAGAGCTAGTGGCTTTGAAGAAAGTTAAGCAAAGGCTTGAATATTTGTCTGTCTATCTAAGCTGTGTGCCCTTGGGTAAGCTTACTAAATGTCTCTCATTCTCATTTTCCTCAACTATTAAGTAGGAACAATAGTAATATCTATCTTGTGTCATTGTATAAAACATAAATAATGTATATAAAATACCTGGGAGTTTGTAGACAAACAATGATAATTATTTTTACCAGGGTTAAATAATTATTCA
>NW_012152274.1:695-1387 GCF_000956105.1 Propithecus coquereli | reverse complement strand
AAGTATTGATTAACTTGATCAGAGTAGCTGCAGAGTTTGCCAGTTTCCTTAGCCACTGGAAAATTTAATCATTAGGATTGAATCATCAAATTCATTATTTCTATGGACAAAATAATGGAGAGATATTTGATCCTTAAATTTCATAGTTTAACAAATTAATTTAGATAATTTGGATAATTTTCAGTCTTCCCACTCTCTCTGATTTGCGTTGACCAAGGCTAAAGTATTCTTGGTTGGTTTATGTTTTCTGGCAGGAAAATCAATTAGAAAGCAGTGGTCATGGCCATGCCAGTGCCCCAAATGCCATTCAGAATGTTCTAGAACACTTTTATTTAAAAACGGAAGACCTATCAAGTAGAACCGTATATGAATAAACCACATAAACTCATCTTTTGGTGATTGACATAATTTGATTTGCAGAGCACATAGGGAAAGGATATGAGCAGAAGACAGTATCAGCCATAATACATATCTTCTTTCTAATTGAGCATTAGTTGTCATAACGTTTTCAAAAGTGTTTTCTTTGCACCAAGTAGACTCACTTCATGTGAACTACACCAACCATTGAACATTTATTTCAATTTACTTTTGCTGTCAGAACAACATATTTGTATTAATTCTGAATTAACTCCCCAGCAATAAGCAAGGTATAGAAATGTGTTTAATGGCTGGAGAAAATTAAATACAAGGCC
>NW_012152274.1:0-645 GCF_000956105.1 Propithecus coquereli | reverse complement strand
TTCTGGCAGGAAAATCAGTTAGAAAGCAGTGGTCATGGCCATGCCAGTGCCCCAAATGCCATTCAGAATGTTCTAGAACACTTTTATTTAAAAACAGAAGACCTATCAAGTAGAACCGTATATGAATAAACCACATAAACTCATCTTTTGGTGACTGACATAATTTGATTTGCAGAGCACATAGGGAAAGGATATGAGCAGAAGACAGTATCAGCCATAATACATATCTTCTTTCTAATTGAGCATTAATTGTCATAACGTTTTCAAAAGTGTTTTCTTTGCGCCAAGTAGACTCACTTCATGTGGACTACACCAATCATTGAACATTTATTTCAATTTACTTTTGCTGTCAGGACAACATATTTGTATTAATTCTGAATTAACTCCCCAGCAATAAGCAAGGTATAGAAATGTGTTTAATGGCTGGAGAAAATTAAATCCAAGGCCTTACGATGAACACCTTCTATTCTAATCACTCGAGCTACCTTGGAACTTGATTGGAACTTGAAACTGTGAGGAAATGAGAACAACAGTTCCTTAACACATTACTACTTCCTGACAGCACCCACTAACTCAATGGACTTCCATTGGAAATGAATACTTCTATTAGTTCGAATTCCACAAATGGTGGGCACTTGGAAGTAT
>NW_012152273.1:18977-19598 GCF_000956105.1 Propithecus coquereli | reverse complement strand
GGAGTGGCCGGTGCCTGGTGCTATGAGCTGTCTCTGGTCTCTCTTTTTCAAATCAGCTTTTTCGCATTTGTCATTCAACATGTGCTTTCCATCTATGGGTTGATGTTTTCATTTCTGCACCCCAGCCCCTCGCGACCACTGATTATACTGAGAGACTAGCCACACCTAGTCGGTCTGTTGTATGTAACCGGGACGTTAGGAATGAACCAGAACGCAGGGCCCGGGGACAGGGGCCTGTTCTCTGTCACCAGCCAAGCTCTTACAGGCAGACATAGTGTGGGTTTTAAAGACGTGTGCTATTTGCTTGCATATCTTGAAAATCAGCAGGCCAACTCACCCTCCAACGCGAGGCTGGATCACGCCCCTCATTTAGTTCCACGGTAGGAACAGAAGCACCGGAATCCCCCCAGCATTGCAGCGCCACTTCCTACGCAGGTAATAGTCAATCCATTAACCTTTCCCTCCAGCCTGACCCCCGGGCCCGCGCGGCCCGTTGCCCTCTTTAACACCCCCCTTAAGGGTGGCTCCCACAGCCTCCAAGGGCAGAGCCTCCCGCGCCTCCCGGCCCCTCCCCTCCCACCTCCCGCCTCACCACGGTGTCAGCGACCATTTTTCTTTCTT
>NW_012152273.1:16934-17252 GCF_000956105.1 Propithecus coquereli | reverse complement strand
CTCCAGCGCTAGGCACAGAGCAGCCTCGCCTGCCCACGGCGGGGACGTCGTGACAGCCAGGCAAGGGCACACCCGGGACCCTGTCCCTTCCTGGCCGCAGCCCTCCTGACGCACAGGAGCCGCGCGGGTCCTGCCCTGTGCGCCAGGCGGCTCGGGTGGCCGCTCGCCAGAGACCAATCCTTCCACCCATTTCCCGCACCTGCATTGGTGTGGACAAGGCAGTGTTTACCTAATTTCTTTTGTTAAAAAAGTTTAATTACATTTAAAAATTTTTTCAAAATAAAAAAATTTATATCCATATACTACTTTTAAATGCTG
>NW_012152273.1:12150-13781 GCF_000956105.1 Propithecus coquereli | reverse complement strand
TTTTTTTTACTATTTATTATTTATTTTTTAGAGACAGAGTCTTGTTCTCTCTCCCAGACTAGAGTGCAGTGTGGCAATCACAGCTCACTGCAGCCTCAGCCTCCCGAGTAGCTAGGACTACAGGTAAATGCCACTATGCATAGCTAATTTTAAAATTTTTTTGTAGAGGCAGGGTCTTGCTATGCTGTCCAGGCTGGTCTCAAACTCCTGGGCTCAAACGATTCCAGAGGGGAGGCCTGGGCCTCCCAAAGTGCTGGGATTACAGACGTGAGCCACAGTGCCCAGCCTCACTGGGGTTATGATTTGCATTTCCTTGATAATTAGGATGATTAGTGCCGCTGAGCACCTTTCCTTGCACGTGCTGGATATGTGTGTCTCCTTTGGAGAACGCTTATTCAGCCACACTGCCCAGCACCATGTATCCTACCCCATCCTTCAATCTCAGTCTAGCTGTCTCGACATTTAAAGCGGATTTCTGATGGTCAACACCTAGTTGAGTCTTGTTTTGTTGACTCCGACAATCTCTTTCTTTTAATTGTTGTATTTGTACCATTCAAATTGAAAGTAATTATTGAGGCATTTGTATCAGTGTCAACCACATTTGTAACTTTTCTGTTTGTTACATTTGCCTTTCTCTCCACTCCGGCTTCCTGGCTTCCCTGCCTTTCATCCGGTGCCCTGTGATTTCATTTTATCTCCTCTCTTACTTCAATTCTTTTAAAAATATTTGCTTGCTGTGAGCTGGACTTTGTCCAGGTGTGTCTTTACCAGCCTGGGTCTACTGGGAGATGGTGCTGCGACGCGTCCTGTGGCCGGCACCCTAGCACGGGGCGTCCCGGTCGCTGACGGCGCCGGCACTTACCCATGCGCTTTAGTCGCCAACGTGTTGGCACTTTATTGCTTTAAGCACTTGTCTTTTAGATAAATTAAGAATAAGAAAAATGTGATATTTTTGCTCCTTCTCCGACGCCTTTCTCCTCCTTACGCAGATCTAAGTTTCTGTCCCATGTCATTTCCCTTCCGCTGAAGAACTTGAATGTTTCTCGCCACGTGGGCCTAACAGGCAACAAACTCCCTCGGTTTTGCGTGAGAGTGTCTCTCTCCTTCCATCCTGAATAACTTTCCTGGGGCGCACTGTTTGTGCCGGCGGCTGTCGCGGCGGCCGTTTCATCCTCTACGTGTCGCACCTGCTCTCTTCTCGCTTGCGCTGCTTCTCACAGGGCGTCTGACAGGGTTCCTGTCCTCCTTCCTTCACAGGCACCTGGTGGTGTTTGCATGCATTCTTGTTCTTTTTCTCAAGTCACTGTTAGAATAAGGGAAGTGCAGATAAATAAATGGAAATACAGAGCGTCCCCAACTTATAGTTTCAATGTTTCGACTTCGCAGTGGTGCAAAAGCAACCCATATTCAATAGAAATCGCAGGCTAAGTTCCCATGTGAAGATTCTGTTTTTCACTTTCAGTACGGTATTCAGTGAATTACATGAGAGAGTTAACATTTTGTTAAAAATAGGTTTGCGTTAGAAGATTTTGCCAAACTTTGGGCTAATGTAAGTGTTCTGAGCATGTTCAAGGTAGGCTGGGCTAAGCCAGGATGCAGTAGGTTAGGTGCATTCAATTCATTTTTTTTTT
>NW_012152273.1:0-1630 GCF_000956105.1 Propithecus coquereli | reverse complement strand
CGTGGGGCCCAGCACCCTTTGGTGCCATCCAGACCTTGGCTACTCAAAGTGCCCTCCACGGATCAGAGAGTCAAGGTCACCTGGGATCATTAGAAATGCAGAATCTCATTTTCCCCAGACATGAATAAGAATATGCTTTTTTAAAAACATGTTTTTTAATTTTTTTTCTTTTTTTTACCTCTTTTTTAAATTTCAGAATATTATAGGGGTACAAACATTTAGGTTACATATATTGCCTTTGCACTGCCTCAGTCAGAGCTACAAGTGTGCCCACATCCCAGACAGTGTGCACTGCACCCATTAGGCAAAGACAGGACTTACCTTAAAATGATAAAAGCCATATGTGACAAACTTGCAGCCAGCATCATAGTGAACGGGGAAAAATTAAAAGCATTTCCACTTATAACTAGAATCAGAAAAGGTTGCCCTCTATCACCATTTCTATTCAATATAGTGCTGGAAGTCCTAGCCAGAGCAATCAAACAAGAGAAGGAAATCAAGGGCATCCAAATTGGGGCAGAAGAGGTCAAACTATCACTCCTTGCTGACAATATGATCTTATATCTACAACATCCCAAAGATTCTGCCAGGAGACTACTGAATTGATAAATAAGTTCAGCAAAGTCTCAGATCACAAAATCAATGTACAGAAACCCTTCCTATACGCCAACAACAGTCAAACTGAGAGCCAAATCAAAGACTCAATATCCTTCACAATAGCAACAAAGAAAATAAAATACCTAGGAATATATTTAACTAAGGAGATAAACGACCTTTCCAGGTAGAACTATGAAACACTGAGGAAGGAAATAGCAGAGGATGTAAACTGATGGAAAAGCCACACCATGCTCATCAGTCGACAGAATCAACGTTGTTAAAATGTCTATACTACCCAAAGTGATCTCCAGATTCAATGCAACCCCTATTAAAATACCAACATCATATTTTGCAGATCTAGAAAAAATAATTCTATGCTTTGTATGGAACTAGAGAAGACCCCGTATAGCCAAAGCAACCTTAATCAAAAAGAACAAATTGGGAGGCATCAATTTACCAGACTTCAAAGCTATACTACAAGGCCATATTACCCAAAACAGCATGATACTGGCACAAAAACAGACACATAGAACAAGAGATCAGAACAGAGAACCCAGATATAAACCCATCCTCATATAGCCCTGTGATCTTTGACAAAGCAGACAAAAACATACACTGTGGAAAAGAAGCCCTATTCAATAAGGTGCTGGGAAAATTGGACAGCCCCATGTAGAAGACTGAAACAGGATCCACATCTCTCCCCTCTCACAAGAATCTGCTTTTCAATGAGATCCCGTGATTCACACATCATCAGAGTTTGAGAAGCCCCAACGTTCTGGGAGACTCCAGATGCTCCGTCCACTCCGAACTGCTCTCTGTTGTGACCGTGCACCTCATCACTCAGCTGGTGCTCCCAGTGCCTAGCATGGGTCAGGGGTACCTAAATACTCCATGAAGGGGCAAACACTGCTAGCATTGGCCTCCTGGTCTGAGAATCGCTTGCACAAACAGGCAGAGGACGACATGACTCCTAGAGGAAAGTATTCTATGAAAAATAAGCTTGATATATATATACTTTTACTGATGTTTTGTT
>NW_012152272.1:22190-23594 GCF_000956105.1 Propithecus coquereli | reverse complement strand
CAAGGTCCCCATGTTAGAACCCAGGGTTCCTTTTAGACCGACCTGGGCAACCTCCTGGTGCAGCGGGTGTGTCTGGGTGGGGAAGACAGCTGCAGAAAATTCGGTTTGTATCCTGCCATGTTATTTTGGGGACAGTGGCTATTAGGCGGCTGCTCTGAGCCAGGCCATGAGCTGTGTGGCTCTCTGGTACCCGTGGGGGCCTGGCCACGGACAGATGGGTGACCAAGCACCCCACACGCGGCTCAGCTCGCGGGTTGGAAGTTTCCTGGACAGAGAGAGCCAGGCCCAGGTGTCAGCCCTTACAAAGGGGCCCTCATTGTCACCCCAGGCAGGTGCTGACGTGACTCCCAGATTAATGTCACCGAGCTGACTGTGTTTGGAAACAAACTCCCGATGTGCTGGACTAGGGAAGCTTAATTAAAAACAGAAGGTGCTCTGCGTCGTCTTAGAATCTGGAGTTATGTGCCGTGAGGCAGCGGGGACGGAGCACCCGCTCCCGAGAACCGCCGTCTCCCAGCGGCGCCGAGCTGCTCGGCACGACGGGCTCCCGTCCTCGCGGCTTTGCTGGCTTCCTCTTTCTTTGCTCTCAATGGACGTCTGGCTTTGAGGTCGGCCTTTGCTTAAAAATCCCTAAGCCGCCACGTGCTGCACTAAAAGTCTCCACCAGAAAGAGAAGCACAAATGGATCCGTCTAGTTTAAGTCAAACCCATAGGTGCTTTCACGTGCCCCCTCCGGGTTGAAGGTTAAGGACGGGAGCTTGTTCCGGGGGATCTGCATGCGTGCGCAACAGCCAGGGCTGGGCATGGCCCGCCGGGCTGCTGTGCGGCGGGTGCAGGAGTGTGTGTGTGTCTCTGTGTGTGTGTGTCTGAATGTGTGTGTGTCTGTATGTGTCTGAGTGTGTGTGTGTCTGTATGTGTCTGAGTGTGTGTGTGTCTGTGAGTGTGTGTGTGTCTGTGAGTGTGTGTGTCTGTGTGTCTGAGTATGTGTGTCTGTGTGTGTGTGTGTGTCTGTGAGTGTGTGTGTCTGTGTGTCTGAGTATGTGTGTCTGTGTGTGTGTCTGTGTGTGTGTGTCTGTGAGTGTGTGTGTCTGTGTGTGTGTCTGAGTGTGTGTGTGTCTCTGTGTGTGTGTCTGAATGTGTGTGTGTCTGTATGTGTCTGAGTGTGTGTGTGTGTCTGTCAGTGTGTGTGTGTCTGTGAGTGTCTGTGTGTGTCTGAATGTGTGTGAGTGTCTGTGTCTGTGTGTGTGTGTATGTGTGTGTGTCTGAGTGTGTGTCTCTATGTGTGTCTGAGTGTGTCTGTGTGTGTGTCTGTATGTGTCTGAGTGTGTGTGTCTGTGTGTGTGTCTGTGTGTATGTGTCTATGTGTGTCTGTGTGTCTGTGTATGTGTCTGAGTGTGTGTGTCT
>NW_012152272.1:21612-22140 GCF_000956105.1 Propithecus coquereli | reverse complement strand
TACAGAACAGACGAGAGGCTGGACTGTCCATGGTGCCAAGAGCTCCCAGAGATCAATGACAAAGAGCAGAGGAAGAAGTCCTGGTGGTCGTCACAGCTACGCAAAGACACTCAAGCTCTCTAAGGAGCGGCATGATCGTATTAAATAACACTTTTGCCTAACGAATTAGCAAAAATCAAAGTGTGAACTAAAATAAAATCTTACCCCCCACCAGCCGACTGAATGGACCTTCTCTTGGCCATGGGGACCCCAGAAATACCGTAAAGCTGAGTTGCTGGCCATGAAAAGCCCCCCTCCCTTCTTGGAGATTTCCTTGCAAGACAAAGCTTGAACCACACCCGCAGGTCCTCGATTTCCTTAACGATCCCTTGAGTCTGGGTATATGTCCGGTGGCTTGTCTCTGATTAACAGAATTCCTTAACTTAAAACATTCCAAGGCCGGGCGCGGTGGCTCACGCCTGTAATCCTAGCACTCTGGGAGGCCGAGGCGGGCGGATTGTTTGAGCTCAGGAGTTCGAGACCAGCCTG
>NW_012152272.1:15362-16978 GCF_000956105.1 Propithecus coquereli | reverse complement strand
GCATAGTTTGAAATATAAGGGTTTGGGGACACGCTAAGTGTTCTTCCTTTTAGGGCAACAGTTTTCAAAATTCTTGTGGTAGCAGAACTTTTTTCTCCAAGCAGAATCCTGCAGGACAGCGCTGCTGGCTCCCGCCCAGGACACGGTGGGAGGACCACCCGCCCTCTCCTCCGCCCAGGACTGCAGAGCCAGCACCGTGGCACTTCAGCTCTGAGGGGACACTGTGGGAGTGCTGGGCCGGGGGCGCTCCAGGGTCCTCGCGTACCAGGCCTGTGCCCTGGCGGACTCGGCACTTCTGTCCGGAACCTGCCTCAGCGTGTCACATGTCACGGGTCAACCCTGGTGCCCGGATCCCCTGCTCAGGGCCCATGGGAGAACCTGCGGGTGCGGAGAACCAGCCCTTCCCACAGCCACAGCCGGCTGAACTTACTTCCCGCATACGGCCTTCGACAGAACACACGACATCACGGCCTGCAACACGCCAGTCTTGGGGCTGCCTTTCTGACAATGCTTTCCAAACCTCACGTGTTGTTTTCGATGTTGGGCCAACGGCCCATTCCGTTGGGCTGATTCGATTTAAGGAAGCCAGGCAAAGGTATCCGGAACCTGGCGTGGTCACGGAGGAGCGTGCCAGGAGGGAAGCCTGCGAGGGCTGGGGGCCTGGAGCAGGGGGTCTGGGGGCCACGGGGTGGATTCAGGAGAGGACCCTCAGTGTGGTCAGATCGCCCGGAAACAGAAGACGCGGACCCCGGGGCCAGTGGGTCCCAGGCAGCCGGCAAGAGGGGTCTTGCTGCACCCACTGAGCACAAAGGTTTCCTAATCCTGCCTGGCCGGGGGGCCCCAGGCGTCTGCTGAAAACACTGATTCCCAGGCCCTTTCTTGGGAGCTTCTGCTTAGCAGGTCTGGGGCTCAGCCCTTGAGCGGGGGACCCCGACGGCGGGGCTGGGAATCTGCTCTAGATCTCTCAGTGCCGCTGGACTGCAGGTTTCACGGCTTCATCAGATGAGGAAGCTGAGGCTAGGAGAGGAAGAGTAACTTGTCCGAGGCCAACGGTGAGTGGGGGCAGACAGGGAGGAGGGGAGTCATCGACCCTCCCCACAACTGGGGCTGGGCATGGATTGGGGGACAGCTGTGGGAGGGGAGGGGAGGGAGGAGGGTGGCGCCCGGGGCACACCTGGGCGCCGACAGAGGAGAAACTGTGATTTAATTTGGCCCCTAATTATTTGGTCATTTCCTGCCCTGGGTGAACAGCTTGCATGAGGAATTGAGTTACTCTTCAAGCCCTTTCCAGAAATAGCAAGAAGCTGCTTTCTGCGGTGACGCGCTCGTGGGCGGGAATAAACTCCCTGCTGCACTTGCCGGAGGACATCTCACCAGCCAGGGGGCTCTGCCCCGCTAAAACCCCAGTCCGCACCGAGCCGCGCAGCCCACTCCCCTCCCCAGGGAGTCTCCTGTGAGCTGCTATTGCGTGAATGTGTGTCCTGCTGGAGGAAGAGTCCCGTCGTCTCCCTCTGCATGCGTGGGGCGGAGGGGGAGGGGAGAGAGAGAGGGAGGGATCTGCCACAGAGCTGGGCTCCTTCTTTATTACGAGGAGGAATTTACGTACACAGGATTTC
>NW_012152272.1:0-6187 GCF_000956105.1 Propithecus coquereli | reverse complement strand
GTTACACTGGTCCGTGTGCTGATCACATCTACGGACATAACCCGCTGGGGGCCACCACACTACCGTGACCCTGCCCCCGAGGTTGCTGTGGTTTCATCCGGGTCTCGGGCAGGCAGTGTGGGCTCTGTGCAGGCCACTTTGGGCTACTGTCACGATTGTCACTCTGGCCCTTTGGATGGCTTCCGTGATGCTTGCTGCAATCTTAAAGGCCGGTCAGTCTCCTCCTGCAGTAGCATAGGTATTTGGAAAGTGCTAATGTGTTATTACTATAAACAACTTTTCTTTCCCTGTGTCCAAACCAAAGAACTGGTTTCAGGTTGTAGGAAAAAGTAATCTTGCTTCTGGTTTCCTAATGCAAACTGTCACACGCAGGGTTAAATGGAAAACGAGACGGCAGCAGCATGTCACCTAGGAGTTTGAGTCTGAGTCTGACGAGCTTTACGTCAGCAACTCTGGCCTGGATCCCCCACCCCAGCTCTGCACAACCCATGCCCACATTGATGAAAAGAAAATGGCGTCTCTGATCCAATTCACCAGGCGTCAATCTGAATCATCTCGTTTGTCCCAGGACGTCAGAACAACACGGTCTGGTGGCAACACTGAGTCAGGTTTCAGGTCAAACAGGTGCGTGTGAGGAAGTTCCGAGCAGGTGGGCACACTCGCGTGCTACCCACACACGACAGACCTTCCAGAAGGGAGGGAAGGACAGAGGCGGCCACACGAAAGGGAGCTGGGCAACGGGGGAGGACACTGGCTCGGGTTTGGGGTCACGGGCTCTCACATCTGCTCCTGCAGCCAGCCTGGCTTCCGCGTTTCAGATTAACACGCCCCAGTAAGGCACGGGACACATTAATAGATTATCCCTGAAATAGAAATGCGGAAGTACGCAGACGCAGACGGAAGACAGGACACAAGAGGCCACGGAAGGAATTGAAATGATTTTCAAAGCGTGGTGACGGGTCTGGCGAGTCCGTGGCCCACGGAGCAGGGCTGTGTCTGCACGGCGTGCCCTCGGACAAGTGATTCAGACAAAGTATCTGGACTCACAGAACTGCCAAAGCAAAGGGTGACTATTTGCCGTGCAGAGAGCCCTGTTGGCTCCCTGAGAGGGCGAGCTGTCCCGGTGGCTCAACACTGGCAGGAGCTGATAACAACCTTCCTGTCGGCAATGGGAGCAAGCGCTGTGTGGCGACCCCCTGCTACAGCCAGCGGCCCCCAGACCCCTGAACCCACTCTGTGCAATACCACAGACACTCGCTGTGGGTGCGAAGGCCAGGCGACCTGACACCTGGAGCCCTTCCCTCCGCTCCCAACACAACACATGGCAGGCGAGTCCAGGCTGCAGACGCCGAGCCCTGATGGGCACCCTCCTCACGCCGGCGCCTCGGCTGCTCCGGGACTCGCTCCTGTCCCGCAGAGTAACAGTGGATGACGTGCTCGGGATGGTTTCTAAATGCACAGGAGCAACGCAAGCTTGAGCTGCTGGTATTGGCAATTAATTGCTAACTAATAACAGCGATGATAGAAGTCACCGCAACCACATGTATTAAATGCTCACACTGGCCGTGGGGCCAGGCCCTGGACAGTGTCCGGAAACAAAGATGTTGCTAAGCAGATGTCCCCTGCCAGGGACTGTGTGTCTGCGTGATCGTCATTCTCTGCCTTAAAAACACTTGTTTCACCCCAGTTCTCACTGTAGGGGCGCCAGGCAGGGCAGACCCTTCCTCACCCAGGCCCGAGCTCCTGCGGAGAGTAACTTTCATGAAGCTCGTTTTGAGTCCCTGCTAATTCTGTGTTCTCAGCCTGGCTCCAGCCACGGGGAAAGTAACACGGCTAATATCTGCCGGACTCTACGCGCCCTCCGCGGAGGGTTTATTCTGTAATTGACTCGTAATCGTTCCCTGCCCTAGTCAGACCGGGGGAGCTTCCAGAAGGAGTGCGTCCCGGCAGGTGCGGGTTCTCGGCTCTCAAGGCAGGTTAAGAGGAGGGGCAGGACATGCAGGGCGGCCACCCACACTCCTGTGTCCCCACACTCCTGTGTCTCCACGCTTTCTCCTGTCCCCACGCTTCTGCTGTTGACAGACAGAATCTTCTCTAGCAGGTCACCGAAGACCTCAGGGGACAGCTGTTGGATGACTGACGCGTACTTAAAAATAAAAAGGTCCGCTGGCAGTTTTGGGTCACAGAAGGAGGCAGAAAGTGAAATACACTTCCTTGTATTTTCCCAGCTGGATCCCGAGGCGAGCGCTTGGGCGAATTACCCAGCGGAGAGGAGAGCTAGCAGCGGGGGAAATGTCTCCTCGCCCGTCACTTCTGCGCGTCTGCGTTGCGGAGGGAACTCCTGTCAGTATTGACAGTTCTGCACCGTGGTTTCCAGTTGTCTGAGCTGCCGAAAAACACGCGGGCACATGGGACAAGTACATCACGGGGTAAGATCACCTTCTAAATAAATACCCGCAAATAGCCTGCCTTTTAGCCTCTGCTTCCTCGAGCGTGGGGTGAAGGCTCGCCGGGTGTGTTCTGGGTTTCCTGGTTAGCCAAGAGGACACGTGGCGGCTACGGCGGCTACAGTCACACGAGAGCGCACAGGCAACTGTGAGTCAGGGAGTGATCAGCTGAGACGGGAAAAGTGAGGGGCCTCAGCACCTGCGGACGTGAAGGCAGCCCCATGGGTCTCCGTCGGGAATACCCCTCTCCCCGCCCCCAGCCCACCCCGGGCCCTCTCCTGGTTGACTCTACTCCCCCTGTGTCAGGCAGTGTCTCTCTCTCTGGATGCTTCTGTCATGCACCTTTCTGTGCCCGGATGATGGCATCATGGAACAGCAGATGCCAGAGGACGGAGCTGCACCTCCCAGTTGTCATGTCACGGACGCCTTGCTCATGTAGGACCCGGGCAAGCGCCAAACGTTATTTATCGAATAAAGGAATTCGCCCAAAGTGATGTTTCAGCTCCCCTACCACCCATGGACCCCTCGAACTCAGGGCGCTGGACGGAACGAGGTCTTCCCACTATTCTAGTCTCCGTGTCACCCTCCAGTGAGTACAGAAATGAGAGTAAGTGTGCTGCGTCTGAAGAATCGGGGGCCTCACTCAGAACCCAAACAAAGCCGAAATAAAATAAAATGGGTGCTAAAGGCGACAAAAGAAACTCTCCAACCTTAATTTTAGTCTGATAGCTTTCAAATAGCAAACAGGTGCGATCTCCCTGGCACAGGAGTCCAGGGACTGTGTCTGCTCTCCCAGCACAGAGACCAGGAGGTGCCCTGCACACCCGAGCTGCTTAAAGGAAGTTCTTGTTGCTGCGGAAAAAGGCATCTCCTGCTCAGAGCTCGCCAGGCCTGGGCACTGTGGGATGCACATTAACCTAATCTTGCACAGGTTTCAAAACCCACTATGCTGTCAAAATTGCAGGCATTTCACAGGGTTGCTGCTGCTCCACTTGCAAGCTCTTCTGGCCCCCCCAACCCGAGTGGCTTCTCCCCTGGGCTGAGCTAAGCCTCGGTCTGCAGTGCCTGTGAGGTCCCTTCTTAGCCAAGGCTTTTCTGTTGGGCTGTCCCCTGGGGGACCGGGGACTTCCCTTTCCTCCCAGCTGCAGCTCCCACCCCAGCAAGCCCCATTATCCATCTTTCCAGCAGTGGGACAGAGAAAGGGGACCAAGGGGACACGGCTCCGTCCACAGCTGCCACCCCTGTGCTGACAGCCTCCCATGACCTTGTCCCTTATCCCTCACTCACTCGTCACTCCTTATTCATTCATTCCCTGGCTCAATCATTCATTCACTCGCTCACTCATTACCTCGCCAGGTTTTCATCAAGCGCCTGCTCTGGGCAGGCCTTGCTGCGGGGGCACGGGACACATACGCCGGAGAGATTCCTGGCCTCTGGGAGCTTACATTCTAGTGGCAGGAGGCAGAAAATAATAATAAACATCTGGAATAAGTAACGCGGAGGCAGGGCAAGGCCAGGCGGAGGAGCGCGGGGGAGGAGCTGCGGTGAGGAAGGGCCGCAGGACAGACCTCCCCGGACGGCTGGAGGAGGAGACGACGAACCCCGTGGCGTGGCCAGCCCTGCCGCTTTCCCGCCCCTCCCCACCGTCCCAGCCTGGTCTCCCTCCCGCACGGCGTTCTCCCGGACGTGGCGCACGGCCATCGGCGCACTGCCTTTTTCTCCCCACTGGACCGTGAGCCCCACGGGAGCGGGGCTTGGTCCTGTCCACGGCTCTAGCCTCAGCCCTGCAAGTGCCTAGAATGTGGAGCCCGACGTGTAGGCGGAATAAACGAATAAACGGATATAAATGAACGGAGCCGCGCGATTCCGCCCTGACGCCGGGGGCGGGGGAGGGGACGTAATGCGGGGGACCCCGAGTCGTGTCACCCAAGAGTCGCCAATGCCGTCCTCTTAGGGGTTGGCTTCCAGGGTCCCGCAGGTGACGCACGGCCCCCACCATGGAAGCAGGGTTGTCCGGGAGGCAGCCGCACGCCAGGCGCAGTCCCCGCAGAAGGCGCAGCCCCACTCGCAGACGGCCGGCTCAAACCATCTTGGGGCGCTCTGAGGTGAGGGCAGCCTGAGCTCCGCAGAAGCCTGCGGTTTCAGGAAACCTAAGTGAAGAGACCTCAAAGGGTGGCAGCGGTTTTCGTTTCTTGGAGATCCTGTTCTCTTCCTCTTTTTTTTTTTTTTTGGACACACCTGATTTTTATATGGTCTTTGAACAAGAATTTTTTTTTTTTTAAACCTGGCTGGGAGGCCATAGATGCCCTGAAATTTTACATGCTTCTCTCTAATCTTACTTTTGAAAAGAAGCCTAATCTTACAAAAGTTCTGTAGTCAGAACTGTAAACATTCTTCCCAGTCTGAGTGTTTGCCGCGCTCGGCTGCAAGAGCAGGGGCTGAGCGGATTCGCGCTCTGCTAACGGTTCTCGGAGGTCAGACCCGGAACCGCCCACCTGTCGGCCACAGGTGGCACCAAACTCCATGAGGAAAGAAGACAGAGTGGACAGGCAAGTGGATAATAAACTGTCTCTAAAGTGCATTTGTATTTTTTGAAATATTAATATTCCATGAAAATCCTCTGAGGTTACTTTGTCAGCTCAGGAGGAGGAAATCCCAGCTGCAATTGTCTCGGCGTTGACCTAAAGGAAGGACTGAGCAGCTGCTCCCGGGGGAGGTGCGCCTCCTTCAGACCAAGCAGCCCCAGCTCTCGAGCCGCAAGCACCGCTTGGCGGGCGGGCGCAGCGGAGCTCACCGTGCTCATCCTTCCCGAGTCGGCAGCGGGGCAGGACAGGCTCTGACGCTCACAGCTGTGTGAGAAGCGGGATGCAGGGACTTCTTAGACTGTGTCCAGCCTGGCTCGAGAACTGGAAAAGGAGGCATCACCGCCCCTCGACAGAAGTCCTAGTTTATTGTCTAACAGTGTGGCATTTCTTTTTTTTTTTTATTTCAGCATATTATAGGGGTACAGATGTTTCGGTTACGTATGTTGCCCTTGCCCCACCCCCCCAAGTCCGAGTTTCAAATATGTCCATCCTTCAGGTGGTGCGCATTGCACTCCGTGTATGCAAATACCCGTGCCCTCCTCCCTCTTCCCCCCTCCCCCTCCCCCCTGCCCAACATCCAATAGATGTTATTCTTATATGTGCATTTATGGCATTTCTTTTTGATGTGACCTCTCCTATGTGGGCATTGGCCTGATGAAAGATCGAAATGCAGCGCCACACCCTCTCCTGCCTACAGCCCAGCACTAGCGGATCCCAGCGGGACCAGCTCCTCGGGACCCGGATGGGGCGCCCTCGCAGGCTACAAGGCCAGTCCTCCGGACCAACCAGGGAGGCTCCGTCCTCGGTGAGGCTGGGCAGGGCTGCGGGGGCCACTTTAGCTGAGTCTCTAAGGGACGCCAGGCCTAGGGCAGGAAGGGGACCCACTAGCCTGTGCCTCTCACATCGTCAGCCCATCGGAGGCGTCCTGGAGCCCCCTGCCTGCAGGTGACAAGCCACATTCGCCTGTAACCTGTGCAGTCTGGACTCTGAGGACCACTGTTGCCACGCAGCTGCCCTGTCCCCCCACCCACTTCCCCGTCATCGTGAGCAGGTGTGGACGGGGCGTGCGACTTACATTCCAGTCTACGGTGACAAAGAAAGGGTGACGCTTAATCTCCTCCACTCCGTCAATGCCAGCACCTGTCGCAACAACAA
>NW_012152271.1:6959-8369 GCF_000956105.1 Propithecus coquereli | reverse complement strand
CCTCCGTAGGCTGACCCCACTCCTGCCCTCTTGAATCATCCAAAATATCTTCCTTGGGGCTGCTCTCTGCTTTGTCTAGAATCCTCTCTGCCTGCATGTGCACACAGCTCACTCCCTGAGTTCCTTCTGGTTATTGCTGGAGTGTCAGTGGGTCAGAGAAGCCTTCTCTGGCCACACAAACCACTGTCTTACCTCAGTTTCTTTCTCTCGTTCCACTGAGCGTCACCCGACGTCGCATTTATTTTATGTTTCTCTCCACGGTCATATAAGACCGAGTGGAGGAACTTGGTGTGTTTGTTCAATTCCTGGTCAGTCCCCTCTTGGCACGTGGTGGGTGTACAATAAATACTTGCTGAATGAGTAAGAGAAGAGTGGGAGTGTGGAGATTCCTCTGTATAGAGATTTGCAAATACAGGCTTTTCAGCTGTTTGCTCTGCAACTTGGGTCACCTGGAATCCTCTAACATTTTCTTCTTTGTCACTTAACCTGTGGTGACCGTTTCTTGACTCGGTAAATATTTGAGTACCCGCTTCTGTACCAAGCACCAGTAGGCATTGGAGGGATGCGTGAGAAATCTGACAAGTCCCTGCCCAAGCGTAGCGCACAGGCTGCTGGGAAACTGCCCTGGGACACGACAAGTTCCTTGAGAGTCATGACGGAGAGTTGACTGAAAATTCTTGCCTGTCATTTGGCTGGAATGTGAGCAACGGTAGGGACAGGAAGGCCTGTGGTGGCCTGGTTTTCAGCTTTTTATAAATATATGGCTATAGAAGAGGTTGGAGCTTGTGATTAAAATGATTTTTTTTGAGTGCGTGAATATTATTTTTATCATTTTTATTCTAAGTGCTTTAGAGTTAACTAAAATGGGCAAAACTTATTAGAACAAACAGCTGAATGAGCTGAATTTACAGAGTGTATTGGAAGCCTTCCGTTAAGAATCACAGTACTTTACCCTTTAATTGTGTTAGTGTGTCTTATCTTCCTCCTTTTAAACTGACAAACAAATTATTTTGTTCAGTTATGATTTATTTTTCCTTTCTGTTGATAGTGGATATCCGTTTCTAGTTTTTGACTGTTGCAAATATCACTACCGGACGCATCCTTTGACCTGTTTCTTGATGCCCGTCTTGCTCTGAGAGATGATTGCCAGATCATTTTGCAAAGTGGTCAAACTGGTTAACACCGCTGCCAGCAAAATGCAAAATTTATTTGCTCCACATCCTCCCCTGGTAACGGCTGTTGTTGGACTTCCACAGTTAGACCAGTCTACTGAGCATAACATTGTCTCACATCCCAAGGAATTTTGCTGCTTTTGTTAGGTGTGGCAATAGCATTGTGGTTATGTAAAAAATAAGGCCACATTTTTAAAGAGGTGCATATTGATATATGTAGGGATGAATTGAACTAACC
>NW_012152271.1:4609-5289 GCF_000956105.1 Propithecus coquereli | reverse complement strand
TGAAATTTGTAAGTTCAAATACCTCATTTTATGTAGTAGTGACATAAAAAGCACATTTCTTGTTTCTGTGATTCTGGTATTTTCGTAACCTTTTTCTTACCAAACCTTTAAAATTTTGTGCTGTGGAAATGATTTTCGTCGTATTAAAATGGGGGAATGTTGTCAAACCCACACCCTTTAGTCGTTAATATTATGCTCTCACTCACTGGTTCTCAAAACTGGCCCGTGGTGATCACGTGGGAGCGCTACAAAAACAAACCACAGCGGATCTAGAGTGTGTTCAGTTATTGCTTTGAGCTGAGTGTGTTCGTTTCGTGAACATTCACCAAGCTGCGCTCTTGTGTGCTTTTCTCTATGGATAGTGTTTTTTAGAACACTGTATGTGTGGATAGAGTGTAGCTATACATTCGTGCACATATATGCGTACGAAAACACACATGTGTATGCACACATACATATACAGAATGGGGACGTCCAGAGCCAGTAATTTCCAGAAGTTTCTCAGAGGATTCTGTTCTGTCAGAATTGGGAACCTGCTAATTGGACCCGCTTCAATGGAGGTGCAGGACCGGGTGCGACTTCTCCTGCTGAGCCCATTCTTTGGTTGTAAACTGCACCCCCACCTGCAGTTGAACCTCACTTACGAAGGAATGAATTTTAGTAATTCTTTACATTTACAT
>NW_012152271.1:2029-2319 GCF_000956105.1 Propithecus coquereli | reverse complement strand
TCTGATCCGTGTTTCGTCTCAAGCTACAACAGGAAATCAGTTCATTTTTCCTTTTTTACATTTTGACTTGCTATTTGATATAATGCTTTGTACATGTTAAGTGTAGTTCAATATACGTTTGACTAGGCTTTAGGAATTCTGTAACTTTTCTGGGTGAATTAGGATCTCACACTCTGCCTTTGGCAGTGTTACCCAAAAGCCCTAACTGTTTCACCTGTGCTCCCCGTGATGGTGAGTGTTTGTCCCTTCAAAAGACCTGCTGGTCTGTACGGTCTGTACTTAGAGTAAGA
>NW_012152271.1:0-1276 GCF_000956105.1 Propithecus coquereli | reverse complement strand
AAAGCCCTAACTGTTTCACCTGTGCTCCCCGTGATGGTGAGTGTTTGTCCCTTCAAAAGACCTGCTGGTCTGTACGGTCTGTACTTAGAGTAAGAGGGATGTGTATCTTTGTCCATCATAATTTAAGAGTAGATAATTCTCCTTGGCTGTTTGAATAGGAATTTTCAAGTTTTTAAAAATACTGCATTATGCAGTCATGGATTTTTCTCCCTCCCCCAAGACGGGGTCTTGCTCTGTTGCCCAGGGTAGAGTGTAGTGGCGTCATCATAGCTCACTGCAACCTCAAGCTTTTGGGCTCAAGCGGTCCTCCAGCCTCAGCCTCCCGAGTAACTGGGACTACAGTCATGCACCACCACACTCAGCTGATTTTTCTTTCTTCTTCTTCTTTTTTTTTTTGTAGCTATGTGGTCTCACTCTTGCTGAGGCTAGCCTCAGGCATCCTCCCTCAGCCTCCAAAAATGGTAGGATTACAGGCTCCCAGCTTGGAGGTGTTTTCAAAGCAGAGTCCAGTTAACCCAATGACTGATTATTCCGCTTCTGACCAACAGATTGGAATGTCAGCTACACTGGGCAAGGCGGGCCTGCTTCTCACACCCACATCACTCCCTGGTCCTGTCTCCTGTGTGTCGGTGAAGGCTGTGGCTGCAAACGGCCAGGCCCGTGGGAGTGTTCTGGCATTTTCTTAAGCACCACGGAGTTTGCTCATCATCCCGATCACGGCTCACGCAGTGAGTCCACCCACAGCGGCTCCTTGCGTCCGATTGGGATTAACTCCAGTTAACCTTTAATCTTTCAGGGGCAGAATCAAGATGATTGTTGCCAGAGATAGAAAGCACTGGACAAGTCTCCAAGGATCCCTGTTTTCTTTCAGAGCACTTTGTCTCAGTAGCTTGTATTTCACTTGTTCTTCCTCCCGTTTCACCTTTTATGCGTTCACCTTAAGCATCAGATTGACTTTGTTTCTTATGAAGATAGCTGGGAACAGATTTGTTTTCTTAGGCTGAAAGCTTATTTTTGCTTCACCGAAGGAAGCCCCATGGGAGGTTCTGAAAACTGCACTTTTCACTCTCATCACTGTCTCGCCAGCAGACGGGTGTCCTCTGCGAAGGAGCAGGGTGGCTGCCGGGGAGGGATCGGCACCGCGGATTGTCACAGCCACGGTAGCATCCTCGTCCCTCTGGTTATCACAGCAGACCAAAGCTGAGGATCGCACAGAGCAGGAGGGCGGCAGCAGACAAGGTCTGGCCCAGCACTGGCTGTGTTCCGAGTTCAGAAC
>NW_012152270.1:27664-27993 GCF_000956105.1 Propithecus coquereli | reverse complement strand
TGATCCACTCTTCTTTCTTGACCTTTTAGAGTTTGACTTTCAATTTTTTTTTGTAATCCATTGAATAATCTTTATTCAGATTTCACCAGTTTTATAAGCATTCATTTGTGTGTGTATTTGTGTGTGCATGTGTGTATTTTATTTAATGTTCTAAGACCTTCCTGTATCTGGGCATGTATATCTTTATGAAGTGTTGCAAAGCTTTCTTTTGTTTTTTCTTTGAATAGGCTTTCGATCCCTTGCTCTTGCTCAGCTCTCTTAAACTTCAATAATTCTTAGATTTTGTCTTTTCTATATCTTGTAGGTGATCTTCATTGTTTTTTTCTTTT
>NW_012152270.1:25692-26179 GCF_000956105.1 Propithecus coquereli | reverse complement strand
TCTAAAGCTCCATCAATAAAAGAAGAATTACATAACAGAAATAAATATATCTTTGGGAAAACTATGCAGCCATTTAAAAGAAGATATATTTTTAAAAATCTCTAAGCCATATTCTATGCAAAATGTTTAGAAAGTAAAAAAAAAAAGAGTTCATAGAAGAATGAGTATTATAATTTCTGTAAAAAAATCAGAAAAATAGAATCTTTGTATATGTGTAAACATTAACATAGAAAGAATTTTAAAAAGTGTTAAAATTTTGGTAGCTATATGTATGTATTTTTTAAATTCATATGTCCTGGGTCTCTTAGATACTACAAAGGAAGAATAATACAATGTAATATATATCTAACACAAACAAAAATAAACTTTTCTATTATCTCTTTATTCTATTATGATCCACTCTTCTTTCTTGACCTTTTAGAGTTTGACTTTCAATTTTTTTTTGTAATCCATTGAATAATCTTTATTCAGATTTCACCAGTTTTAT
>NW_012152270.1:13092-13407 GCF_000956105.1 Propithecus coquereli | reverse complement strand
AAATTCAGATACTAGATAGACCATCATAGTGAATATCTGTTTTGTTATCTGACCAGTATTTATAATCACTTCCTTTGGTATCAAATCTGAGTGTGCCTTATTCATTAATAATGCAGTGTACATCATGCTCTCTTTGGGGAGACTGGAAAGAAGAACAAAATTTATTTTAATATAAGTTTAAAAGTGTTCAGAATCTGTAAAAGGCTAAAGATTATAATACAAAATAGTAATCAGTATTAATTTTAAAGTGTTCAGAGTACAAAAGTATTTAGAATTCAAAGGTAAGATAAAATCAGTAAAACTAGTTATTTAATA
>NW_012152270.1:0-335 GCF_000956105.1 Propithecus coquereli | reverse complement strand
AATAGTTGGGTACTAATGAGGAATTCAAAGTCCTAATACACTTTTCTTGTAAGCATTCAGTGTGGTAATTGTTTGATTTCTGGCTATCTTATTTAAAAGCCACTTATTCACAGAGGATAAGAGAAGAATTTCAACAAAATAGCCATCTATGAAAGGTTAAGTTTCTTGTTAAAACTTTTGAGGAGTGTCAAGTGGAAATCTCAGTATAATAATTGATTTTATGTATGCAGAAAATCTAGTGGTCTGAAAAGAAAACAGAAAAAATACTACTGTCAAAAATTGGCATTTGTATTAGATGCTTCAGTATATTTTCCCCTAAGTAAGGCTATAAAAAT
>NW_012152269.1:10006-10556 GCF_000956105.1 Propithecus coquereli | reverse complement strand
GAAATACATTGGAAATTGTATACTCCAAAAAGCATTGGTTCAGAACAAGATGTTTCTTATCTTAATCATATCATTGTTTAGTTAACAGTAGAGGGTGCCTGTGAGCTTTTGAGCCACAAACCTGCGTTCAATTCCTAACTTTGCTTTCAGCAGCAGTGTGGCCTTGAACAAATCACTTAAAGTCTCTCAGTCTTGATTTCCATTCTTACAAAATAGGGCATTACATGCTTCATTGAGTTGTTGTGAAGCTTCAGATGAGATAATGTATTTAAGGTGCTTGGGACCTAGCTGATAGTATGAATGGATTATCAGTAGAGCTAACAGTTACACATTTTGTGGCTAAAAGTATGTCATTTAACTGTAAGTAGAATTCCAAAAAGTATAAAGGGCTCAATTTTATTATCAACTAACAGGAAAGAGAGATACAGCTTCTGAGTCTAAGAATTCTGAATTCCGTAGTTAAGAGGTAGGAAAGCACTTTGGTCTTCACATATCATTCTCAAGTGAACCACTAGTTGATACTACATTTATTCTCAATTCTCTACCCCAG
>NW_012152269.1:4244-4630 GCF_000956105.1 Propithecus coquereli | reverse complement strand
CAGGCAATTAATATCATCAGCTTTTTTGTGATCCTTCTAGAAACAAGCAAATTAAATCAGTGGCTTTCAAATCATGCCCTGGTGGCTCAGGTGACAATAGAAATCACAGGGAAAGAATTCAAGCAGTTTCATTTCTCTAGTTTCCAAAAATGCTTCCCTGCTTGTACTTGTTTTATATATGGGGTTAAAAATTTTGCTAAAATTTTTGTTAAGGGAGGAGTTCTGTTATTGAAGTTTTAAAATCACTATTCCACACCATTCATTTTATAACTTAACCATATACTATATGGTGTTATTATTATGGTATATGGCTATTAGACTAAAAAATTATGCAGAATCAATTGGAAAATGATGGTTTAAACACAGCTACTATAGTACTATGTGTA
>NW_012152269.1:1646-2224 GCF_000956105.1 Propithecus coquereli | reverse complement strand
GTTTGACAAGTATAGTAATAATTGATTCTGGTAAGAACCATCATTGAATGCTAAACCTAGCACACAAAAGTTTGATGAGGAAGAAGATACATACACAGTCTTTCAATATCCCCTATAAGAGAAAAATAGCAAGCTTATGTTATAGAAACCTGAGAGATACCACTTTAAATGGTCAAAACTAACATTGGCAGCTATTGGATAAACTGACATCATGTGCCTCCTAATATGATACATTGAGATATATTTCTGCTAAAAATGTATAATCTCAATCTAACAGTGAAGAAACATCATCAAACCAAAATTGAGGAATAATCTGAAAAACAACTAGTCTTTACTCTTCAAAAATATTAGGGTCATTAAAGGCAAAGACAGACTAAAGAATTAACTATTCCAGATTAAAGGTGACTAGAGACATGACAACTCAGTGCAATATGAAATCCTAGGTTTTACCCTGGAAATGATGTTTTGCTATAAATGACCTTGGGACAATCAGTGAAATATGAATATAGTCTATAGATTAGGTAGTATTTTTGTACAGATGTCAATTTCTTGATTGTGATAACTATGATTATCTAGAA
>NW_012152269.1:0-306 GCF_000956105.1 Propithecus coquereli | reverse complement strand
GCGCCTATAAAATAAAATTTAGTAGACCGTCTTGCAGAGGTTACAAAGGAAGGCTTGTTGCTTGCTTCTACCAATTTAGCATCCTTATGAGGATGTTTATTGACTGTGCTATTAAGCATTAGTCTAAAATGCTGATGATCCAAATACGAACAAGCTATAGTGGCTACTCTCAAAGAGCTCAACATCTGGAAAGTATATACAGTCAACAACAAATAAGTAAAAGCACATACACTGCGAAAGATACTTTTAACAAAATTAAAATAAATGGTGTAGTTTGGGTATAAAAAATGAGTCAATTCTCCATGG
>NW_012152268.1:8978-9474 GCF_000956105.1 Propithecus coquereli | reverse complement strand
GTATATCAAAATATCACATGTGCCCTCAAAAATGTACAACTGTGATGTATCAATTAAAAAAATACAAAAAACTCAATAATTTTTATATTGATTACATGTTGAAAGGGTACTACTTTGTCTATGTTAGATTAAGAAATATATTATTAAAAATTTAAAAACATGCAAAACTGTATTATATATTGTTTTATAGATATAGACAAAAATATAGTCTATCCCAATACGTATGGGGACAATAATCCTAATCGAGGATGGTGGTTACCTCTAGACAGGAGAAATGGATGCAGGTGTTCACAGGTTTAAGGGCTCAGCTGCTTGTGAGATTTTATTTATTTATTTTTTAGAGATGGGGTCTGGCTATGTTGCCCAGGCTGGAGTGCAGACACCATTCCACTACTGATCAACACCGGAGTTTTGACCTGCTGTTCCCGACCTGGGCTGGTCATCCCTCTTTAGGCAACCTGGTGGTCCTCTGCTCCCAAGAGGTCACCACACTGAT
>NW_012152268.1:5292-5628 GCF_000956105.1 Propithecus coquereli | reverse complement strand
TAAAATTATGAGTGAAAAATAAAAACAAATAAAATAAAAACTAAGACAAATAGGAAAATTAAAATGCAATTGCAAAATTTCAATTCATTGGTCAACTGGTCTTCAACAAAGTGGGAAGAACACATCACAGGGAAAAGACAATCTCTTTAATAAATAGCGTTGGAAAAACTGGGTATCCACATTCAGAACAATGTAATTTGATCCTTATCTAACTCCAAATACAAAAATCGACTCAAAATGTATTAGAGCCTTGAATGTAACACCTGAAACTGTAAAACTACTAGACAAAAACATAGAGGAATAGCTTCTTGACATTGGTGTGGGCAAAGATTTCTT
>NW_012152268.1:2198-3176 GCF_000956105.1 Propithecus coquereli | reverse complement strand
ATATTCTTGTAATTGCAATGTATAAACCACTTATACATAGAGTAGAAGACTAAAAGACAAACCTATCAAAAATAAATACAACAACTTTTTGAGAGGTATGTACTAGAAAAGATATGGATGAAAACAAAAAAAAAATTAACAAGTAGGGGGGATGGAGTTAAAGGGTAGAATTTTTTTTAGATTTCTCTTTGCTTGTTTATTTGTTTGTTTGTAAGCAGAGTTGTCGTATGCTTAAAATAATTGGTTATAAAATGATTTTTGCAAGCCTCATGGTAACCTTGAGTCAGAAAACCTATAATATACAAAAAAATAAAAAGCAAGAAAGTAAAACACACTACCAGAGAAAGTCAATTTTAACAAGGGAAGACAGGAAGGAAGAAAGAAAGAAAGAGAGGGCCACAAAACAACCAGAAATCAAAAATAGCATGGCACTAGTAAGTCCTCACCTATCAGTAATAACATTGAATGTGAATGGAATAAAGTTTCCAATCAAAAGACACAAAGTGGCTGAATGAATAAAACAACAAGAGCTGAGTATATGCTGTCTGAAAGAAACCCTCTTCACCTATAAAGACACCGAAAATAAAGGGATGGAAAAAGATATTTTATGCAAATGGAAACCATAAAAGAGCAGAAGTTGTTCTACTTCTATCAGACGAAATAGATTTCAAGAACTGTACAGAGAGACAAAGGTCATTATACAATGACAGAGGGGTTGATTCAGCAAGAGGATAAAACAATTCTAAATATATATGCACCTAACACTGGAGCACCCAGATATATAAAGGAAATATTACCAGAGCTAAAGAGAGAAATAGACCCCAATAATCATCGGAGATCTCAGCACTCCACTTTCAGCATTGGACAGATCACCCAGACAGAAAATAAACAAGGAAACATTGGACTTAAGCTGCACTATAGACCTAACAGATATTTACAGAACATTTCATCCAATAGCAGCAGAATACATGTTCTTCT
>NW_012152268.1:0-433 GCF_000956105.1 Propithecus coquereli | reverse complement strand
AAATCCATACATCTGTAGAGAACTTACCTTTGGCAAAAGTGCCAAGAACACACAGTGGGGAAAGGACAGTCTCTTCAATAAATGGTGCTGGGAAAACTGGATATCCGAATGCAGAAGAATGAAACTAGATCCTCATGTCTCACCATATACAAAACCAAATCAAAATGAATTAAAGACTTAAATCTAAGACCTGAAACTGTGAAACTACTAAAATAGAACACTGGGCAAACATTTTGGAACATTACTCTGGGCAAAGACTTCTTAAGCAATACCCTCAAAGCACAGGCAACCAAAGCAAAATTGGAAAAATGGGACTACATCAAGGTAAAAGCTTCTGCACAGCAAAGGAAATAATCAACAAAGTGAAGAGACAACTTACAGTATGTGAAAAAATATTTTCAAACTACCCATCTGACAAGGGATTAATAACTAG
>NW_012152267.1:8637-12105 GCF_000956105.1 Propithecus coquereli | reverse complement strand
GGAGCGAGGGGCTGTGAGCACCGCGTGGGGAAGGTGAGGGTCTGATGAGAACAGGGGACAGGGAAGGGGGACCCTGCACACGGCAGGGGACCTGGGGCAGACAGGGAGCCCAAAGCTCCCACCACTCCTGGGCTTGCAGGTCACATAGGCACCACTGGCCTGGAGGGCTGCGGGCCAGCTGGTCCCCAGGGCTGGGCCTCATGGGTGGTCGGCAGGACAGGAGTAGGGAGGCCCCAGGCTGCCCGGGCAGGTGGTGACGCTGGTACTGTCCATGAAAGAGCCCAGATGTGGGCCGAGGGCTGGCTCCTGGATACAGACGGGATGTTGCGGGTCCCCTGACTGGCTGTCCAAGCCTGCCCATGCCACTGGTGATCTGCTCTGAGTCACCGCTGCCACTGGGTGCTGCATTCCCGGGAATCCCTGTGCAGAAAGGGATGGAGTTCTTCCTGGAGGCCAGAGGAGACCGAGACCGCAAGATGACAGGCTTGGAAGGAGGGGTGGTGTCCATGGCATCAGGGTCAAAGGCAGGTGTGGATGATGGTACAGCAAAGGCCCTGCCCACCAGAGTGGGCGCAACTGAAGGAGCCATCGGGGAAAGGCTCCTAAAGACAGGGGCCCTGGGGAAAGGGGCTTTCTGCTGCCGCTGGCCGGCAGGGCCCTGGAATGTGGGCCACTGCGTGGGGCAGGAGATCATTCGTAGAGGTGGGTTGATGGGGACTCTGGGCACTGCAGGGGTGTGGGGAAAGTGAGGAGAGATCACATTAGATGGTGGGGGACAGGTGAAAATAGAAGCTGCAGTGGGGTGGGGGGGTCGTGTCCATCTCAATGACCTCGGGGACTACCTGAGGCTGCCAGGTCACCTGGGCAGATGGGCTGCCTGGGATTGCTGACATGGCTGCTGCAGGAGAGGGGAATGTGCCCGTGAGCAAAGCAGGGCTCCTGGTGGAAGGGACTGGAGAAGCAGTGGGGAGAGCAAGAGTCGGATGGGCAGGGAATGGGGGAGGAGGGGTGGGGAGGGCAATGGCAGGAAGGGAAGGTAAGGAAAGGGAAGAAGAGTGGTGGAAGGAAGCAGGAGGAGTAGGAGGAGAGTGGATGAAAAGGGGAAGACAGAAGGTGAAGGAAGGAGGAGGGGAAGGGGAGCAAAGGAGAGGATGGATGGAAAAGAAAGGAGGAGGACAGTTGGGGAGGGAAGGAGGAGGAGGGTTGGGCAAGGAAGGGGGAGGAGGGTTCTGAAAGTTAAGTGGGAGTTGAGGAATCCACACACATGGCTGTTGGGGACTGTGTTCTGCACCGGGGCAGCATCAAGGAGAAGGGTAGGGGGCCAGGAGGTGCATGCAGGTGAGACATGGGAAGCGCTGTAGGGAAGCCTGAGAGACCAGGGCCTCCGTTCCCCTCAGGTGGAGTCCCAGCAGCAAGGAAACTGTCCCTAAAGGGAAGAAGAAGGTCAGCAGGAACAGGCAGAGGGCAGCTGGGGGTTGTGAGTGTCGTGGAGGAGGGTGGAGGGACAGGCAGGATCAGAGGTCCAGCAGCCATGTCAGCAGAGGACTCAGGGGTGGGGAGAGGAACTGGGACCTGGAAAGGTTGAGGAGTGGCCAAAAGATGGGAGTCCGCCATCTGAGTAGCAGATGGGGAGAGAGCAGGGGCAGGCCGGGTGGCCCCACAGCTTCCCAGGGCCTCTGTCCTATCCTCCAAGGTCTCTGCTTTGTTCTGCACGATGTTGGTGTTTCTTTGACGCCCAGTGCACTCCTCCAAGCTGCCTGGATCTTCCTTCGCAGCTATGCCAGGAAGCTTCCCAGGTGGGGACAGCTCACCTCTGTCCCATGACGGTTGTAGCAGAACAGGTGGTGGCAGTGGCAGCAGCAGTGGCATGGGCATTGTTCTCTTGAGGGGTCTGGTGGCTCTGCGTGGAGAAGAGCTCCGAGGCTTTCCACCCTGTGGCCCCGAGATGGGGGCCAGGAAGAAGCCTGCAGAGCTGGGCGGATGGTCGCCATGCTCAGGTTCCAGGGCCCCCTTCTTCATTTGCAGGCAGCAGCCTGGGGCTGGGTCAGGAGACAGGACACCTCCAGCAGGGCTCTGTGAGCAGGTCATCGCAGTCACCTGGGCCTCCTCACTCCAGTGGTGTGAGTGGTTGGGGTGGAGGTGTCCCTCCAGGGAAGGCCCAGGACTGCTCTGCCAGTTAGTGAGGTCTCCCTGGGTCTCCGGGGGCCTCGTTGGTGAGGGAGCATCCCCAAGCCTAGGAGGAGGCCCCTGTTCCAGTTCCCCTGTCTGTGAGTCCCCAGGAGATCCTCCTCCTCCTGCTCCTTCTGCTGCTGTTCCTGGTCCTGCTCCTCCTCTGCCCTCACCTGAGCCCTCAGCTCCTTCTTCTGGCCAGAGATGGGGAGGGGGCAGGATGTTATGGGCCTTGTAGCCCTGACCTCCTGCTCAGGTGGTGCAGGCAGGAAAGTGGCCTGGCATCGCGGGACAAGAGGGATCCTGATGGCTCTGGAGCCTCCGGTCAACATAGAGGTGGCAAGAGACAGCACAAGCTTCTTCTTAGAGGCCTCCCGGCTGGGAAGGAGCCCCGGGGGGAGCAAGCAGCCTGCAGAAGAGGAGCCTTCCTCCTAAGGGTGGTTGAGGAGGCCCCAGATAAAGGCCTGCGAGTGCGACTGGGGGTGGATTGCCTGGCGACAGGGCGGAGGTGGGCACAAGAGCCTCAGGGTGGGCGTGGCCCCGCGTGGCAACCTTGTGGGAGACAGGGAAGGGCGGGGGCTGGCAGGGACCCAGAGACCGAGTTTGCTCAGAAAGTTTCCCATGTCGGGCGAGCTGTGCGCTGGAGGACACCAGCGGGAGATGGAGATTGGGAGAGACAGCTCCACTCACGTCCACCTCTCCTGGTGCCCGAGCATGCACCGGGCTCAGCGGGGCGTTTGTGACGTCCCAATGAGGCTGGCGACAGAAAACGGTCGCGCAGGCGGGTTTGGAGGGCCAAGCCCAGGACGCGGAGAAAAGGCGCCAAAGGGCAAAGGGCAACTTCTGCTGCTGGTGGCAGTTGTTGGGCACGAGATCGGCCGCTGCGCGGACAGTTGGGGACAGTGGTGGCGCAAACGGCCAGAGCCCTTCGCGCCTGGACCCGGGCTCTGCAGGCTCAGGGGCGCCTGGGCTGGGGCCAGGCTCCGGAGGCTTGGGGCTGCGTGGGCCGCCCTCACTCAAGCCAAGAGCAGGGCACAGCCTGCTGCAGACCAAGCGCGGAGGCGACCCCGATCCAGCCGGGCTCCTCCCGGACCTCTCGGCGGCCTCTGCGCCGCCAGGGCCGCCAGCCGGGCTGCGGGATTTTCCACGAGCCGTCGCGGCGCCCGCACCGGCCTGGAGGCTGCACCCTGTGACATCCCTTCCGGGCAGGCAGGTTCTCTTCCCTTCGTTTTGCACATTTGCTAGGACGGCAGTTGAGGCCTAGAGCGTTGCTCAGGTCACACGGCTGGGCAGGCTTTG
>NW_012152267.1:1530-3713 GCF_000956105.1 Propithecus coquereli | reverse complement strand
GCAAGGAAGGGGAAGGAGGGATTTGAAAAGCAGGAGGAGGGGAATCCACACACATGGGTGTTGGGGACTGGGTTCTGCACCGGGGCAGCATCAAGGAGAAGGGTAGGGGGCCGGGAGGTGCGGGCAGGTGAGACATGGGAAGCGCTGCAGGGAAGCCTGAGAGACCAGGGCCTCCATTCCCCTCAGGTGGAGTCCCAGCAGCAAGGAAACTGTCCCTAAAGGGAAGAAGAAGGTCAGCAGTAACAGGCAGAGGGCAGCTGGGGGTTGTGAGTGTCGTGGAGGAGGGTGGAGGGACAGGCAGGATCAGAGGTCCAGCAGCCATGTCAGCAGAGGACTCAGGGGTGGGGAGAGGAACTGGGACCTGGAAAGATTGAGGAGTGGCCAAAAGATGGGAGTCCGCCATCTGAGTAGCAGATGAGGAGAGAGCAGGGGCAGGCCGGGTGGCCCCACAGCTTCCCAGGGCCTCTGTCCTATCCTCCAAGGTCTCTGCTTTGTTCTGCACGATGTTGGTGTTTCTTTGACGCCCAGTGCACTCCTCCAAGCTGCCTGGATCTTCCTTCGCAGCTATGCCAGGAAGCTTCCCAGGTGGGGACAGCTCACCTCTGTCCCATGACGGTTGTAGCAGCACAGGTGGTGGCAGTGGCGGCAGCAGTGGCATGGGCATTGTTCTGTTGAGGGGTCTGGTGGCTCTGCGTGGAGTAGAGCTCTGAGGCTTTCCATCCTGTGGCCCTGACATGGGCACCAGGAAGAAGCCTGCAGAGCTTTGCGATGGTCGCCATGCTCAGGTTCCAGGGCCCCCTTCTCCATTTGCAAGCAGCAGCCTGTGGCTGGGTCAGGAGACAGGACACTTCCAGCAGGGCTCTGTGAGCAGGTCATCGCAGGCACCTGGGCCTCCTCACTCCAGTGGTGTGAGTGGTTGGGGTGGAGGTGTCCCTCCAGGGAAGGCCCAGGACTGCTCTGTCAGTTAGTGAGGTCTCCCTGGGTCTCCGGGGTCTTGGTGTTGATGGAGCATTCCCAAGGCTAGGAGGAGGGCCTGTTTTCCTGTCCTTCCACCTGTGGGTCCCCAGAAGATCCTCCTCCTCCTCCTCCTGCTCCTCCTCCTCTTGGTCCTTCTCCTGATGCTCATCCCGCTAGTCTGCCCTCATGTGAACCGTCAGCTCCTTCTCCTTCTGGCCATGCATGGGGGGGTGGCAGGATGTTATAAGCTTCGTAGCCCTGACCTCCTGCTCAGCTGGTGGAGGCAGGAGAGTGGCCTGGCATCACAGGAGAGGAGGGATCCTGATGGCTCTGGAGGGTCCAGTCATCATGGATGTGGCAGGAGACAGCACAGGCTTCTTTGGGAGTATCCCCAAGGCTGCACTGGGAAGGAGCCCCAGGGGGGAGCATGGATCCTGCAGTAGAGGAGCCTTCTTTCTAGGGGTGATGGATAAGGCTCCATAAAGGCCAGCGATGGCGACTGGGGGTGGACGGCCTGGCGACAGGGTGGGAGGAGGGCGCAGGAGCTGAGGGTTGGGCATGGCCCACTGGGGCAGCCTCATGGGCCACAGGGAAGGGCGGGTGGCATGGCAGCTGGGTCCGGTGAGGGTTGGGAGACTGACCTTGCTCAGAAGATTGCCCATTTATTGTTGTGGGACTTTTTGACAAATGTTGGCGTGGATGCGGAGAGATAGGAACACTCACACCCCTGCTGGTGGGACTGCAAACTAGCGCAACCTCTGTGGAAAGCAATATGGAGATACCTTAAAGAGATACAAGTAGAGCTTCCATTTCATCCAGCAATCCCATTACTGGGCATCTACCCAAAGGAACAAAAGACATTCTATAAAAAAGACATCTGCACTCGAATGTTTATAGTGGCACAATTGACACTTCCAAAGATGCGGAAACAACCCAAGTGCCCATCAATACATGAGTGGATTAATAAAATGTGATACATGTACACCATGGAGTACTATTCAGCTAGCTTTAGGAAACAACGGTGATATAGCACCTCTTGTATTTTCCTGGATAGAGCCGGAACCCATGCTACTGAGTGATGTATCCCAAGAATGGAAAAATAAGCACCACATGTACTCATCAGCAAACTGGTTTCACTGACCAACACGTAAGTGCACATATAGGAATGACATTTATTGGGCGTCGGGCAGATGGGAGTGGGGAGGAGGGGATGGGTATATACATAA
>NW_012152267.1:0-1480 GCF_000956105.1 Propithecus coquereli | reverse complement strand
GCTCCTGGATACAGACGGGATGTTGCGGGTCCCCTGACTGGCTGTCCAAGCCTGCCCATGCCACTGGTGATCTGCTCTGAGTCACCGCTGCCACTAGGTGCTGTGTTCCCAGCAAGCCCTGCACAGAAACGGATGGAATTCTTCCCAGAGGCCGGAGGAGACCGAGACTGGAAGATGACAGCCTTGGAAGGAGGGGTGGTGTCCATGGCATCGGGGTCAAAGGCAGGCGTGGACGGTGGTACAGCAGAAGCCCTGCCCACCAGAGTAGGGGCGACTGAAGGAGCCATCGGGGGAAGGCTCCTAAAGACAGGGGCCCTGGGGAAAGGGGTTCTCTGCTGCCACTGGCCAGCAGGGCTCCTGAGTGTGGGCCACTGTGCGGGGCAGGGGACCATAGGTGGATGTGGGTTGATGGGGACTCTGGGCACTGCAGGGGTGTGGGAAAAGTGAGGAGAGATCACATTAGAGGGTGGGGGACAGGTGAAAATAGAAGCTGCATAAGGGGGGTTCCTGTCCATCTTAACGACCTCGGGGACTACCTGAGGCTGCCAGGTCACCTGGGCAGATGGGCTGCCTGGGATTGCTGACATGGCTGCTGCAGGAGAGGGGAATGTGCCTGTGAGCAAAGCAGGGCTCCTGGTGGAAGGGACTGGAGGAGCAGAGGGGAGGGCAAGAGTCGGATGGGCAGGGAATGGGGGAGGAGGGGTGGGGAGGGCAATGGCAGGAGGGGAAGGTAAGCGAAGGGAAGAAGAGTGGTGGAAGGAAGCAGGAGGAGTAGGAGGAGAATGGATGAAAAGGGGAGGACAGAAGGTGAAAGAAGGAGGAGAAGGGGAAGGGGAAGAAAGGGGAGGATGGATGGAGAAGGAAAGAGGAGGAGGGGAGTGGATGAGAATGGGAGAAGGTGAGGGTGTGTGGCCCAGCCTCTCCCTCCTCTGGACCCTGCTTCCTCCTGGAAGGTGAAGGAAGGAGGAGGGGAGGGTATGGAAGGAGTAGGGTTGTGGAAGGAAGGAGGAGAATAGATGGGGAGGGATGGAAAAGGAGGCTTGGGGTAGGAAAGAGGAAGAATGTTGGAGAGGGATGGAGGAGGAGGGTTGGGCAAGGAAGGAGAAGGAAAGATGGGGATGGAAGGAGGCGGAGAGTTGGGGATGAATGGAGAGGAGGGTTGGGCAAGGAAGGGGAAGGAGGGATTTGAAAAGCAGGAGGAGGGGAATCCACACACATGGGTGTTGGGGACTGGGTTCTGCACCGGGGCAGCATCAAGAAGGGTAGGGGGCCGGGAGGTGCGCGTAGGTGAGACATGGGAAGCGCTGCAGGGAAGCCTGAGAGACCAGGGCCTCCGTTCCCCTCAGGTGGAGTCCCCGCAGCAGGGGCACTGGCCCTAAAGGGAGGAAGAAGGTCAGCAGGAACAGGCAGAGGGCAGCTGGGGGTTGTGAGTGTCGTGGAGGAGGGTGGAGGGACAGGCAGGATCAGAGGTCCAGCAGCC
>NW_012152266.1:19978-21871 GCF_000956105.1 Propithecus coquereli | reverse complement strand
AAAAGAATAATGTATCAAAATATATGGGATGCTCTTTAAATGAGAGGAAATTTTATAACCTAAAATGTATTTATTAAAGGTCAACCAAAATATTTTTGTGTTTAATTGGAAGGGTGAAAGAGAACATAATGCATATAAGAAAAAAAAACAGAAGGAAGACCATAAAGATTCAAGCAGAAATTAATGAAATAGAAAGAATAAGAAGAAAAGCTGGTTCTTCTAAAGTAACAGTAAAATAGATAAACTTATAGTGAATTTGATTCCACCTGTTCAGAGGAAGCAGAACAAATACCCTAGAGGTCAATCTATACGTTACCTAGGTATAAATTTATGTATAAAACGTATACACTATAAGGTATAAAACGTCTGTATCATCTATGGCTAAATTAACTATATCTATATCATCTACAGAAAGACTTTTCAACTTTAGAACTATTGAAATTTTGGTCCAGACAGTTCTTTTAGGAGGGGCTATGCTGTGCATTGCAGGATGTTTAGCAGAATCCCTGTTCTCTACCCTCTAGCTACCAAGGCATCCTCCCTACCCCCAGGGAAGGCAAATAAAACATTGTCCAGACACTGCCAAATGTCCCCTGGGAGGCAAAATAGTCT
Source organism: Propithecus coquereli (assembly GCF_000956105.1). Lineage (NCBI taxonomy): Eukaryota > Metazoa > Chordata > Mammalia > Primates > Indriidae > Propithecus > Propithecus coquereli. The sequence continues at coordinate 21,259 of NW_012152266.1, read as the reverse complement.
CCAGTGAGAACCACTATATCATCTATATTACTTATAGTTATAGATGTATAATCTGCTTCTTTATCTTTTCATCTCCCAGTAAAAAGAGCCCAGACTTTAGAAACCAGAGTCTATATGCAGTATTTGATGAATGGCTTAGCCCATCTGTGATTAGGATCTCTCTGTAAAATGCAGATGGTAATTCTTACCTTATCTTCTGTGTGGTTTGTTTAGGTGCTAAAAGGAGACAATAAGTATGAAAATGTTTGAAAAAATGAAATGTATTTTAATGTTACATGTGCATTGAAACAGTTTATTTTTAAAAAAGAATTAAAGTCAGGAGACTTGATATGAATAAGTTGGCTAATTGGTGATAGGTATAACTGTGAGAAAATAACTTTTTTCATAGTTTCAAAGTTTCAGTTCTTAACTATTACCATAGGGGTAATAACTCAAACCTAGTAGAATTGTTGGAAAAAATAAACCTGTGGTTGTATATGGATAAGAATACTGGCCCATAGTAGGTACGAGAAGAAGTATTTATAGAATCAAAATCAACACCTTTTTCTTGTAATATTCTGGGGCATTTTCTTTTGTAACTTGCCTTTTGCTTCAGTAATTTTGGTCACGTATCTTGGGAATTCTCTATTCCAGAGTCCTCATTCCCAAGCAATCTCACACACTACTTACTTTCTTGTCTACGTCCCAAGTTTCTATTCTCTCTTGGTGAAACTTCTACTCCCTTGTCATCCAAAAGAATGCATTTCTCTTATATTCAAAATTTGGGAGAGGCTTTCCAATGAGACCACATTTGGAAGTACTATCAGCTCTATTCATAAAATAAGATTCAACCAAATTACCTTTCTGTAAATAGCCAGTATCATGTATTAAAATATTAACAGCATAAACCTAAATATGTCCTTCTTTCAGAAATAAAATCTCTGCAGTGGCTACTAACAACAAAACCTGTTTCTATGTTTATGCTATAAATCCTTTGTTTTCAAAGTTAATGTCTCAGCTGTGAAAATTCTCTTTGTGGTTAAACTTGGCAGAAAGGTTGACACTCCAGAGTGATATTTTCCTTTCCTCAAGTTTAGAGGGAAAGCCATTACTTTATTTTTAAGATCTTAGCAGGAAGAAAGGGGAGGAAGTGACAATAGAGATGTTTCAGATGCTTTTTATTGCCAGAAAATTGAGTAACCAGTTGGCTTTATTTTAAGCAGTCCGGTAACATGAAAACTTACTTGGGACTTCTGATAATTCTTTCCCAAATATGATACCACTCATCAGTCTAATCGATTA
>NW_012152266.1:7150-8128 GCF_000956105.1 Propithecus coquereli | reverse complement strand
AACTATCAATACAGCTGTCATGTGAATAAATTAAAGACACTAAACTATATTCTCTTTTGTAATTACAAAAGAGACATTGTAACAGAGGTCACTGATTTCCCAATGTATAATAAATAAGTGTAATAGAAAGTAAATATTTAATTAACCTAATAACATCATTTAAATTATTTTTATTCCAATTCAAGTTAATGACATTCTTTTTTATATATTTGTTCTGCTGTGAGGGTGTTTCATGTGGCATGTACTGGTTTGAAAAAGGTAACATTACATCAACTTCAAACCAAAAAAGCTAATGAATTGTAAAGGATGGGGGGTGCTTAGGTTTCAAAAATGCTTTTGTTGTGAAAATCTCGCTTCACTTATGCCTCTCATCGGGCACAAAAAACTTACGAATTCTGGTTATCACAGATTTTGGGAAAGACCATCAACAACCAATAGACCAGCCATGACAATAAGCACTGGCCCCATGTACCGATGATCCAGAAGAAATCAGGTAATGTACCTAATAAAAGTCAGGCAACAAGCCTAATGAAGCTTAGGCAGTGAGACTCATGAAAACCAGGCAGTGGGCCTAATGAGACAGAGGCAACAGGCCTAATGAAAATCAGGCAACGGGCCTAATGACAAATGCCATAGACTTCACTTTGGTTTCCCTCTCCATGGAAGTTTGTACTGCACACTCTAAGTGGACCCACTCAGAAACATACTTTGAGACATATTTGTCTGACTAAGTGCAAAGTAGGGAAAAAGGAAGTGCTATTAGTACATAAGGTAGAGTCAATGAACAATTTATCTGCCTTACTGAATTGTGTCATGAATTTGAAAACCATCAAGCCCTGTACACACCATCAAAACGGTAATTTTTAATAAACCTGTCACAGCTCTAATTTGAGATTTATTCTGAGTTCCTGAGTTTGTGTCTTGTTGCCATGCTCTGCTCAGCCCTAAAAAAAGGTTAACAGTCACTCAGCTTTCTAA
>NW_012152266.1:2031-2362 GCF_000956105.1 Propithecus coquereli | reverse complement strand
TTTGAAGAAGGGAAACATGATTAAAAATCAGAATGACTCTTTCTCGTTAACATGACAGTAGGTTGGTAATACCCCAAAGGTCTGCACATTAAAAACCCAAGGAGTTAAAGGACAAAATTGTGCTAAAGTGCTGAAAAATAGTTCAAAAGGAAGACCAAATGTCAAGGTGTGATACAAATACTCACTAGTTGGAACACTGCTGTGAATGTATGAGCAATTAATATTTTGGACTATGTAGAGCAGTAAAGAACACCCCTAAGGAGGCAGGAATAAGATTTTATTTAATCTTATTGGCTGAGTCATGAGAGTATCACTGACCAGAGACGTGGAC
>NW_012152266.1:0-826 GCF_000956105.1 Propithecus coquereli | reverse complement strand
TAAACATAGATAAGTATAAAATTTTGTAAATATAGTAACAAAATAAGACAAATACAAATTTTGAGATATATTTCATCATTAAAAATCTTACTCTATGATTCCAGATTATATTTACAAAATATGGGAAATTGACATGAAAGAAGAAAGAGAAAGTAAAAGTGTAAAGAAAATTATTTTTTAGTTTTCAACTTTATCTGCCTTCCAAATAACTATAAAATATCAAAACAAACTACCTATAACCTATATAGAAAAGACTGAAGGTAAAGAAAAAATTAATGAAGTATGAAACAACAAATAAATAACAATTAAAATTGGAGAACAATATGACAATGGTTATAGCAGATCTTAAAATGCCTATACCAATTGAAATGACATTTATACAGTTCATGTTATTACACAAAATAGACAAAATTGGAAGATATAAAGAAAATGCACTGAACTACTAAAAGTGATTAGGTAGAACATATTGTAGATAACTTTAATTTTCCTTATATTTCCTATAAAAATAGTCTGTTGCTAAATATTTTTTAAAGCAACAATATCATCTACCCCCAAAACTCAATAACAATATTCAACACAAGAATAAAGGGTATTGGTCTTGAAATACTTTCTTGAAAATGAAGATAATTCTGATTTTAAAAACTTAATAAATTAATGATGGCAATTTTAACATAAAATTGAGTACAATTAAAAGGGAATAGTTTAAAATTAAGGAAGGAAATAATTTTGTTGATGAAAGATACAATAGTTAGAGTACAATCATGGGTTTTTTTAACCTCATGCACTGAACAGCATAATCTCAGAACTGTTAGAAATGTAAACAATA
>NW_012152265.1:15487-16013 GCF_000956105.1 Propithecus coquereli | reverse complement strand
AAAGCCAACTTATTCAAAAAATACCTTCATTAAAAGTATACTTTTCACAGTTATCTTCTCATTATTTGGCCTCAGTTGCCTTAGTTATAAGTGTTTTTTTCCCCGTCCTTGTAAAAGTTACAATTAATTATGGACTTTCTCAAATATCAGCATACAAGAATATAACTACAGGATATTTTCCAAAGAAGACTCTCAATTATGGACATCAAAATAAAATGAGTTATTTTTGCCTATGCAAAATTCATCTCGTGTTAGGTCTGCATGAATAAACTGCTTAAATACTATATTAGCCAAGGTACTTCATGTTCATTTCTGTAACAATAAAAACAAAATCTCAGAGACATAGCAAAACAAAGGCTTATTTATTACTCACATCGAGTCTCTGCTCTAAATGGTATCTCGAGGAAAGTAATTGCTACTATCTTGTGGATTCTTTAGCTAATAGCACCAAGGTTAGCCTGGGATAAACAAAACAGCCCTTGGAGCTGTTGACCACCAGAGAAGAGCCACAGCTTTCTCTTTCATA
>NW_012152265.1:14068-15437 GCF_000956105.1 Propithecus coquereli | reverse complement strand
AGGACTAGCTTGTTTATATTTTAATTATATTTTTCTTTGTGGTTTTCAAATTTTTATAGGAGCACAATTTTTCAAGTCCACCTACCTACAGAAAAGAACACTAATTATAATTGCAGACTTAATGGCTTGTCACAAAGGGGACATATCCATGTGACCAGCACCGGGGTCCAAAATCAAGACATCATCAGCACCCTGGTGCTTTCCCGTAGGTCCTGTTCCAGCCACTATCCCACAAAGGCAACCACCATTCACATTTGCAACACCGTGGAACAGGGGGGCCTGCCTTTTAAACTCGACAAAAATGAACTTATACCACATGTGCTCTCTTATGGCCATCCTCTTTCACTCTATTTTATTTCTGAATTTTATTCGTACAGTTACATGGTTGCACAGTATCCCATGGTATAAATCTAGGATAATTATTTTTATGTATTCTACAGTTTATATATGTTTGAGCTTTTTTTCCACTGATGTGTTCTCACAAATGCTGCTGCTGTATACAATCTAGTGAAATCCTCTGATAAAATGTATGTGCCTTTCCACTGGGCGCATGCATGAAGTTAAATTGCTGGGTGGTAGAACGTTCCTATCATCAGCTATGACAGACCCTGCCCAGTGGGTTTGTAAAGTGCTCACACCTGCATGCAATTCAGTCCATGCCTAAAGATCTGAGAATCAGGAGCGCTGATGTCCAAGGGCAGGAGAAGATGGATGTCCCACTCGAGAAGAGCGAAAGAAAATTTATCCTTCCTCTGCCTTTTGCTTTAGCTAGGCCCTCAACAAATTGGATGAGGTCCACCTACATTGGTGAGGGTGAATCTTCTTTACTCAGTTCACTGATTCAAATGCTACTTTCTTTGGGAAAAACCCCCACAAACACCCCAGGAATAATGTTACCAGTTCTCTGGGCATCTCTTACACCCGTCAAGGGACACATAAAATTCACCATCGCACTCAGCATGGCATTTCTTCCATCTCCATTCTCTTCTCAGTCTCTGAAAGTCAGAAGCTCTCTCTCGACCTTGCTGCTTGCCTTGTGAAGCCTCTACCACCCGCACAGTGAAGGCTCCTGCACCTGGGATACGGAGGAGGAGGGCTGCTCCCAGCCTTTCAGGAACTGGTGGTTGTGCAGACTTGGACTTTGAATGGGGGCTCCTCCGACTCTAATCTCTCATGTCAAACTATACATGTCTATTGCAAATTTATTAAAATTTAGGTTAGATGATTAGCCTTGCTCTTCTCTTTTGAAGTGTTTTTCTCACTCCCACCATTTCAGCAGAAACAGAAAGCAGTTTTGGAGCTCTTCTTTCCTAGCAAAACCTTGATGCTTCCTGGAATTTAGTTTTTTTTTTTTTCCTTTTTATCTTCA
>NW_012152265.1:1265-2612 GCF_000956105.1 Propithecus coquereli | reverse complement strand
TACTGAAATAAAAAATTAAAAAAAAGAAAAAAAAGAATGTGAAAGTCTTAATTAATAGGAATTTAGGGTTGATTTGAGGAGACATATTACAAGAATGAAATAGCAGTTTCAATTGCCTAGTGTTTTCTAAGATCTAAAGATTCTTTTGTTGGCAGGACTTGACACAATGATGGATAGAAGGCAGAACTCTTCTTCAGCCTATTCAGCTCCATAGGAGAAGAGGCTGCCAGGCAGAGTCACATGGGGCTTTCCCTGGGGAAACCAGTGAGCTGGAGCCTAGGGGCAGTTTTATATGGCAAGTGGAGTGGGTGGGGTGAGCTAGTTTTCCCAGGCTCCCTGTGGATTGGCTAATTTAAATAATTTTGCTGTCCGTAGTTGTCTGGTACCTGGTTTGAGGGTGACGAGGGCTGATGCAGAAGAGTGGACTCACAGCATTAGAGCCCAATAAATGAGGTGGTTGGGGGTGTGGACTTAGTCAGCTGCTGAGGAAGGGAACTGACCAGCTTTTATTCAGGGTCTCAAAACTGGGTCAAGACGGTATTTAAGAAAACATACTATACCCAGTAAAGGCAGTTACCAATCAAGCAATTTAAGACACTTTATCTTTAACTTAAATAATTGGCATAGTTAAACTGAGTTTGGTACTAAAATTAGACAGCATTATATGTCTATTGGTACTATATAAGCAAACAATTCCATTTAGGTAAGAAATTGTGAAACAACTGTGATGTTGCTAGTTTTTTGGAACTAAATTTGCCTGCCCCCGTAAGTGACATGGCATGCTGCTGGTCATAGATCAAAATGTCCTGCTCCTTTCCAAGGTTTCAGATTAATCACTAACATGTTCTAATAGTAAATGTAAATATTTTTAAAGAGATTACTTCTCTCCAAATTCTCACACATCAAATTTCTGAAGCATAAACCCAACATGAGGGATCACTCAGGTTATATTTCAATGCCAGTCAAATGTTATCAGCAACCACCAACAGTCTTTCTACTAAGTGAGTGTCAAAAACTGACATGTTCCTATATGTAATAGCTGTAAACTGTAATTCATCAAAAATCAACTTAAAATGTTCAAATAATATTTCATTTTGAATAGAGTGTTTAACAGGTGTTCTTCAAAGTGACATTTGAGTACCGCTTTTTACAAGGCTCTGTAGATTGTGGCATCTGGCAATATATTATTCCTAATTTCAATTTCTCAGTGGCACACTTGGAAAGTACCTGAGCGAGTGTCTTCAGATGAACATGGCCCTTGTGTCAAAATAAAAGTTCAGGCTGTAGAAAATTCAAAATTATGAAGCTCTTTAGACAAAACTGTGATCTGCCTTCTTTTTTGCAATA
>NW_012152265.1:0-1215 GCF_000956105.1 Propithecus coquereli | reverse complement strand
TGGTGATTAATAGATTAGTAGAGTGACTATAGCCAGCATTAACCCAATGTACATTTCAAAATAACTAGAGGAGAATAATTTGAATGTTCCTAGCATAAAGAAAAGATAAAGTTTTAAGGTGATGGATATCCCAAGTACTTGATTTGAAGATATGAATGTATCAAATTTTCATGTGTACCCCCAAAATATGTACATCTATTATATACAATAAAAATTAAATTATTTTTAAAAACCCCCCCAAAACAAAGTAGAGTGAGGAGCACACATACTATACCTCCAAGACAGTGACTCCAGGTCAGAGAATATGTGCTTTTTAAGAGAAGTGCTGGGGGCACCGGTTCCTTATAGGAGAGCCAAGGGTCAGAGCAAGAAGGGAACTTAAAGCGGACTTGCAGGTGTGGGGGATTTTTCTGATGAAGGAGTGTCAGTTCCAGAGGGCACGGTGGGAGGTTTCAGAAACTGGGCCAGATGGAGTAAGATCATATACAATGAGAGGAATGATTGGAAGTCCAGAGCTTCTTGTGGTGAAGGAAAAGAGGGAGAGATTTCCAAATGAGGCGGATTCCAGCTTGAGGCTGGGGTGTAGGGGGAGATGGTAAGAGGTGGCGCTAGAATTTTCGAAAAAAGTGAAACCATCAGTCTTTATGTCTTTCATACCCGATAGACTGTGATTACAGAAGATACGAATACGGAACTGTTGGTGGTTTGCCTCATTCCCCATCCCCTTTTTTTTCATATAACAATTGCAAAGATGTGGAAACGACCCAAGTGCCCATCAATACACGAGTGGATTCATACAATGTGGTGTATGTATACCATGGAGTACCACTCGGCCACAAAGAACAATGGTGATCTAGCACCTCTTGTATTATCCTGGATAGAGCTGGAACCCATTCTACTAAGTGAAGTATCACAAGAATGGAAAAACAAGCACCACATGTCCTCACCATCAAATTGGTATTAACTGATCAACACTTGAGTGCACATATAGTAGTAACAATCATCGGGTGTTGGGCAGATGGGGGGGGAAGGGATGGGCATAAACACACCTAATGGGCGCAGTGCTCAACGTCTGGGGGATGGACATGCTTGAAGCTCTGACTCAGGTGGGGAAAGGAAATATATTTAACCTAAACATCTGTACCCCTATAATATACTGAAATAAAAAATTAAAAAAAAGAAAAAAAAAGAATGTGAAAGTCTTAATTAATAGGA
>NW_012152264.1:6413-6755 GCF_000956105.1 Propithecus coquereli | reverse complement strand
TGTGTAAAAATATTAAACAAAATAGTCCAAACTTCTCTACTCTGGCAGCAGATCAACGTGACTGTATTCCTTACTCAAAACTTGTTATGCATATTCAAAGTGATGCAAACCCGCAACATTCATCGGCATTTTCCGTTTTATTATGAAGCGAGCCCATGTACTCCTCACCACCCTCAGCAATGGTTACACTCAATATGAGAAAACAGATTGAACATGTTTGAAAGGGCAAGTTAATTCTCATAGTGTCCTGAATTAATCCTCAAGTTTTTCCATACTGCAAATGCCCAACTTAAAGTTCCAGAGAGTGGCATTTCACAGATCTTCCTCATTCCAGCATATTTT
>NW_012152264.1:2903-3219 GCF_000956105.1 Propithecus coquereli | reverse complement strand
CTTAATCATCATGGTAATACTTCAAGTTCTTACAAATAATTGTGCATACTCATGTGCTCCTATTTGCTTTCTTGTGTGAATTCCTGTTTCTGCACTTAGGAAAGGGTGGGGGCCCTGCCTGCTTCAATTCACCCTCTGGTCCATTACTTCATAATAAAAGATAGTTCTAGAACATGTTAAAAGAACAATCCCCAAATAACACAATCCTTCATTTTTCCAAGAATATTTTTTAAATGCTTTTGGCCAAATTGAATGCATTAATTTTTCTGTGACATGGTTGAAATTGAATTTTGCTTAGTAAGTTTTCTTTCACTAC
>NW_012152264.1:861-1191 GCF_000956105.1 Propithecus coquereli | reverse complement strand
TTCTGCATTTCCTTGGTTGTTCATGACTTGACAATATTTTATGTATGTTGTTTTACTAATTGTATCAGTGAGAATTTCTACTTTCAAGGTACCAGTGATACAGAATCAAGAAGAATAGATACATTTTTTACCTTCTGTGCAATCTGGGTCCTGTGGGAAGCAGAGACGGAGACTGAGTTAGGATGCAGAGAGTAAACGCAGGGGGAGAGCACCCGTGAAGGGCGAGCGGGGAGAGGGGGCTGTGTGGAGAGCCTCGACCAAGAACGAGAGGAAGGAAGGACGGGGCAGGAGGAGCCAGAGTGTGGTGACCCCTTGACAGCATCTTGGCCG
>NW_012152264.1:0-756 GCF_000956105.1 Propithecus coquereli | reverse complement strand
AGCAGGACCGCGGTGCAAGTGGTCTCAGGAGGAGCCTGGCGCTGGCGGCGGGTGGGGCCCTGCTGCTTCTCCCTGACGTCACCACGTTCTTCCCATCGCGGGCAGTCAGCCCTCGTGGTCCCCAGATTCGCACCTTCGCCAGTTAGCCACAGAGGAGGAGCTGCCCCGACGCCCTCTGGTTCTGCACCCACGGTCCTGAGGGGGCCTGAGGGGCCACCATATGTAGGGCATCATCTAAGGAAGGAAGGAGGGAGGGAGGAAGGAAGGAAGGAAAGAAGGAAGGAAGGAAGGAAGGAAGAGAGAATTGTGCTACTATAAAGTATACCGTGGAGTTCTATTCCACCACAAAAAACAATGGTGAATCTAGCACCTCTTGTATTACCCTGGATAGAGCTGGAGCCCATTCTACTGAGTGCAGTATCGTAAGAATGGAAAAACAAGCACCACGTGTACTCACCATCAAGTTGGTATTAACTGATCAAAGCACTTAAGTGCACATATAATAGTAACATTCATGGGGTGTCAGGCAGGTGGGAAGGGGCAGGAGAGGATGGGTATATTCACACCCAATGGGTGCAGCTCGCACCGTCTGGGGATGGACATACTTGAAGCTCTGACTCAGGTGGGGCAAAGGCAATCTATGTAACCTAAACATTTGTACCCCCGTAATATGCTGAAATAAAAAAAAAATTAAAAAAAGAAAGAGAGGAGGAAAGACAGAAAGAAAGAGAAAGAAAGAAAGAAAGAAAGAAAGAA
>NW_012152263.1:598378-599297 GCF_000956105.1 Propithecus coquereli | reverse complement strand
GATTAGTTTAGAAATCATAATTCAACTTGAATTAGAACATACAATGTTTTATTAAAATAGTTTCATATAAAAAGGGAATCTTGACACTGGGTTGGACTTTATAGATTATTGTGGTAGACATTGTGATGTGGCACTCAGATCCTTATTCAATAAAGGGCTTGTTACTTCAGCTACTGGGAGTGCTGTCAGTAGACAGCCTTTAGCTGTCAGCCCCTTTCACAGATTGCCTCAATCACAGAGACCTATCTTATCCATGGTACTCCTTTCCCAGGTTCCTGTATCAACTAGACACCTGGGAAAGCATGGTTGATATGTTGCATAAATCCTGTCCACTCATGTTCAACTAGGGACAACAATGAAGTGCCATTCTACTATCAGAACTCCTCTTAGGATCAGCCAATTTAGGCTGTCATTGGGCTTGAATCTCGACTTGACTTCTCTCTTCTGCTCACTCTTGCTCTGTCCCCTTTCTTGTACAAGTATTTATCCTAAAAGCACTCATTAAAAAATATTTTGCATTCTAAACTGCATCTCAGATTCCACTTTCCAGGAAACCCTGCCTGCAGCCGTATGTAATCCTATCTCTTAGCTAAAACAAGAACTTCTTGGAAAAACTCTTGGTAAGTGGTCTTTAAGTCTCTTAGCTTAAACAATTCTGGTATTAAGAAGCTTATTATCTAAGTACCAATTTTGTCAATTTGTGTACAAACAATGCTGTAGACACCATTTCTGTCTTCTCAGAACTTAACTTTGAAGATAATTTTATCTTTCTCTGTGCGTAAACCTTTCAATTATGGGCTAAGCTGAACAGTATTACTGAATTTTTACCATGTTTAACCCCAATTTAAGTCATAGATATAGAAACTGAACTTACTATATTTAAAGTACACAAAAACATAGTTATTAAATCTTAAATAAA
>NW_012152263.1:596714-598328 GCF_000956105.1 Propithecus coquereli | reverse complement strand
AAAGTAATTTCAACACAGGTTATCCAAAAATGTATAAATATATAAGGCAGAGTCCTTGCCTGCAGAGTTTTATAACCTAATTTGATATTTGAAAATCTGACTTACTCTCCAAAGTAGCTTTTAATGACTGTTAAATGATTGGTACAAAAAACACATGCTGTATAATTTAAGAAGAGGAAAGGGTTACATTGGGCTGGCACAGAAGGATTTTGAATGACTTTGAAATAGGTCTTGCTACTTGTGGAATTTTAAAAATATTAAATGGAAAAGAAATAATTATTTAATTTCTAGCATATGATAAATTGAGAGCTTGGACATAATTTAGATCATTATAGCACTTCAGAGGATTCAGAGAAATTATTAAGATTATGTTCATTAAAATCCCTATTATTTCTTCACACAGTAAAACAAATTAAACAAAACTGATGGGACCAAAGTAATTTTAACTTCATCTTGGAATTTTTTGACACTAAAAATTGATGAGGCTAAGTTAGGCAAAGTCGTAAATACCAAATGACCAAGTGAAATTACATAAAAGTGGCGGCAATGATAGAAACTATGAATAGGAAAGATAAAAAGTGTTTCAAAAGGAAAAAAATAGTCAAACTAAGAGAACTTACAAAAGCTAAAAACCCACAATTATTAGAGGAGAGAAGCACCTGGGGAGTGGCATAAGCCAGTGTTCCATGAGTGAGAGAAATACGCAAATTATATATGAATTTATGATACAATGAGGAAAGTGAGTGGCTTAAACAGAGGCATTATTTTATAGAAAACAACAAAACATTTTTACTTGTTTGCAAGTCTATCAAGATTTCAAATGTAATGTTAAATGCTGGACACCTACTTCATTATGAAAGAAAGACCAAAGAAAACTTTTCTTGGAAATGAAGAAATAGGTTATGAAATATATTTGTACCAGGTAAAGACAGTAATTGTACTTATTCTCTAAATATTCCTTTAATTATCCCATTAAATTTTCCTAGAGACCATATGTGAATAGCCATCATATTTTCACCCATGAGGAAGGATTATTTTTTTCTTCAAGTTCCAAAGGCTTTCTTGCAACTTTTATCAAACCATTTCAGACTCACATTGCCCAGTGGCCCTTGGTGTTCATATTAATATATCTTGACTTTTTTTTTCACAGTATTACGGGAGTACACACATTTTGGTTGCATAATTTGCTTTTGTACAGGTTCAGTCAAAATTATAAGTGTGCCCTTCACCCAGTTAGTGTGTATTGTACCTCTTAGGTGTGAATTTATCTATCCCCCCTCCCCCCTCCCACTTACTTGATTTCCTTTGAGTTTTACTACCGTGCGTGCATATAAGTGTTGATCAATTAGTTCCTTAATGCAGATCACAGTGAGTTAATGGTGGTGCTGAGAAAAGAGCTAAAATGCTCTCCAATTTTTATACTTTGCCCTTTGTTGAGCCTTATGCTTAACTAGAAATTATATTTTGTTTTCATTTACTAAAAACTTTGAAGAATGTTTTACTGTTTTAGCTAATGTCTGACTATGGGCTATAAAATATGCATTTGTATGAGTATTTTGGTTATTGCTGATGTTATTTTTCTACTAAGAGCCATGAAAGAAAATGTTTATGCAG
>NW_012152263.1:594498-595854 GCF_000956105.1 Propithecus coquereli | reverse complement strand
CTGGGCGTTTTTCAGACCCTCCTGTGCACCAGGCACTCTTGCCTCCCAATCTTCATATATGCTCTTCCCACTGCCAAAATACACTCCCCTCCATACCCTGTCTCCTCTCACCTTCCACAAAAACAGGCCCATTTAAATTCTTTCCTCAGTCTCGGTGTGAATGTCACTTTCCCTGAGAGACCTTGCCTGATACTGTAGGTTTTGTTAGCTCCTTCTGCTGACTGTTCCAATGACACACTGTACTTCCTTATTGTGGCTGTAGTCACGGATTATTGTAATGATATTTTTTCTATCTTATCATCGACTAAACTGGAAGAACCCTGAGAACAAAGATTGAAATATCCCTAGTGCCTATCAAAGACCCTGGCACATAATTAAACTTCAATATATATTTGATAATTTGAAGTCAGAGAATGTATAACAGTGGTCTGATTTATCCATTGGAAACAATGACCTTATTTTTGAAAGAATTATGTAGATTCACTTTCTAATTTTAAAAATAAACATTTAGCATAATTTTTGTGTGCTTATGTTTACTCTGACTTCCTCTGTAAGAGATTTAAAGTGATTTATCATCTCTATAGCAAGTATTATGCTTGATGCTGAGTTGTCTAATCCATCATGTGCTTTATATGATGTGGACTATAAGGGTTGAGGATCAGGATGCTTACCTTATCTGCCCTTTTTCTTTTTTCATGATCATTACATTCTATAACCGTAACATCCATTATAAAAATATACCATCTACTAGTACTACCCCCTCCAACAATATAACATCCCCCTACTAATAAAAATATAATATCACTAGGGAAAATGTTGAATAGTAAGTCAATGAAATAATACAAAGTTATAGTTGATGTTTCATATAAAAAAGAATAGTGGACTGATTTTTAAATGCTAAACAAAATATACAAATCATAATCACAAAGACATTGAACAATTAAAAACAATAAAGTTGTATACACAGCCATTTTAGAGAAAAGCTTGAACTCAGAAATATAAGTGGAATATGGAATAAGTTTTTTCCCTGAGGAATTTGCCAAAAAAAAACACATTTGGACTTAGATTCCAACACATTAGAAGGGGTCCTGGGCTTCTCCTCAGGTTGGGGATTCTTAGAAGGGATCTTTGACACATTAACCTAAACCCCCCCCAAAATATGCCTTCAGGTAAGGATCAACTAGAAGTAAACCTGTCATCCTTTATTGCAAACCAAATGAATTGTAAAACAGGCTGCCTTGCTGTTGAGCAGAACAAGAAGAAATAAAAGTAGAATAAGGTACTTTGGTAATTATGGCCATAAATATGCTATGGATTTGCCGCCTAGGTAGCGGTTCCCAACCTTTTTGGAGCCAG
>NW_012152263.1:592946-594448 GCF_000956105.1 Propithecus coquereli | reverse complement strand
CTTTTTGCAAGGACTATTGTCTCTGAAGCCAATTATTTAGGGGACTTTATATAGCAAGTAATATTTGAAGCATCCTTAATGCCAGGCAGATTTTTGTTAATAAACTCAAGTGCTTCCAGTTCAGAATATCTCCTAATGGATTTACATCTCATTTTATTGGCATCCAAATAACATTCCTACCCAGAATTCAAGTTTAGTATCTAAATATATACAAAAAAAAAATTACATTTTCCATTGCAATTTGTAAAAAGTTACATTTTTTCTTACAACTGTACTCCCCTTCTTTAATGTGGATTATCAAGAGTAGACTATAATTGTTATGAATTTCAAGACCATTTGTTTTCATATAAAGCCACTTTACAAGTTCCCACTTTATTTGGAAATACGTTTGTATTATACTTTCCCAGTCTGGTAATATGGAGGGTGATTGTTCTAGAATTCTTGCCCTTATCTCCAGGAAAGTCATATCCCTACTTCAGGATTCAATTTAGATATCAGCACATCTCAGGAGTCTTTAGCAACCTCACAAACCACTTTGATCACCTTCAAAGTGGTTGCTTGTTGCTCCTTGTTGCTCCCATTTTATCTAGCACCCTGCTTTGTCTCTTGGACCCATAATGTCATCACTTGAAATTCACACTAGTAGGGAGGAAAAGATGTGAATTAATGGACATAAGCTCAGTCTAAACACCTTAAAAACAAAGTTATCACTACTGCTGGAGAGATCAGTTCTGAATTACAGAGTAGAGGAAATTGCATACCTAAAGATGTTAGAATCACCTCTGTCCTGCCCAAGGATCCTGCTCTTCCTATAGCAATAACCTTATCATTTAAGATCACCCCATCCTGAGGTCCAAAGCAAATGATGCAAAGACACTTCTAACTGGGGCATTTCTGGAATATACTGGACTTTGGTTCCAAGTCTTGAGTCTAATTGGTTAAGTTGGCTCACTATGTGATATTATTTCCTAACTTCTGGCCAGATTTTCTCAAGTTGACGTCTAGGTCTGACTATACAAATAGTTACCTAAAACTATTACCGTATTTCTCTACTTCAAATATGCAGCTAAAGAAGAAATGATGGAGTGTGGTGTATAGGACCACAAGGCACTTGGAAATTGTGTAGCTCTTAGGCATAACAGAATGAGAGATAAATGCAGGTTATCACATTGAGTTTTTCATAAATTACTTCCATCATTATCTTTCTGAAACTCTCATTGCCCATGATTCTCAAAGGCATCCATCTCATGTAGCTGTATAATAGCTAACTTATTAACTAACCACAATAGTAGTCTATAGATCCTCTAAAGATCACACTGCATCTCTTTGAACTATTACTCAAAATTCATTTCTTCTATAGACTCTGGACATGTTCTAATCCACAAAATTGTCTTGAGATAAAATATTAGAGCTGCATCCCTTAATGTTACTGAGGGTGGCTCTTAGTAACTATTCTTTTTGATACCTAAACATATTTATATTTGTCAAGTACTATTGTATGG
>NW_012152263.1:590586-590861 GCF_000956105.1 Propithecus coquereli | reverse complement strand
GACTATGGGCTATAAAATATGCATTTGTATGAGTATTTTGGTTATTGCTGATGTTATTTTTCTACTAAGAGCCATGAAAGAAAATGTTTATGCAGCGTAGCTAACTCCATAAACACATTCTTTTAGCTCTTTAAATCAGACTGATATAATAATATCATATGTAATGTCATCTCTACACTGTATCAGTAAAGAAGCCAACTGCATACTGAATTTTTAGTTCAACACAGATGATGATAAATTCTTGTAAAGACAAAAGGTAACTACTCATGTCTAAA
>NW_012152263.1:586432-587426 GCF_000956105.1 Propithecus coquereli | reverse complement strand
TTGTATACACAGCCATTTTAGAGAAAAGCTTGAACTCAGAAATATAAGTGGAATATGGAATAAGTTTTTTCCCTGAGGAATTTGCCAAAAAAAAAAACATTTGGACTTAGATTCCAACACATTAGAAGGGGTCCTGGGCTCCTCCTCAGGTTGGGGATTCTTAGAAGGGATCTTTGACACATTAACCTAACCCCCCCCCGCCAAAATATGCCTTCAGGTAAGGATCAACTTTTATTGTCATCCTTTATTGCAAACCAAATGAATTGTAAAACAGGCTGCCTTGCTGTTGAGCAGAACAAGAAGAAATAAAAGTAGAATAAGGTACTTTGGTAATTATGGCCATAAATATGCTATGGATTTGCCGCCTAGGTAGCGGTTCCCAACCTTTTTGGAGCCAGAGACCAGTTTCATGGAGGACAATTTAGACAATTTTTAGGGTGGGGAGGGGGCTGGGGGGGAGCGGTGTTGCAGAGCTCAGGCTGTGATGTCAGAGATGGGAAATGGCAGTGGCAGCGGCTGTAAATACAGATGCAGATTTTCTCTATGTGCCCCCAACCTTCCTAAGTTTCATGGAGGAGGAGCTCTGTGGCCCTGTCCCACCTAACAGGCCACAGACTGGTACTGGTCCTTGGCATGGAGGTTGGGGACCGCAGCCCTAGTATACAGAGCCTGTTGGGCCTGAGAACATCAGTTTTGAATGTAACCAGAAGTTGATCTCAAGTAGCAAGGCCTCTCTGGTCTCCTGATAGAAGCAAATGCAAAGCCTCTGTTGGAGCGTGCATTTTAGGCCACGGGAAACCTTTACAGATACCTTGGCAAGGACAATGACCAACAAACAATAAAAGTTAATCAGATATACAAGAAAGAATAGCAACATGACCTGAAAAATAAGCATCAGAAGCAGACCTACACCGACTTCAGATAGGGGAATTATCAGATACTGTTTACGAAACAACATTGCTTACTTACCACATTTGAAGGAAAGAAAGAGAGA
>NW_012152263.1:579037-581782 GCF_000956105.1 Propithecus coquereli | reverse complement strand
GGTTGTGTAATTAAAAAAATAAAGACTATTGCATTAGTTTCACAAACAGTAGTAGCTCAGTAAGAGTTGAGAGAGTTAGATGGATTTTGGTTGTGTTTTTAATGTATAGACTGCACTTGCTGAAGAACTGGATAAAAAAGATGAAGATGAAGGAAAATATCTGAGGAGACATGGATGATTTCTAGGTTTTTTCCTTAAGCAATTTGGTAGATGGTTGGGTCATTTATCTAGATGAAAAAGATCATCTAGATAAACAGAGGGAAGATTAGGGCTCTCTAAATGGAGATACCTATTTAATTTTTTCCAGTAGTAATATGAAGCAGGTGGCAGTATTGGATATATTATGATGGCTAGCAGAGACGACTTCAAAAACATTGTAAATAAAACACATACAAAGATTACATCCTGATGAAACAATACGACTAGAGAATTTTTGTTTTTGTTGTTGCCTTTGTATTTTTGTTATGGAAAATTACAGCATATTTATAGTCTAGAGATATAAATTGCAGATACAGGGAACATGAATAATTTCATAAATTACTCCTTCTCTTACTGAAAGCATGGTGAATATTTGTTTTGTATTTAAGCATTAGCAGTTGTAAAAAGTAAAAAAGAATTTCTCTAAAACTCCACTTTCTCCCTCCCGTCTCATATGCTTGCTTCCATAAACAGCTCTTGGTTTGATTGGATAATGGCTAATTAGAAGCTCTATCAACTTTAAACGATTATAATGAGTAACGATCTTTCTTATTACATTTCATTAAAAATTGATTCCAGTGATATATACTGAATTTTATAAGTTAATTTATGACCCTGTCAGTGTGCCTATACATTTAAAATTTGCACCTGTATGACTTGTTATGATCATTTCTTTGTGTAGTCAAAGTTTCCTAATTCTAGGTTTTACTAAAAATGTTTGAAACTTCTCTGAAGAACAGCATATTGGTGGATATAATTTACTTTCTCAAACCCAAAGGCTAAAAATAATAAGAAAGAAACCAATCACGTAAAACTTCATTGAGCAATGCAACATTTCTCAACCTGCAAATGAAATGAACACTTAACTTGATTTTAACAGAGTTGTGTTTTAAAAGATTTTTGCCTCAAGATGTAAATGCTTTAATTCTATTCTGGGCAATGTAACACTCTTCTACAAGGAAGTGGTAAATTAAAACTAACTTGAACCATCTGAATGTTCTGCAAAGAGTGGTACTGGTAAAGAAAAGAAATTAAAAAAAAAATCATTCACATATACAGATTCCTTAGCCACAACGTATTGGTTGCAGCAAATGTTAAAAGCCTTTAAGGAGCCTGAAGATTCAATAAGCAGATCAGTAACACATCATAAAACAGTATCCAAAGAATATTGACATTATAGTTTAGATTACTTCAGCAGCGCATTGAAGCACAATTGAAGGAGTATAATTCTGGCACAGATAGCTAGGAAATGACACTAGCAGATGGATTGCACCAGTCTGCAGCAATCAGAAATGAATTGCTCTGTTTGAATGGTTGAAATTTATACATTAGATGGCTAAGAGATCCCTGCAGCCAGAGGCTTCAAAGAGATAAGACAATTTGTCCCATCAGTCCAGAAGAAAACATTAACTGTTAGTTTCAATCACTTACTTGTATGGACAAAAATGCCCTTAAGATCACATCTTAGACACAAATGTCAATAATCAAGCTGCTTTACAGGTGGATAATGTGACTAATTCACAGGCATCTTCCCTCTCCCTACTCCAATCCTCCAAATATAAATGTGGTAGAAAATCAGCAGCTTTCATTATTCCTTCATTATTCCCAAATTTTAAGCTGACCCACAACTATGGTCTACTAAATAACAGAGAAATTGGCAAGTTTGAATGACATGGCAAGTTTGGTTTGCTGTGGCTCATGTCTCTTCTAGGGACAAAAGTGGTACTCTCCAACCAGCCTGGTGTAAGTCATCTTTCACTATATATAACAAACCTAATCAGAAATTTCTGTGTATACCAACAAATGGGGCATGAAGAACACTAGTATGTTATACAGAGTTTGGAACACTGGTAATGGAGGGAAGGAAAATGTAAACCAACCCATGACAAAGTTCAATACAAGGAATATTAATAATACAGTTTCACTAAATATAAATAATAGAAGTTGTGTTCCTTAACCTCAACAGAAATTGGCACAGGAAATTTTATAGGCACAGAAGATTGAAGTAAAACTGAATAGATAATGGTTGTTTCAATTATTTTTCTTGCACTAAGTAAATTTAAAAGGTCTTTAATAAGAACAATTTAGTTCTTGACCCAGATAAAAACTTGGTTTTATTTATTTGAACAACAAAAAGAGCATCGGAAATCCTTTAGATAGTTTTGAGCATATTAATAAGACTTTTCTACTTTTTCTCTCCGTCTTAGACATCGACTAGACTAGATTGGAATGTCTTAATTCTGATCCTTCAAGTTGTTCAAGTCCAGAGGGCATCGTGGTATACGTGGATGGTGTCTCTGATTTTGTGTAATGTACTGAACGGCTACATGTGACAGCCATGCCTACATTTTGCAGCAGGCAAAGTTGATTTTGGCTCTATTGCTGAATTTGGTAATCTTTTTATACTACTGGGAATATTGCTTAACTACAGAAGATGAATAGATCACCACAGGTTGTGAAATTTAACCCTGAATTCATGCCATCAATTTTTTGCCATTTCCAGTGTATCATTTGGATTTTCGAAGCTTTATTTCAACTCAGTATACA
>NW_012152263.1:576380-578974 GCF_000956105.1 Propithecus coquereli | reverse complement strand
GTGTATAAATTTTCTTCCTTGCAAGATCTGGAACAACATAAAACCAACTTCATCATTCTGTTGGTTTCTTCATTAATTAATTAAATAAAATTTAGACACATGTTCATAATTTATAGGACAATTATATTTTTAACATTTTTGAGAGTTACATTTTGATAATTAGAAATATAGATTTGAAAATTGATACCACATAGATGCTATGACAACAGATATCCCAAAGGAGTAAATGTGGGTAGAGAATTCTAAACACAAAGACCTGTGATCTTCTAGCGATAAGAGGTAAGGATGATGAGGAGAAGAAATCAGTTAAAGAAACTTAAAAAGAATGACCAAAGAGTTAGGAAAAGAACCAGTTATGTGGGGTTGCTTGAAGCCAAGTAAAGAATACATGTCAAAGAAAATATCAGTTGAGGCAAATGCTGCTGAAAGGGCATAAAAAATGAGAATGTCCACTGGATTTAGCAAAACAGATCTTCAGAAGAACAAGTTCAGTAGTGGAGAGGAGGGCTAAAAGCTGGAATTGGGTTGAAGAATGAATGGAAGGATAGGAACTGGAGAATGGAAGGACAGATAATATATTACAGGAATTTTAGCATAAAGAGAGTGAAGACAGTAACAGTCGAAGGAAGTGGAGTCAAGAGTTATTTTTGTTTTTTAATTGGCAAAATAACAGAGTATTCGTGTGCTGTTGAGAATTTCCCTCCAGTAAAGGAAACTAATGATACAAGAAAAAGAAGAGAGAATTGCTGAAGTGGTAGCTATGTTGGGATAAGAATGTAAAGTTACAAAGAAATTGCCACATTTCAATGGCCATTATTTTTAAATTATGGTGTTTTGGAAAACTCAAAATATATACTCATTTGAGGATAAGCAAACTCAGGAATCACCTAGTGTATTCCTAGAACCCACTTCAGAAATTGTATCCTTCCTGGAGCACTGGTATACTGCAGCAAAGACAGAGAAAAGACTACCAAGTTTTATGGCATATTCTTACATCACGGAGTAGGCAACAAAATGTCTCAAACTCAGTTGATCAGAGTAAGCTCTCATAGTTTTTATAGACTAAAGTTATTTTTATATGATATTATTCATAGTGTTAAGTTCAGCTTAAGGTCCTGCCATCACTATAGGAATCATCGTCCAATAACAAGCAGCAGAGGCTACTACAGAGAAAAGGGTTGTAATAATGATTTTTGAACAATCAGCCACTAATAACAGAGGCACTTTGGGGTTGTTCTTCTCCCTTACATCCAACTTTCAAAGTTAAAGAAAGCAGCTGTATAACAGGGAGCCAAAACCTTCTAATAAAAGTGCATCTTGATAATGAAAAGCCCTTTGATTCTGTCCAG
The DNA here is from genome assembly GCF_000956105.1 of Propithecus coquereli. Classification (NCBI taxonomy): domain Eukaryota; kingdom Metazoa; phylum Chordata; class Mammalia; order Primates; family Indriidae; genus Propithecus; species Propithecus coquereli. The sequence continues at coordinate 577,625 of NW_012152263.1, read as the reverse complement.
TATCCTGGTGTGTCTGGATATGTGAAAATCAGCCCACTATTTGAAATAGGGTATTGAGAGAGCAGAACTGGGCAACATATTAGAATGAGAAGCATACAAATTCCCAGAGATAATCTAGATGACGTGCAAATATGCAGTGAGGGGAGAGGGGTTGGTCAGGGAAGGAGAAAGAGTTGTCAGAGATAAATTTTGATTACAACAAAATAGTGAAGAAATTCTTGGTGATGAGATGTCAAAAGAATTTCTAAGAACAACTATTACTCAATGTTGTGTTCTCATTGCTCTTATATCCTTCTATTAACTTCCACTCTTTCCTCCATAGGCCCAATTAGTCAGAGAAATTTGCTACCCATACAAATTGTGTGAGAAGGGCCTTTTTTTTTTCTCCCTAGAGGGAGTGGGGTGATTTGGTAGGTGTGGGAAAGAAGAAAATTTGAGACTAAGTGAAAAATAGGCATTTAACTCATAGACTTGTGAGAAAATCACATAAAAGCTCCCAAAGAACTAACTCATCAGAAATGGAAGCTTATAGCCAAAGGATATTGTGAAGATACATGAGCTCCAGGAATTTCACAGATATTTGGGAAAAGTTTTGGACATCTACAGCGTTTGGAATAGAGCTTGAGCAATGTTGCCTACATCTAAAGGGGAAACAAAATTCCAGATGACATCTGATTACACATAGGAAATATGAAAAAGGTAAAATGAAAAAAACAAACAACAAAAAACAGTGATGTGTGTGGTAAAGAGACTGCAGACTATCACCAGGCAAAACTTTAAGGAATAAAAAGTATAGAATGTTAGGAAGTATTACAGCATGAATCATCATCCTAAAAGGCAGTCTTCACAAGAGCAAAATGGGATCTAAAAACAGATTGAATCAGCGAAGCAAGGTTGAGATGGCCACAATATTGCTTTACCTCTTGATGCTCAATACAACTCAATGCCATTGTTTAAAAATATATTTCTATTGCAGTCTTTCTGCAACTTTGCCTTCATGCACAATTAGAAATATCAGATACAGTTTGATATTACTGCATATAAGAAAAGGTTGTGTAATTAAAAAAATAAAGACTATTGCATTAGTTTCACAAACAGTAGTAGCTCAGTAAGAGTTGAGAGAGTTAGATGGATTTTGGTTGTGTTTTTAATGTATAGACTGCACTTGCTGAAGAACTGGATAAAAAAGATGAAGATGAAGGAAAATATCTGAGGAGACATGGATGATTTCTAGGTTTTTTCCTT
>NW_012152263.1:547445-573325 GCF_000956105.1 Propithecus coquereli | reverse complement strand
GGCAGCAATAGTCATGGAGTTATCTGCTAATATGTGAACTTGGTCATAGCTGTGCATGTGATTGTCACTTCAGTTATATACACTGTTGGTGGTACATATGTGCTACTACACACCAAACAATACATCTCAAGCCAAATATACTAATAAATCCTTTGAACAGATACCATTTCAAAGCAACTAGAATCCACTCATCGTGAAGGATTATTATTAGGTGAAATACAGTATTGAGCATTTAATGGATGACAAACGCACAACATCCTCTGAAAGCTCTGCAAGTAAATAAATAAATATTAAACAATAAAACAATAGCTACCACATATTTTCTTCCTGGGAAGAATCTTGAAAAGAGAAAACACACACACACACGATCAATATATCATAATTGAGGGTTGCAGACAAATTACTTCTGGTTTACCAATTATTTTCATACTGACATGTTAATAAGACATCAATTAGTCAGAAATCTCCTGCTGACTTTGAATAGAAACTACCTACCTTCTAGGGACATGTGATTAAACAGGCAAAAATGAAACTGAGTTTTGTCAAATAGTAAAACATCAGCATCAAAACTTGCAGAACAGGCCTCTGGCTCTGCGGCTTGGGGAAAAACCCAGATGGCAGTGAGGTAGGACACTCTTAGGAAATGCAGCCTTATCAGTAACTTTAATAGCACAGAAGATGGTACTGGGTGGACATAAGGATATCAACAACTCTGAGATGCAAGTGCTTCAGAAGAGTTTGACTCTTCCAAAGAGTCAGGAAGAATGTGAAGCTGTTAGAAATGTCTTGATGATATCTCAATATTTCATTTTGTTCTTACCTTATATGTGTATGCAAGAGGGTTAAATGATACAAATCTACATTTAAATGCATCTAAAAGATCTCCAATGAATATAAATATTTCAAGTAACAAAGAAAAAGCTGTGTCATTTTATTGGTAGTGTTTTCTCTTTCTTAGTGGAACATAAAATAATGGCGATGCTTATAACTGACGGCACTTCGGATTAGGTAAAATTACAATACTGAACATTTAATGAATGACAAATATATAACATCCTCTGAAAGCTCTGCAAGTATACCAATAAATGTTAAACAATAACTAACACTGTACTTTCACTTTTTCCTTGGGAAGAACCTTGAAAAAAGGAAACATATACACGTACCATAATTGAGGGGCTGCAGACAAATCACTTTTAGTTTACCAATTATTTTTATATTGACATGTTAATATACAAGTAAATGGCACAGATCAGTTCTTATTTCAATATATTCATCTTAATTTAAAACAGGAAACTCTGACAAATATCATCTCTAATTAATTATTAGGCTCTGATATGAAGACATTTCACTTACATGCTCATACCAAAGTAGGAACACATAACTTGGGATTCCGGCCAATTTTTATTTTCCTGAAGCTGTTTAATCATGTGTGTATCATGTCAGTTTTTCTATTCTGCCTTCCTCCTGCTGTCTACCTTTTGGCCAAGTATTGCTTCTCAGTAACACCAGTGTGTGGACAGAAAATAAGAAATGGAAAGTTAAATCAGTCCATCTAGCAATTTAACAGTTCTGTTAGAGGGATTAATAGGAGATGGTGAATATAATGTCCACAGTGTCATTAAATTAGTCTCCTCATTAAATTGCTTTTTATTTAAACTAATTTCTAGAAAAATTTGTTCCCTATAAGCTATGATGTCTTCTGTATCTTTGTGGAAAAGCATTTATTCAATGGACAGCAGCTTATAGCTATTCAGGCTGAATGTTGACTTATTCTGAATAGCATTTAACATATTTAGATATGTTGTAACTGAATCACTCAAAGAAGAACAAACTGGGAAAATGCAAGCAGTTCACAAACTCAATTATTCCTACCACCTTCTCCATATATTACTTGAGTTTTGTGTGTGTATGTTTTGGTTTTCCTGTGGAATAGAGATTTAGGGAAAATTTATAAGATATGCAAACACATGTTCAAGTATATGCATACTTTTATTTTCATAAGATCAATAAATGAGATACAAATTTTTATCAATTTTATAGTTCTTTGTATGTAGTTATTTATCAACTAAAATAATCACAACACATTAAGCATTCATTTAACCTGAATTTGTCAGCTATAGATTTATTTCTGAAAAATTGTTTCTATCATATTCCTACAGTACTCTGAAGACCCTAGAAATGCCATTTTTATTAATTTGTCAAAATAGGACAATATTTAAGGAGATAATTGTCAATAAATACTTAAAACTTTATCGGAACCAAAGCCCAAAAGAAGGTGGAAAAATTCTTAATGTATATTTAGAAAATTTCCTTTTAAACTACTAGAGTATTTAATATGTGAACAAAATAATGCTCCACAAATCCATCATTAAGAAAATTGAAATAGTGATAAACATCAAAAAAAGTCTCTCTTTTCTGAACTTAAAGTCTTGAAATATTCTTCTATCAAAAAATGTTCATTTGTGGGACTGCAAATTAGTGCAACCTCTGTGGAAAAGAATTTGGAGATACCTCAGAGAGCTAGAAATAGAAATACCATTCGATCCAGCAACAGCACTATTAGGCATCTACCCAAAAGAGCACAAAACATTCTATGATAAAGACATCTGCACCCAAATGTTTATGGCAACACAATTCACTATTGCAAGGATGTGGAAACAACCCAAGTGCCCGTCAATCCATGAGTGGATTATTAAAATTTGGTATATGTATACAATGCAATATATTCAATCATAAGAAACGACAGTGATCTAGAACCTCTTATACTTTCCTGGATTAAACTTAAGCCCATTATCCAAAGTGAGGCACCACAAGATCGGAAGAACTGGATCCACTTGTACTCGCATCGAGTTGGTACTAACTGATCAACACTAGGGTGCTCACATGGCAGTAATACTCTCCAGGGATTAGGAGGATGGGGGGGTAAATCCGCAACTAAAGGACACGGGGAGCACTGTAGGGGGGAAGGGCATGCCTTTAACCCACACTTGGGTGAGGCAAAGACATAAAGTGTAACCATAATGTTTGTACCCTCATAATACCCTGAAAGAAAAAAAAAAAAGATATAAAGAAATAACTGCACATCAAAATTAAAAATTAAAAAAATTCATTTGTATTTTTGTGTTATTCATGTTATACTACATGCTACAGCAATTATGTTAATACAATTTTCATTAATTCACTTCAATGAAACAATCCAAAAAAAAAGTCTACAGAAAACAACTGTATTTGGAATCTTGCTTAAAGAAAGGCAAAGTATACAATAGTTAAGATATCTCTAAATCCAATTGCTTTTTATTTAAACTAATTTCTAGAAAAATTTGCTCCCTATAAGCTATCATGTCTTCTATATCTTTGTAGATAAGCATTTCTTCAATGGATAGCAGCTTATAGCTATTCAGGCTGAACGCTGACTTGTTCTGAATAGCATTTAACATCTTTAGGGATGTGGTAACTGAATCACTCAAAGAAGAACAAACTGGGAAAATGCGAGCAGTCCACAAACTTAGACATTTCTTGTTTCCAGAGAACAGTTCCTCTGTAACTTCAAGATTCCAAATATCTAAGCACGACAGAAAACAGACTCCAAAGAATTGAAGTAACTTCACATCTGACAATGCTTTAACATTTTTTTTCAAGTCGTCTTGCACTCCAAATGCCATGGTTGAATACTTTAGGCATCCATTCATCTTCAAGCTTAAGGAACACACAAAAGAATATGCAGGCAGGGCAGCTTTTGTTATGATATAAGAACCGCTAATAATGCAGTTTTCCCCAACTGTAACATCAGATTCCAATCTGGAATATTCCACAACTGAGCCAGGTGCCAGAGAACACCTTGAATCCAGTATACTTTGAAGGATACAGGATGTTTTACCAGAACATTCTGGTGTGTCTGAAAAGATGCTAAAAATTATGGACTGTAAGCCAAGCTCTGATTTTAAACTGCTATCCGAAGCAAAATGAAACAAATATTCTTCAGTTGTCCCAATGTGATAAAATTTGGAGTTATTAAGAACAACAACATTTAGTGATGTTCCTTTAAGAAGATGAAATATTCTCTGCCTCATATCTACCAACTCTGACTCTTCTTTAGTAACATTTGATGTGTTCCTGGTGTACTCCACAGTTGCTCCAGGTCCTAAGGCCTGCAGAAAGTCACCATAGGCATCTATTTCACAGTTCAGTGTGCCTATTTTTTCATAAAAAGCAAGTAATTTCTTTGCTGACGCATGATCCATGTAAAATAGGCTGTCGGTGTAGACAAAGTCAGAGTCTAATTTAAGACAGGCAGTGTCACCCCCAACAAAGTCCTGTTGACAAAAATCCCCAAGTCTACACACAGCATTAAATTGATACATCTTTTCTATACTGGGTTTATGGAGGAAACGATAGCAAGACCTGTATTCAAGGTCTCTATGTTCTAAATAATCAAAAGGATCTAAGACAAATACTCCATGTGTGGTACCTACAGTCAAACTGGAAGGATGAGCTAAAGCAGTAAAGCCAGGTCTATCAAACCTTATAAACTCAGATTCTCCAATACTATAAAGTTCAATATCATCTGCGCAGGTAACCAGAATCCCAGGATTCATATGTGAGGGAAAATCAATGTACATGGCTAGTTTTAATTCTAACATCTGATAAATGGGGTTACCAAGAGGCAAAGCTGTGAAAATTTTCCCCAGAGCACTTGCATTTGGAAGGCGTTGACTGTAGCCACCTATAAAATTAAACAAAATTGCCATTTAAAAAATGTGTTATTGTTTATAAGATTTTCAAAACCCAAGGGCACCATTTACAACTCAAAATATCTCTAAAGATATTTAATGTATACACTATGTTACTGTAACTCAGTAAAGAATAATGCAATCCAAATTAAAAATTCAAAGTGCAATTCTCCTGTAGCCATTTGATATAATGCAGTTTTAAAAATTCCAGGTTAAGAACGAATTCTAATATACTGTACCGCCTGTGAATTGTTTTGAATCAAATGTATAACAAATAAAAAGGACCATGGGCTAAAACATGATCATGCATCTACATTTAAACATTAAATTTCAACCATGTTAGACTTCTATATTAAGAATTCACTTCATAGGGAAAGTTACAAAAAATGAATATGCCACTTCCAAAATATAGTCATACACTGCATAACAATGTTTTCATTCAACAATGGACAGCATATATAATGGTGGTCCCATAAGATTACAATGCATTACAATGCAAAATTCCTGTCACCTAGTGACATCATAGCTGTAGTAATACATCTTGTGTTTATAGTAATGCTGGTGTAAACAAAACTACTGCACTCCCAGTCATCTAAAGCTATCGCACATACACTTAGTATATTTATAGTACTTGATAATAAATGACTATGTTACTAGTTTATATATTTACTATGTCATACTTTTTATTACTATTTCAGTGTACTCTTTCTACTTATTACAAACAGTTAACTGGAAAACAACCTCAGGCAGGTCCTTCAGGAAGTATTGCAGAAAAAGGCATTGTTATCATAGGAGATGACAACTCCATGTGTTTTATTGCCCCTAAAGTCTGGTGGGACAAGATGTGGAGGAGGAAGACAGTGATATTGAAGATCCTCACCCTGTGTAGGTCTAGGCTAATGTATGTTTGAGTGTTAGTTTTAACCAGAAAGTTTAAGAAGTAAAAAAAAAATATATAAAAACTAAGGATATAAAGAAAATATTTTGTACAGCTTGTACAATGTGTTTGTGTTTTAAGCTAAGTGTTATTACAAAAGACTTAATAACTTAAAAAAAATAAAAGTTTATAAAGTAAAAAAGTTATAGTAAGCTAAGGCTAATTTATTATTGAAGAAAGAAAATATATATTTAAATAAATTTAGTGTAGCCTAAGTGTATAGTTTATAAAGTCTACAGTGATGTAATGTCCTGGGCCTTCACATTCACTCACCACTCACTATTGACTTACCCAGGGCAATGTCTAGTCCTGCAAGCATCATTCGTGGTAAGTGCCCTATATCAGTGTACCATTTTTTATCTTTTATATGGTATTTTTACTGTACCTTTTCTATGTTTAGATATGTTTAGATACACGAATACAATCATGTTACAATTGCCTACAGTACAGTAATATGCTGTACAGGTTTGCAGCCTAGGAGCAACTGGCTATACCACATATGTTTCTGTAACTACTCTCATATTCACACAAGGACAAAATCACCTACCAATGCATTTATCAGAATGTATGTCTATGGTTAAGCCATACATGAATATGTAATTATCTATTAAACACTAAATTCTAGTTGCAGTGTCATTTCTCAAATTATTATCTACACTTAAAGACAGTAAATTTATTTAAAAGCATTTTAAAATGTATATTTGTTTTTAACTTAAACATCTTTTTCCCTTCTAAATTGAGCCTTATAACTTCTTAATTCCTTGAAAAGCATGTTCTCTTAAGTGCATCAAATATCTTCCATAATTTTTATGTAACTATAGTGAGAAGCAGCGCTACATACTAGAAAGAGTCAGACAAAAATGAGTTCAAACCTGGTTCACCACTTTTTAGTTGTTTATCTTTGGATTTACTCCCAGTCAGCAAATGTAGAATACTACTTACCTTTGGAAGGTGTTGCATTGAAAATGCTTTCGTAAGCTCAATAATACCTGTAAAGCACTTGGTACATTGCACATTGTTCAACAAATGAGAGCTAATAATAACTTTCTATTTTTCTTTTTCCAAAGACTAGGCAATAGTAAAGTTTAAAATTATCTAACTATGTGTTTTCTGGTGTCTAATTTTTACTAAACTGGTAATAATAATAAAATTACTATAAAATTATAAATTGGAATTTTTTTTACATTTTTCATCTTAAAACCAGAACTTGGATGCTTTGACATCATTTTTACAAAAAATCATTGTTTTGTATATGAATCATAAGAACTGGAAAGTGCCTTGGAAGTCATGTAGATGAGTTCTAAAATCCCTGTCCCCTGACTGGTGTCAGTCCATGACAAAGTTTTCACCAGGCCTCTAGCATACAGAGAAAAATAATAGAGGTTTTCATGTAACCAAAATTTTCATATAACTAACTAAGTGTATTTGATTTAATTATCCATTTTTCTGAGGTTATGTCCTTCCTATTGTTCTGTTTTAAAATGTCCTCTTTTGTGTATATATTTCTCCCTAATATACTTACTTGTCAACTCCATACCTTGCCACTATTTCCTTTAAGTTTTAAAATTCTTTTAAGCATTCTAGCCTTTGGCTACCAATAATCAGACAAAAATGCAAGACAGAAAGTTTAGGCAAAAGTCTAGTAACAACAGTGCTAAATCAGCCTCTCTCCTGAAGCAAGAATCCCCTCTAAAGCATTCCTCAGAAATGTTCACATTTGAATGAGTTCTGTCTTAGGGAAATAATTTTCTATATGTATACCAAAACAAAACAATATCCATGAAAAGTTGATGATGTATGTGATCTACAATTTTAAGGATAAATTTTGTGAAAATCACTATGCTACTTACCACCTAATGACACCAAGAAAAGCATGAAATATTTTTTAAAGCAGAGTAACTTCAAAGAATTAAAAAAAAAAAGAAGAGTAAAGTATTTGCCAGGGAGAAAAAAGTCCCTAAGGTATCAGAGGTGGACACTCAAAAGAAAATGTAAATTAGTAAAGTATAACTTTACCAGAGTGAATTAATAAGACGGTAAAAGAAGTCCATTTATCTCCATATAGCTTTTCCAAACATCGCAGGGCACAAAGTGTTGATCCTCCATTTCCTTAAAGGTAAAGTTAGAAAGTACAGTTTATTTCATAGAAACCTAATAACACCTTGTAATGATGGTAAATTTAGAAGTTATAACTTTAAGGCTGTGGTTTTGGGGTATAATTAACTAGGGAGACACACACAAAAAGTATTGGCAAAAGAATAAAATTAAATACATCCCATAGCAAATAAACAATTAGTAATGAAACCCAGAGAGCAGCCCTCAGTAATAAATGATGAATTAATATTCTCTCCCAAACAGTAACAAAAACAGAAGGAACGATAAATTACACAACCTGTAACACTAGAAGACTGTTAAGTATAAAGATTCATATTGAGTTACAAACCAAAAAGTCCACTTAAATAATTCTCCCACATGACATAATTGAAGATACAAGTTGGATTTCCATTCTAAAAAGAGTTTTAGAACCTGGTTTTCCAAAAATCATCTTAAATATAACCACCACACTAATTATCTTGGGCAAATTATTTAAGTCTCAGTATCTCAAATTCCATCTATATAATGGGAATAATAAAAGTACTGACCTTGTATTTGTGAGGATTAAAACAGCATTGGCTAATTAGACCAATGCTAATGCCATATACCGATACCATATCTCTGGTATCAAGTGTCTTCAGTTTTAAGTATCACAAGGAAAACAGCCTTCAGGAAAATAGCATCTATTTTTCTTTACAATGGAGGTCAAAGAGCAAAGTTGACCAAAACTGGGGTTTTAAAATAAATATAATACTTAAGCCATTAGACTGTGTTCTTTTGCATTCTGTGTTGTGGCCCCAGAGGCTAAGTGTGTATTTTTTTTTTGACTGATTTGCTTTCTTCATGCAAGTTTCTGAAGACTCTGTGGGGTGGGGAGGGACCTTAAGGGCCCTACTGATAAGGTACAAAGGGATATTCACCATCTGACTAAATTTTATTAAAGCTAATAAAATTATCTTTTAAATAACATTCTGGAAGTATTCAAAGTAAATCACAATGGGTAAGAACAGTTGCTATGACTTTTTCTTAGAAAAATGTCAATTTACATTCAAGTTTTAAAGTTTATACTTTAAACTTGGGTGGGGATATGCAGCTTATAAACTGTAAGCCACAGAAAAGCTTTTCTTCAATGATTATTCTACTCAGGACCTATGTTATAAACCTGACCATAAAATGCATACCAATTTTGGCTCCAGCAGGATCAACAAAAACGTGATATTGAACTCCAAGGGGTAACTCCTTTCTTTTCAGCTTTACTGACAGCTGTTGCTTATAAGCAAGTTCCTGTTTTTCATCAGCTGCTGTTATTGCAACTATGTCCCAGAATTCTCCAGCTGCCACTGGTTTGCCTATTTGGAAGAAGCAAGGAAATAAGAAAAATTATCAGAATTCTCTAGCTGTTACATGTTTGTCTAATTGGAAAGAAGGAAAAAAAAGGTTAATATTTATTATCATCTTCAAAAATGTATCTTCTGCATTTGAGAATTAGGGAATAATTAATGTCCCATTAGTATGATTCCAAATAGTTCTAATGGAGATTGCTCACTTTTTTTTTCCTCTCTCTTTTAGAGTACTCCCTCCTTTTATGGTCTACAATCCCATTTATTTAGAAATTTTAAGAGATATATTTCTTGATTGAGAGGTAATTTTAACTTGTCCAAGATTATAATCTCAATTCTTAAAGAAGAAGAGGAGACAAAGAAATAAATAAATGTATCTCCAGCTTTTAAAATCAATTCTCATATTTCAGGGCCACTTTGTTGGCTAAGAAACATTCAATCCAAGGATCCATTCCTTCAATAATGATGTTTATAAATGTAGGTACTTTATTTTTTTACTACTTTAAGACCAGCCATGCAAGCTCACACGCAAGCTCACACTCTAATATGACAAATCCTCATTTTGTCATATTAGTCTATTAGAATATGACAAAATACTTGATAATAAAGTCCCAATTTCCTGATGAAGTCATTAAAAGATGGACTGCACTTTTGGTAAACAGTTAGAATCTCTTTTTTATTGATAAACAAGATTAGTACGGGCTTTTATTAGTTAACAAACAGGACTTGTTAGCTAGAATCTAATTGTCCTGAACATTTTACTGTTAACTAAGTATTAGCCCCTGTATTTTTTAAGCAGTCATTACATCAAATATATAACCACCTTTATTAGACAATTGTACAGGGAATGACAAGTGGCAGAGCCTGTTTTTTGATATCAAACTTCCGCTTTTTCATTTTTAATCCCTAATTCCTCCCTGTTATATCCCCCTCCCCAGTGTTTACATTACGGAACAACTTGGAGAAGTAGGTAGGTGAGTAGGCAAGGGAAGGGTAAATTCAATCACTTCTAAGGGTCAAAACGCTATGCTTCAGATCTTTTAGATTTATTTAAAATAGCCTTTATTAACAAGCTAACTTCACTTGTCAAGTTAATTTTCTTTCTTCTCCTTTCTCCTCTCTTATTTTGAAATCTATACTACTAGGAACAAAGTTAAAAGTAACACACTAAATGTAAAGAAGGGAGAATGACAGAATAAAAAACTCAAAAGGAATATTAGCAAGTTCTTCCTGGTCCAGTGACCCAAGCCTGCAGGTGAGAAGCAAACAGGAACTGACAGCCCAGCAAACCTCCTAGACCGTAAAGCACCCTTCCGCTCCCTTAACCGAGAGAACTCCGGTTCCTTCTTCCGTACCTCTCAATTCCGAAAACCTCCGCAATTTTCGTTGAGTGGCTTCTCGCAGCGATACTTCTGAAGAGGCCCTAACGGCTGCCATAGCCGCCTCCGCACAGCACGCATGCGCCCTGGGATGTAACGCGTCCCTTGGTCCGGGCGTCTCTGCCCCGCCCCTTCTGCGTCACTCACGTAACCACACCCCCAGAGCGCCTTGGCCTGCACTAGGAAAGTCGGGATGGGGTGATTCCTGAGCCTCACCTCGTTTCCCTAGTAACGGTCTCTGGAGCCGATGGCCACCTAGCGATTTGTCGGACTGCGTCGGGTCGGGGCCTCCTGTTCCCAACTCATAAGGCTTTACAGCCTCATAGACCCGGTGAGTGGTTCAGGTTGGGTGGCAAAATTGTTACAACCAACCCACTAAGGTGAAGACGAAACTACAAGCTAGTGTCTAACTTTCTCAGTTAGGCGATTCGTCCTAACTGGTGGTTTGTTACAGCCAGGATCGGTTCCCAAGTCAGTCTTCACAGATTTCTACCCTGCACCATTTGGAGCCATCTGACCCCAACCTTGGTTGGAGATACACACACAGTCTGAATATTTGAAATCTATTCTTTTTAGAAACCTTAGGTTTGTGGCTTCTTTGCCCTTGCAGCTCCTAGAGAGTGAGCCACCCCACTTCTCTGTTTTTGGTTTGCTTCCTAGGCTACACATACCGGCCTCCCAGATGTTTTCTTTAAAAATTGTGTAAAATTGAGTCTTCAACCAGGCTTCAAACATCTGTAGTATTTTGAGTGCTTCTCTGTCATCTTGTATATGTAGATGAATGTAGAATGTTCAATAACATTTTTAGGAATTAGCCTTACTAGATGTATTTTTGGTAGCTATGTATAGGTATTTCTCTTGTAGAGCACCGAGTTTATAATAGTTTTACAGATTAAACTCTTCCTCTATACACATAAGAAAGCTGTGAATCAGAAAGAATACTGACTTAGGGTATCACAATTAGTAAGTAATAGAAGGTTTAAGGAATCTATTTCAGTATAAAAACCAGAACTTGTTCTACTGCACCATACTATTTATTTGAGAACCCTGTTTCTTAAGGTCTTCATCAGGCATATAGGCATTCAAGGCACTATAAGCTCTTGTCATAAAATTTGTTTTTCCTCTAAAGACTTGACCGTGTTATTTAATTCTGTACTAAGCATTGGGGTAAAAAGGCAGATTACTCATTCATAGTTTTATCATTTAAACTTTCCTTTTTGTTAATAAGCAGTTCTTATTGAAAACATTTAGAAAATACAGAAGACTTGAATGAGAGTGAGCAAAAGAGGAAGTAGCAAGAGAGAAGGTCAGAGGTAACAAAAGTCTGTAGAAGTGATTTTGGCTTTTACTCTTGAGTAAAACATAGCCATAGTAGGGGTTTGAACTGACTTTCCTTATGTTTAAAGAGATCACTCAGAAATATGAAAATAGATTATAATTGGGGGTGGGGAAATGGTAGAAAGGGAACTTGTTTGAAGGCTACTGCAATAATACAGTGAGAATTATTGAAGGCTTGACCAAGATGCTAACTGTGAAGATGAAGAGAAGTTGGTCAGATTCTGGATGTATTTTGAAGACAAAGACAATAAAATGTGCTGATGGAATGGGTGTGGAGTGTGAGAGAAAGAGAGGAGTCAAAGATGACTGTCTAAGAATGAATTGGTCATGAATTGAGATGGGAAAGGTTTTGGATGGGTAAGATTGGTGGGGTAATAGGTAGAGTCCAGAATTTGGTTTTGGATGTGTAGAATAAAGAGACATATGTATGCAATGCATATGTAATGGAAGTTCGTGTGTGTATGTGTCTGTGTGCATTATACATATAAGTCTAGAATTCAGGAGAGAAGTCTGGGTTAGAATGGTCGGGTGTTGTGGCTCATGTCTGTAATCCCAACACTTCGGGAGGCCGAGGCCAGAGGATCACTTAAGGCCAGGAGTTTGAAAAGTCTGGGTTACAGGTACAATTTTGAGAATTGTCAACATATAGGTGAAATTAATTTTAAACTGTGGAACTAGGTGAGCTCCCAAGAGAATGAAAGTTAACAGAGCCTATATGTTTGAGGACTACATTCTAATAAGGTAAAGTAAACAATAAAAAATAACCAAATTTAAAATAATCCATCAAATAGTGGTGAGAACAGAGGGGACTAAAACAGGGTGATGTAATAGACTCTGTCACAGAGAGTATTAAATAGAGTATTTCTTGGACTTGGGAAGGATGGCCATAGAAACAGATATTATTTTTTCCCAATATGACTATATTACTCACATAAAATATGCTGGAAATAAATATGCCAGAAGACCTATGATTTTTGTTTTCCCTCTTTTCTTTCTTTTCTTAAATTTTCATTAATGTTAATTTTTAAGTAAAAAATTAGAAAAAGTACAATCTGGGAGTAAATTTCCTTGTCAGTTGATTGTTGGGGAAAAAAAGTCAAGGTATTTTATTAGTTTATATTTTATATAATAAAACTATGTTATGATTGTTTAATCTTAAACTACCAGAGTCTTATTGTGTTATCTATCACAGTATTTGCCACAGAATATTTTACAGATATTTATGAATATTATTTTACCAGAGTAAAATATACCAAGCCAGCTAGTAGTAAGCCCATTGTACAATTCAAGCACACTGGAAATAATGTGTTTAGTTTTGTATTCCACATTTAAACAAGGCCACTGAACAAACTGGAGTATAAATAAATTGAAAAATAATATTATATGGAGGCATTTGGGCTTTTTTTTTATCTTAAGGAAGAGCTATCATAAAAAAGAGTGAGATTTTTTTAAACAACTTTATTTGCCATTAACTTCACCTGTTTTAAGTGAACAATTTAATAATATTTAGTAAATTTCCTGAGTTGAGCAACCATTACTGCAATCTAGGTATAGAACATTTCCATCAATAAGGTGTCTTTTGCCCATTTACAGCTAATGCCAGTTAGATTGTTTTTTATTACTATGCACATAACTAAGACTGTTACGTAGAAGTTGTAGAGAAACACATTTTAATATTCTCACCTTTTTTTATGAAGAAGTTGAAGCCAAATGAAGAGAGCCCTGGATTATGGACCATGGAGCTCATGGTACATGACGTGATCAGGCCATGCTAGGTAGGCCTGTGCTTGTTTCCAATACTTGGCTTCATCTCTCTGTTTAATCTGCTTCCTCCTCCTACTCTTCCTGATATGCAGCAAAAGCAAACATTCCTTTTTACAGTTTTTTTCTTTTAGTTGAATTTATTTACTCAGCTAGCCTGTTCTCAACTTATTTATTTATTTATTTATTTATTTAGTAGGGGGTGGCCAGAGTCTTGCTCTGTTGTCGGGCAAGTTTTGGGGCATCAGCCTAGCTCACAGCAACCTCAAACTCCTGGGCTCAAGCCATCTGCCTGCCTCAGCCTCCCAAGTAGCTTGGGACTAGAGGCACACACCACCATCCCTGCTAATTTTTTCTATTTTATGTAGAGACAGGGTGTCACTCTTGCTCAGTCTGGTCTCAAACTCCTGAGCACAAGTGATCCTCCCGCCAGGGCTTCCCCAGAATGCTAGGGTTACAGGCGTGAGCCATCAGGCGTGGGCCACAACTTACTTCTTAAATATATTTTTCCCACTGTGCTCTGTTGAAGGAACCCTCACTCCCTCTCACCTTTCTGTAGTGCAGGGAAAAACACCACCCCCCCAGCCCCGAATTTCTATTTTATTTTCTCCCTTAGTTTTCTGTAGATTTTTTTTCAAATGGAATTCCCTAGGAAGTAGTATAATCATAATCTACTTTGTCCAGATACCAGCATGAGTATTTTGGGGAGGGAGAGGACAGGGAGAGGGCAAGTGGTTGAAGAATCTAAATTAGTAGAGTCAAGAACTATAATAAATTTTAATTAGCATAATATAATCTTCATTACATTGAATAGAAATATATTAATGGCTCAATTTTTAGGAGATTGAAAATCTGTTTTTTGAATTTCTAACCAAGGATCATTTGGGCTAGAAGTATTTGTTGTGCCAAACTTTCCTTATTAAGTGCTTGTGATTTCTGTGCAGATGTTTTCTTGTGGATGTTTTGATTGTTCTAAGTCTTCTGGCTTACCACCTTTTAGTTTCTTTAGGTTTATGTTTTGCTTTTTAAGTCTACAAGGGTAGAATAAAAAGAAAAGTTAAAAAGTGGTGTCTCCTGGAAGCTTTTTTTCCTGAACAGAAATATGCAGCCTTCTATTAATAAATTTTAAAAAGCTAATACATTTGAAGAAAAAAAGTGATTATTACAAATGATTCCTTGTTCTAAATGACTTTTTATGTCATTTGAAAATGTGGAATGTGCCATGAAAGTGTAATGTTTCAAACTATCAGGGTTATTTATATTAATTTATAAACCCACTATGTTTTATTTTCATTTGCCAGGAGACATGTACTGGTCTGGCTGTTCTATTAGAATCTCCTCTCCTAATTTTTAAAATACATTTTTTTTCTGTGATATAAAATCATGGCAATTCTTCAAGACAGAATTGACTCAATAAATCTGTCATCCAAATAAAAAGTATTTTTAAAATATAATTGCTTTGTTTTGTTAATAGAGATGGGCTTAATATGTTGCAGACATTCTAAACTGAAAATAAAGTTGGCAACCGCAATGTGTAAAATATTACTGATTATTACCCGTAGAGTTAGACTTCTAAAAAATAAAACTGAATTTTCTTCTTTTTTTGTGATTTTAATTTACATGCAGATATCTTGGCAGCTATTGTGATAGTTCTGGAGTCCGATATTCAGAATTCCATTTATTTAATAATATAATTAATGCTTATCAAATAAGTTATTTGCATATAGACTATCAAATCTAGTATTTAATGATACACTAATTTTTACTTAAAAATGTATCTGTATTCCTAGTATCTAAAAATGTAAGTAAATGAGTGTTAAGTCAACAAGCATTTTTTGGAACAATTTATTTTCAATATTTATTATTAAATATTTCAATATTTATTATATTTAGAAAGGAAATACACAGAATTTCTCAGTATTTAATGTACTTATTAATTATAACATGATTCTGCTTCGTGTATGTGCTACTAATTTTTTTAATGGAAAAGTTGGGAGTAAAGATGACATTTATAATTGACTTACTGTATTTTATAGACATTGGTTATTTAGTGTGATTAAAAATGTATGATAATTTTAAAATTAGTACTTTAGTAGATAACAAAACGAAAGGAAGGTTTGATGATAATGGTACTGATTTTTAATTGCAGAATTTTTTGAAGCTGTAATTGGGGCCTTGATGCTTTCTGTAATGTGTTGCTATACTTAATACTAAATTTACTTTTTGAACATTATATTATGTGAACTTGATAATTTATAATCTGTATGTATATTCCACAAAATAATTGTAAAATTATCAAAGTCTAAAATAAACAAAGCCAATTTTAACTATGACCTCTTCTGTGGTCATATTTAAAATTGGCAGCAATTGGTAAGCAGGCTTTTAACTAAGTAGAGGAGAAGATACCAATTGCAGTGGTTTTTAGCTTCTCATGGTGGGCAGTAGAATCACCTAGTCCCATAGCCGCAACAAAATGATTCAGAAGGTGTGCTGTGGGGCCTGGGCATTTGTGTTTTTCTAGTTATTCCCATACGCAGTAAAAATCCTAAAAGATTGCATGGGGTAGTTTAAAACAAAATATGAAAAATCCCCACTTGTCCAAAATGTTTGGGAAATATGACAGATGATTTAACTGAATAGTCTGAATAAGTAAAACATAACTTTGTATTCTGAATGTAGAATACTAGCTTTTTAATGAAAATAAACTACATATATTCTTATGACTTATTAATCATATGTTAATTTTTCCTTTTCATAGCAGTAACTTGGTATCATAATGTTCTATTCTGGAATTAAAAAAATATTAAGGTTGTTTATATACTGGCAAATAAATATTGTTCGTGGAGGTGCATATTAATGTAATATAGAACATCAATATAAATTAATATAATGTATGAGAAAGAATGCTAATGAGACTAATTTATTTTAGAATTCATATCATACCAACTAAAAAAACTCAATTGAGAATAGTTTAAAAAATTAAATACATACAAAACAAAATCAATTAAGAAGAATC
The DNA here is from genome assembly GCF_000956105.1 of Propithecus coquereli. NCBI lineage: Eukaryota > Metazoa > Chordata > Mammalia > Primates > Indriidae > Propithecus > Propithecus coquereli. The sequence goes on along the minus strand of NW_012152263.1, from coordinate 556,730 downwards.
AAAAAGTATGTTTTTAGGCACTTGGGATGAGATTTGGTATTTGAGCATTAAGTTAACTTTGAATGCCCTGACAGATAAGAAAGAGATATACTTTGGAGTAAGATTTATTATTATATGGTAAAAAGGAACCACAGAGAATATTTGGAAAGCCCCTTCCCCTTCACTAAAGCTCTGAAAGACAAGTTAACAGTTGCCGGCTTTTTATCATAAAAGAACTTTCATATAACCTGGGTAAAGTATTTAATTTTTATAGAGCCTATACATTTTTATGGAGTCTTCTGGAATGACATAGTAACAAAATAGCCTCCCATGCAATGTTCGAAAATATAATCAAGAATTATAATTTTTTGAAAATTCACTTACTGTATTTATTACTGATTTACTTTTCTTCTGTTTACTTTGGATTTAATTTTCTCTTGTTTTTCTGTTTCCTTAAGATGGAAGCTTAGATTGTTTTTAGAACTTTATTCTTTTCTAATACGGGCATTCCATGCTATAAATTTTCCTCTAAGCACTGCTTTCATTTCATCCCACGAATTTTGGTAAGTTGTATATTTCATTTTTATTAGTTTTATTTTAAACTTTCTCAAAATTTCTTCTTTGACCCATGTGTTATTTAGAAGTATGTTGTTTAATATCCCAAGTATTTTGGAATGTTCCACCTATTATTGATATTTAGTTTAATTCCATTGTGATATGAGAGCAGACATTGTATTATTTCTATTCTTTTAAATATGTTAATACATATTTTATGGCCCAGAATGTACTCTCTCTTGGTGAATGAATGTTCCATGTGAGCTTGAAAAGAACGTACATTCTGCTATTGTTAGATGAAGTAGTTGATAGCTATCAATTAAATATAGTTGCTATTATTATTTTGGACAAACTGTATCTATTAGTTCAATTAAGAATAAGAAAAATAAGAAATTTTTATTTTATCTTCACTTTTTCCTCTCCCAATGCTTTTCCTTTATGTAGCTCTGAGATTCTGATCTGTATCATTTTCCTTCTCTCTGAAGAACTCCATTTAACATTTCTTGTAAGGCAAGTCTACTGGTAATAAATTCCCTCAACTTTTGTCTGAGAAAGTCTTTATTTCTCCTTCACTTTTGAATAATAATTTTGCATGGTACAGAATTCTAGGTTGGTGGGATTTGTTTTCTGAACACTTTAAATATTTTACTCTACTCTCTTCTGCCTTCATGGTTTCTGAGTAGTCAAATGTAATTCTTATCTTTGATTCTTTATAGGTAAGGTGTATTTTTCCCTCTGGCTTCTTTCAGCCATTTTTTTTTACCTTTGATTTTATAAAGTTTGAATATGATATGCTTAGGTTTGGGTTTTTGTTTTTGTTTTGTTTTTCACATTTATCCTGTGATGTTCTCTTTGCTTGCTCGATATGTGGTTTGGTGTCTGACATTGGTTTGAGGAAATTCTCAGTCATTGTTCCTTCAAATATTGCTTCAGTTTGTTTCTTTCTTCTAGTATTTGCATTTCACCTACATTACACCTTTTGAAGTTGTCCCACATTTTGGGCATATTTTGTTCTGTTTATTTTTTTTCTTTTCAATTTTTTTCCTCTTTGCTTTTCAATCTTGAAAATTTTTATTGATATATCCTCAAACTCAGAAATTCTTCAGCCATGTGCAGTCTACTAATGAGCCCATCAAAGGCATTCTTCATTTCTGTTACACCATTTTTGATCTCTTACATTTCTTTTTAAGTCTTTCATGGGAAATCTCTGCACTTATATTATCCATTCATTCTTGTGTGTTGTCTGCTTTTTCCATTAGAACCCTTCGCATATTAACCATAGTTGTTTTTAATTCCCAGTCTGATAATTCCAATATCTCTGCTATATCTGTGTTTGTTCTGATGCATCTCTCTGTCTACCTGTCTGTCACTCCAATTTTGGGGCAGCAATTTGCCTGTGAACTCACTTCTCTGGCAAATCTAAGTAGAATTGTTGATGTTCAGTTTGTTCAGCTTCTTAATGTGTAAGCTCCTTATATGCTATGTTGGAAACCTCAAGTCCCCGATTTACTTTTTGAAGTATACATTCTATCTTAAATTGTTAATTGAACTAGGTATTTATCTTAGTAATATACTTTTTAGGGCTTACTAAGTGCCAGACACTGTTCTGAAGCATTTATGTCAACTCATTTTGTCCTCGTAAGAGTTCTGTGAATTAAGTGCTATTACTATCCTCAATTTACAGATGAGGAAACTAAGACACAGGATACATAACTTTCTGGAGGTCACCAAGCTCAGAACAACTTATATTTCAGTTCATTTTTACTCACCTAACTTACAAACTTCTTGAAAAATTGGAAGAACTTGTTCTAACCAATAGAATGTGGCTAAGGGTGAGGAGACGCTTTACCAGTTGGGTGTAAGCCTTAAGAAAGCCGACAGGTTCTGCTTTTGTGCTTTTGGCAGCTCTGAGTCAAGCATGTCAAAAGTCTGGCTGCCCCATTGCAGACACACACAGATAGACGACATGGAGAGGCCAGGTCAAGATGGAAAAGCCTTGAGACAGTACAGAGACAAAGGCCCAGTCATTTCAGCATTCCAGCTGAACCTGACCTTCCAGCTGTCCTTGCCAAAGCATCAGATATGGGAATGAACCATCTTGGTTGTGGCAGTTCAGTTGAGGTCCATAAGACTGAAGCTTCAGCCCATGTTAGATGTTTATTGAAATCTGACTTAGTTCTAGGTCCCATGCTAAAATTTTAAAACATATAGCTAACTATAAAACAAGTTTTCTGTTCTAAACGTGCATATATTTTAGTAGGAAAGAGGAACATTAATAATAAAACAAATAAATATATAATCACTAAATTGGAGATGTGGACATGGAACCAAAATCTAAATAATGATTAAAAGTCAGCTAGGCAATGAGTTGCCAAAGAGAGTTATACATATCCTGAGATAGAGTTTAGATAGTTTGTTAATTAAAAAGCCAAACTTCTGAATTATTTAGAATTTTACTTGTTAAATTAAATAAAAAGTAACATTTCAGTACTGCCTATTTTTCTTTACCACAGTTAATTCAATTTTTCCCATGGGATTTGCGTTAAAGCGTTTTTAAGAATTAGGAAACAGTTTTTTTTTTTTTTTTAATTTCTGAAGCCATGAAACCTGAGAGTCAACTTAATAACATTTGTGTTTCATTCTTAAAGATATTTTTATCATAATAGTCATCTTTAATTAAAACTAAAAATAGACAGTTGTACAAAATGGGAAAAATACATTGTACTAAGTAATATCATGAAGATTATTTCAAATTTGGATTTAATATCCCTTTAATCACACTAGTTTTTAATTCTTAACAAGAATTTTTATTTTTTTTTGCTTAAAGTAGGCATCTTTTTGATTAAAGTTAAAATGTAGACTGTTGGACAAAATGGAGAAAAAAGGCATTGAATTAAGTATTATAATATCATGAAAATTATCTCAAATTTGGATTTGTGTGACACAGTAATTCTTTTCTTCCTCAGACTGTATGTCTTATTTATTAGAAGTTTTCATGTAAAGCAAGAATGGCAATCAAACTAATTCCCTTATCATTGTCTCGGGAAAAATCTCAGGACAGTATAGAAAAACCGCCCCCTAAACTAAGATGGAGCCAAGAAACCAAAGAATGAGTCAGACAAGTCCAGATTGGTGAGTTAGATGAGTTTATTAGAGATTATTTACACAAGGCATTCGCTTGTGTAAGTAATCTTTCACATGCAGGAGTTTTTTGGCTCTTTTCTCCTTGCATAGGAGTTTCCCAGACATTCAGTTCTCCAGCTATTTACTCCTTGCACAGTTCCCTGAACATTCAGTCCTGGGCAGAACAGGAGTTATTCTTCTTCCTAGAGTTAAACCCACACTATTTACCTGTGGTGTTGCCTTAAATCTCTTTCCAGTGAGTGATGCAGTGCTCTTACTTGTATCATCACATGTTCATATTGAAACAAATCAAGCATACACAGTACAATCATGTACCTTCATATAACCTATGTTATGTTAATGATGATATAATTTTCCACTAGGCAGAGATTTTAGTATTAGAATTAGCTAAAGGGTATTATAGGTCAGCTAAAGCAATTCTAAAGCAATCAAGGCTGGTTTACATTGGTCGCCTCTGCCTCAAGAAAGTGCCAAGGCACATCTCTTTTGCCTTATAACTATCCTTAGGCATTTGCTTAATCTATTTGGTAACAATTTTGTTGAGCACTCCAGGCTAGCACAACACAGTGTGCCTCTTTGTGTGGTGGAGAACTTGTATTTTTCCCTCAATCATACATTAATCATTTTATATAGAAAAAATTTGAACATATTTAAGAATTTTGTGGATAGGGGATGTTATTTTATGATGTTGGTTATAATAGTATTAATGTCACAAAGCTACTGACAAGGTTATTCATCTAATAGGTCAAGTTTGAATGCTTCACATAAGTGCAGAACCTCATTTTGTAAAATTACTTAGTTTGTCTGAGATTAGTAAAGAAAATAGAAAAAATGCAATTTTTGAATGATACCAGTAGTAGATCATTAATGTGTTCAGATGACATATAGAAAATATTAATCCAGAAAATTTAAAATAAATAATTTCTGATTGATGAATCTATAGACGTTAATAACTGTACTTAGTTAAAAACACTTTGTTTTCTTATATTAATAGATTTTGGGGCTACACATTGAATTTCATTACATATATATTGTATAGTGGTAGACTCTGGGCTTTTGGTATACCCCATCACCCAGGTAGTGTACATCGTTCTCTGCAGGTAATTTTTCATTCCTCACTCCCTCTCATCATCCCCACTGTGAGTTTCCAATGTCCATTATATCACTCTATATGCCCTTGTTTAGCCACAGTTTAGCTCCCACTTATAAGTGGGAACATCGATATTTATTTTTTCTGTCCGTGAGTTACTTCATTTATGGTGATGGCCTCTAGTTCCATTCAATTTGCTGCAGAAGACATTATTTCATTTTCTTATCTTTGAGCAGTACTCCATGGTATGTATATACACTACATTTTTTTTTTTTTTTTTTTTTGAGACAGAGTCTTGCTCTGTTGCCTGGGCTAGAGTGCCGTGGCATCAGCGTAGCTCACAGCAACCTCAGACTCCTGGACTCAAGCGATCCTTCTGCCTCAGCCTCCCAAGTAGCTGGGACTACAGGCATGCGCCACCATGCCCAGCTAATTTTTATATATATATATATATATTTTTAGTTGTTCAGATCATTTCTTTCTATTTTTTAGTAGAGATGGGGTCTCGCTCTTGCTCAGACTGGTCTCGAACTCCTGACCTTGAGCGATCCACCCGCCTCGGCCTCGCAGAGTGCTAGGATTACAGGCGTGAGCCACCACGCCCGGCCACACTACATTTTCTTAATCCACTCATCAATTGATGGGCACTTAGGTTGATTCCATACCTTTGTGATTGAATACCACTGTTTAAAATCCCTGAAAATAAATGCCAGAAAGAAGATAATATTTTCTACAAAGAAATTTGAAAATAGATGGAATAATCAGTGTGAAAAACAATAGTTTGAAATAAAAAGATTTTGTGTGTGTATATATATATATACACGAAATATATATAGCGATATATAAATATATATATAAAATTTGTGTATTGATGCTGTGATGAAAAGTATAAAGTCAGCTTTAGCTTTATGTGAAGAAATGGGATCCATGTTAATGGGTGTTGGTTATCCAAAGGTTCCGTTGAGAGTTTATGAGCTACAAAAGAACAGAAAATTAAGAAAATGAAAAATCAAGCCAGAGACTGGCATAAAATCTTTACAAAACACATACCTGATAAAGGACTGGTATCCAAAATAATACAAAGAACTCTTAAGATTGACAATAAGAAAACAACCCAATCAAAAAAATGGACAAAACATCTGAACACTTTACCAAAGAAGATACATAGATGGCAAATAAGCATATGAATGATATATGATGCTCAACATCATATATCATTAGGGAATTGCAAATTAAGATGAGATACCACCACACACATATTAAGAATGGCCAAAATCCAAAACCCTGGCACTACCAAATACTGGAGAGTTTGTGGAGCAATAGGACCTCTCATTCATTGCTAGTGCGAATGCAAATGGCATAGACACTTTGGAAGACAATGGCAGTTTCTTACAAAATGAAACATACTCTTACCATATAATCCAGCAAGTAAACTTGGTATTTACTCAAATGAGTTGAAAACTTATGTCCATGAAGAAACCTGTACACAAATGTTTATAGCATCTTTGTTCATAATTGTGCAAAGTTGAAGCAGCCAAATTATCTTCAGTAGGTGAATGGGTAAATAAACTGGTACATCCATAAAATGGAATATTATTCAGTGCTTTTAAAAAATAAGCTATTTTTTTAAAGATGTGGAGGAACCTTAAATGCATATTATTACTAAGTGAAAGGAGCTGATTTGAAAAGCCTACATATTCTATGCTTACAACTATATGCCATTCTGGAAAAGGTAAAAGTATGGCAACATTAAAAAGATAAGTGGTTGTCGGATTGAGGGTAGGGAGGCAGGGAGGAATAGGTGAAGCACGGGGGACTTTTAGGAAATGATACAATAATGATTCTGCATGATACAATAATGATGGATATGTCATATATTTTTCAAAACCTATAGAATTTACAACAAAACGAGTGAACCCTAATGTAGACTATGGACTTTAGTTAATAATATGTTAATATTGGTTCATTAATTGTCTCAAATATACCACACTTACACAAGATTTTAATAATAGAGGGAGTATATGGGGACTCTTGTTTTTGCCACTCAATTTTTCTGGTAACAGCCCCTGCCCCAAAAAAGTTTACTAATTTAAAAGATCACATGATCATAAAATAAATGACACATTTCTTTGGTGTATGACTCTCATTTTACAGATTTCTTGCGGAATAGTTATTGGCTTCAAAAAATGGATTCTATGGCTGAAACTTTTGAGGTGCCCTATTATCTGTCTCGAAACATCCCAGTGTACCCTAGATATGGTCTCTCATAAACCCTTATTATAAACTGTTCTGAAGATAGCCTATCTTTTGGCCAAAATGGAGAAGTAGGTCTTTGAAAGGAGAGCCTGAGAGAAGACTTCTTAAGGTATTTTCTATTTAGGGAGTCCAAATGATGGGATGCAATGTGTATATTGCCCTACATTCTAGGACCTAACAGAGCTTAATGAGTTTAGTTTGTAAAAGTTAATTCATATCTATTTATTCCATATCTGGATCTTTATATTTGAAAGACTTGTTTACCTGTAGTTTAGGCTAATCTTTCTCAAAGTGTTTATGAATTGCCTGTTAAATTATAGATTCATGGCCCTTTAGCCTGGAGATTCTGATATAGCAGTTATAAGATGAGGCCCAGACATCTACTTTTAACTAATTCCTTGGGTGATACTTAGAGTTTTGAGGATTATAGTTTTAGGCCTTGGCCAGGATATAAAAGTATTCAATGTCCTGAATGAGTGCAAGAGTTTATGTGGTTTTTCACATTTGTTCTCGTTTGAATTATCCTGGTTCAGTTTACCTGCACGTAGTAGAAATTGATACTTCCAGTGGGGAAGGATGCCTCTAAATCATTGACTTACATTTTATGAAAGCTGAAATTACTCATAATATGGGAAAACTTATATGAGAAATACCATAAAAATTATATTAAAAATTATATAAAAAACTTTGATACAAAAGTTGTAGATAAATTTAAATAGTCAAATTTTAAAGCTTAGAATTCTGTATCCTAATTGCCTGATTGAATTGAACATAAAAATAATGTAATGACAAATCATCTGTTTAAGAAATAAATATTGTTAATGACAGCTGAAGGCCTGAATTTCATCTAATCTGCATTTTTCAGCCTCTCTGGCAAAGATTATGACAAAGATTATCACTCTCCTTACTTGTTCATTATTCAATGCATTCCTTTATTTAACAGTATCTTTTAAGCAAAATTATTATATCAGCTATGCAAGGTATAGTTTGTTGTTGTCTAGAAGTGATATTTTATCTCAGCTACTTCACTGTATTTCAAGTTAAGTATTTTATGAAAAATGAAAATTTTCTTCTCTTACTGATTAGCTGATGAGAGAAATGATAACATTCTGAGTAGTACTTTAGAAATGTTAGATATTTAAGATACTTTGGGATAAAAAGTTCTATGGGAATTAGATATATTTCTTTAATTTCAACTTTTCTACCCATTTTTATTCTCACTATTTCTTGGTAAATTTTTGTTTGTTCTCAGATTTTTAGAAGTTTAAAACATTTTTGAAAGCGGTTTCTCATCTTTCCTAGATGTTTCATGGAACAATCACAGAAGAGCTAACCAGTCATGAAGAATGGAGTCACTATAATGAAAACATAATAGAAGACCAAAAAGATTTTGTTTTTATGAAGTTCAGTGGCCTTCATTTAAAATCTATGGAAAATTTGCAATCTTGTGTATCTCTTAGAGTATGTATCTTCTCAAACAATTTCATTACAGATATTCATCCACTTCAAAGTTGTATCAAATTAATCAAACTGGATCTCCATGGAAATCAGGTAACAATAGCTATTTCAGATACTTGCATATAAATGAAATTTATATATAATAAGCATGTTATCTATCCACAATATTTCTCTCAGTCTTTTATCTAAAATATAAACAAAATTTAAAAATAAATGAAAAATATATAAAATCTATATAAGTGCAGAATTTTAAATGTAAACAAAAAATTTTAAATAAAAACACATAAGACATGATTTGGTATATTTTACTTTCTAAATCTAGGGTCTGGATTAAGAATACTTCTTAAGCTAGGCAAGGTGGCATGTGCTTGTAGTCCCAGCTACTCTAGAAGCTGAGACAGGAGGATCCCTTGAGCCCAAGTGGCTGGCTGCTGTAAGTCATGATGACACCACTGCACTCTAGCCCGGACAACAGGGCTAGACCTTGTCTAAAAAAAATACAAAAACAAAACAACAACAACAAAAAAAAAACCTTTTGACTCCTTCATTCTTTATTTAAGGAAAGTATTTTAGAAAAGTTTAAACAGTCAACCTAATACAAAGGAGTTTTTACTGAACAAAATATATATGATTATGCATTTCATTACACTAAGGATGATAACTTGGTTCCAGATGAATATATGTTTTTCCCCCAGTCATCATTTGGATAATTAGAAATGCTTTTTTTGCTTATTAACAACTTGCTATTTCGGAAAGATTGAATCTTAGAAGTTGTATAATGTTTTACCATTTTCTATGCTATT
>NW_012152263.1:522792-546950 GCF_000956105.1 Propithecus coquereli | reverse complement strand
GTTGGTAGAAGATAAAATATTCAATTCAACTATCATTATCTGTTGATTTATAAAATATTGGAAGAAGTATTTGGGAAAACTTGATACATAGTTAGGATTTCTGATACGAATAGTAAAACAATAGGAATGAAATTTATTCAGATTTTGGTATATGAATGACTCATTGGGAAATATTTAATTATTTTTTGAGTGCCTTAAAGGACAATTTGGATAGATTATTGTTGGGAGAAGATAAAATATTCAATTCAACTATCATTATCTGTTGATTTATAAAATATTGGAAGAAGTATTTGGGAAAACTTGATACATAGTTAGAGGTTGCAGAATACTTAAATTATAGGTAAAAATATAAGAAAAACATTCTTTATGACATATGAATGTTAGAACAAATAAATCATGTAAGAGTTCAAAAGGGGAGTTAACTCTGCAACTATTAGAAAAAATTAGGTGTAAGAGATAGAAAGTAAAAATATATATATCGCAGAACAGTGTTTATAATATGTTCTAAATATATATAAATTCACATACATATGTGATAAAAATTTATGTATATATGTGTAGAAAATTTAAGGAAGAATAGAAAATCATTTTGAACAGTGATTACATCTGAAAGGTCATATAAACATTAAACAGTGATTATGCAAGGGAAGGCTGAAAATTACAAAGTTGGAAGAATTTTATTACTGCATACAATTCTTTTAAAATTATGAGTATATTAATGACTTTATAATAGTTTAATAAACTTAGAGGTTTTTTTGTTGATAACTTTGGAATAATAGTTTTAATTTTTTTTTAAATGAGGCAGTATTAAGTCTGATGTCTTAACCTATATTCTAAAGTAAGAATTTCATTTAGGTATTCCAGTTGTGTGGTATGGTGTAATCAAAGGTGGGAACATGCATGACCACTTTAAGGGCAATCAAAATGCCTGAAGTTCATTTAAGGACATAATGGAAATTTGGGGGTGGGTATTGAGAAAGAACTTGGATGACCTCCTAAGGAGTTTAGACTTCTTAAATACAATGAAGATTAACTGAAGTTATTTGAGCAGGAAAATTAGAATGATTCTTTCATAGTAGGTGCTCTGTGAATAAATGGTATTGATAAAGTTTTTAAAAGGCAATCAGTCCAAAATATTGCTAGCAGATTAATGGGGATTAAAAGACAAATGAGGGCAGGGAGATCAATTACTGTAGGTCAGAAATGATGTGATAGGGTTGATATAGGCAGATAGCAGTGGCAAAGAAGAAAGAAGAAAGTGTAGAGGACAGAAACTTGTTCAGTGAAAGGCATTGTGGCACTTTATATATTTTATTCCATCATTCATTTATCAAATATGTACTGAGTACCTAATATATGAAAGGGATTATTCTGGATCTTCAACATTCAGTGGTAGATAACACTGACAAAGTTCTTGCCCTCATTAAGTCCAGTGGAAAGTCACAGAAAATACATAAGCTGAAAACAAAAACAAAAAGAAAACAACCATAGAACATTAGACAGTGTTAGTTGCTAAAGAAAATAAAATCAGGCACTAACACAGGCTGAAAGGGGTGGAGATTGGTCTACATTAGCTAGGGTGGATGGGGAATGCCTTTCTGAAAAAATATTAATATCTTCATCGTTTCCTTTCATGTGGAAAAATATTACTCTCATTTCACAGAAGAAAATGAAGTATAGTGAGGTTTAGGAACTTACCTTATATCAGACAGATAGTGAGTCACAAAGCTGGGATTTCAGCAGGTCTGTCTTGATTCCCCAGTCCTGCAATCAACAATGGCATCACAAATGGCAGACAGTGCAAAGACTTTACTGGAGTTTTTTTTTTTTTTAACTGATTGAATGTAGGAGGAGAAGAATAAGTGAGGATATGTTCCTCTACTATTTTGAATATGCGTAACTGGGTTAATGACTTATTTAACAGAAATGGCAGCATTTAAAGGATTTGGGCAGAAAGATGAGTTCGATCATGTTTATGTGAGGCAGGATATTGATGGAGAGATACCAGCTACATATTGGAAATGAAGAACTGAAATTCAGAAATAGTGTTTGATTCTTGAGGTGTAAATCCAGTAGTTGTTTCCTTGTGGTCGTAGTTGAAGCCAAGCTTTCTCAGGAAAATATAGGGATTGATGAAGGCTGAGAACTAAGGACAGATACTTGGGGCACAGTTTCATTTTGTGGGTAGAAAGCAGTGGATATAATGAGGATAACAGAGAATTGATTCTCGCAGGTAGGACTAAAAACAGGCATAGCTATTATTATCATTTTAGGTTAAGGGAAAAAATTGATTTAAAAATGAAGAATGTTTTTAAATGGTCAAGGAAAATTAGAACTGATAAAAAAGTATATTGAAAGGTTTTCAATTTTTTAAAATTATTATGGGTACATAATTGCATATATTTATAAGGTACATGTGGTGTTTTGATACAGGCATACAATGTATAAGGATCAAATCAGAGTAATTGAGGTACCCAGCACCTCAAGCATTTATCATTTCTTTGTGTTAGGAACATTCTAATTCTGCTCTTTGAGTTATTTTAAAATATACAATAAATTATTGTTAGTAATAGTCACTCTATTGTGCTGCTAAGTACTAGACCTTATTCATTCTATCAAACTGTATTTTGTACCCATTAATCATCCTTACTTTATCACCTTCTTCCCAGTACCCTTCCCAGTCTCTGGTAACCATCATTCTACTTTCTATCTCTATGACTTCAATTTTTATTATTTTTTTTAATTTTTAGCTCCCATATATAAGTGAGAACATGTGAAACTTCTCTTTATGTGCACTTAACAAAATGTCCTCCAGTTCTGTGTTGTTGCAAATGACAGGATTTCATTCTTTTTTTGTGGCTGAATAATACTCCATTGTGTATATGTACTACATTTTTTTAATCCATTCATCCATTGGTGGACACTTAGATTGACACCATATCTTGGCTACTGTGAATAGTTTTGCAGTAAACATGGGGATGCAGGTAGCTCTTGAATGTGCTAGTTTCCTTTCTTTTGGATATGTACCCAGCAGTGAGATTACTAGATTATATGGTAGCTTGATTTTAATATTTCGAGCAACCTCCATACTGTTCTCTGTAGTGGCTGTATTAATTTATATTCCCACCAGCAGTGTGTGAGGATTCCCCTTGTAAGACTTTTTGATGGTGAAGAGGTTATTGCATCTTTGTAATTTTAATAGCTTGAAGGTGCTGGAAATGAATTATAATGGGTTAATCTGTAATTGCCAAATATAGGACCTTTTCTGAGAAAATTTTGGATAGAGGAAAGATAAAGCCTTAACTATAGGAAATAGGATTGACGGAAGATTTTTGTAAAGTGAGGTGGTACTTACTTCAACATATTTTTAAGCTGAGGAAATATATTTTTATTAAAAATAAAAAGAGATTGAAAATAACAGAAATGAAATAATTTGGGAAAAACATTGTGGAGAAAGTACGAATGGAAGACAACACAAACAGAGAAAGACTTTATGAGATATGGGAATACAAGATGCTGACACAATTTTTATGGGTTGTGGAGATTTAAAGAAATCTTTTTGAACAATAGTTGTTGAGTTTACCTATAAATTTTTGCTCATTACTTCAAAGAAGATATAGGCTTATGTTAACATAAAATCTGCTACGTGAATGTTAAGGTGGTTTTATTTATAATAGCCCCAAACTGGAAAACCGCCATTCAATGAATAAATGACTAAACAAACTGATACATCCTTACCATGGAATAGTACTCAACAATAAAAAGGAACAAGTTATTGATATACTTAAAATAACTTGGGTGAATCTGTCGGGTCGTAGTTGTCTGTTCTTGGTTCTTGGTTCTTGGTGTGCTCTTGGCTGAAGAATGATCAGACACACCAAAGTAAGGCAAGCACAAGGTGAAGTTTATTGAGTAGAGTAAAATACATTCCTCTGATATCTAAGTGTTTACCAAGTAATCCTTAGAAACTCTGATTTAAAATTGTACAAAATCATCTGTGCTAGTGTGGGGAGTTTCACACAGATTCCCAACATTTTGTGTGACTATTAAAATGAATACAATATTAAGGCTATTATGTATTTTCAGAAGGATAAAAAGGTAAAAATTATGTGGTTTTACTTTATTTGAAATAAACACTTGTGGGATTGCTATGTTTTATACCTTCAAATATGCTGAGAAAATGTGTGCCAAATTAGGAATTTTTTTTAATTTTAGTTTTGTAGTTGACATATAATAATTATACATATTTATGGGGTACATGATGATGTTTCAATACATATAATATATAGTGATCACATTAGCATATCCATCATCTCAGACATTCATCATTTCTTTATGTTGGGAACATTCACTATACTCCTTCTAGCTATCTGAAATCATGCAATATATAATTGCTAACTGTAGTCATCTTACGGTATACAGAACACCGGAACTTAATCCTCCTATCTAGCTGATTCTTCCTTTAACAAATCTCTCTTTCCCCTCATCCTTCCCAGACTCTAGTATCCTCTGTTCTACTTTTTACTTCTATGAAATCAACTATTCTGATGGAAAAAAATTACAAATAAAATAGAAAAATATAGACTTTAAGGACCAGATATATGTAGAACTAAAAACATGGAAATAAGAAAGAAAGAAAAATTTAAAAAATAGGCGTTTTCCAGCCTGAGCAAGAATGAGACCCCGTCTCTATTAAAAATAGAAAGAAATTATCTGGACAACTAAAAATACGCAGAAAAAATTAGCCGGGCATGGTGGTGCATGCCTGTAGTCCCAGCTACCCAGGAGGCTGAGGCAGCAGGATTGCTTGAGCCCAGGAGTTCGAGGTTGCTGTGAGCTAGGCTGATGCCATGGCACTCTTGCCCGGGCAACAGGGCGAGACTCTGTCTCAAAAAAAAAAAAAAAAAGGCATTCAGAATATCAAATTAACTGGGAAAGAATTTCTTTGCATAATTTTATATTGAATAAAATATAATTTTAGAATAAGGTTTTTAAACTACTCTTACTGTCAGTATGCAAAGTACTGTCTTTTGTATGAGTCATATTACAAAAGTCCTTACTAGTCTTCCTTTTAATGCCTCACTATATTTTATGTCAGGATTAGCAATAGCTCCTGTTTCATTTCATGCAAGTGGTATAGATTTTTCATTATTCTACCACCTATTTTATTGATTGTTGATAGTTTTCTCCTAGGCATATGTTATTCTTTGCCAAGTTTTTACTATAATTCCTTTTACTGAATAGAAAATGTTAGTACTAATTGTCTTTTGTAGTTGATTTATTGATTTTATAATCTTATTTATTTTTGAGACAGAGTCTCACTGTGTTGCCCCGGCTAGAGTGCCGTGGCGTCAGCCTAGCTCACAGCAACCTCAAACTCCTGGGCTCAAGCGATCCTCCTGCCTCAGCCTCCCAAGTAGCTGGGACTACAGGCATGCGCCACCATGCCCGGCTAATTTTTTCTATATATATTTTGTTATCCAATTAATTTCTTTGTATTTTTAGTAGAGACAGGGTCTCGCTCTTGCTCAGGCTGGTTTCGAACTCCTGAGCTCAAACAATCCGCCCGCCTCGGCCTCCCAGAGAGCTAGGATTATAGGCGTGAGCCACCGCGCCTGGCCTGATTTTATAATTTTATATTATGTTAGTTTGGCTAAATTTTTTAGTACATGACTTTCTTTAGACTAAATTTTGTGAGTATCAAATATAATAATGAAAGCCCATGGTAAACTCTAAAACATTATATCATTTTATGGATTATTAAAATCTGTTAACAGATAACATTGTTCGTATGCTTGAAACCTCACAACAACTCAGCAAAATGGTACCATTGTTATCTCCATTTTACAGATGATGAAAACAGGGAACAGACAGATTATTTACCCTATATCACACAGCTAGCAAGTGGTAGAATTTGGATTTAAACACAGGTAGTTTTTTTCCAGAGCCATCACTCCTCTGTGCACTACTGTCTGTTAGAAAGAGGATTCCTCCATTTGTCTTTGGATATCAAATGGTTTATGACATTTGCACAAGTTTGCAGCAATATCTTTCTTGGCATTTTACAAGATAATTGTTTTATGACATCAGCTTTAGTCTGGAGGCTACTTGCTCTCTGGAAGGGGTGAAACACTTTCCATAGCTAATGAATATTCTGCTTATCTCTTTAAAGAGAAGGAATTATTCATGACTTAGTGGGAAACCAGACTCTTTGCTGTAAATAATAGTGTGCACTTAATGGTTCTCTACTGATGAGAACATCTTACAGGACTGCTTGAGCCTAGTCATCTAAATTCTTGTTCCTCATTCTCTCTCTCTCCCTCACTTATGCACATTTACATACTTACACTCAATGTCCCTTCACCAAGCCACATATAAACACCATTAGCCCAAATGCAATTAACGAAGAAACATAAAGATTTGTGGTGATCACCTCTATACTAAAAACCAATAAAGGATAATGTTTTTAAAAATTACTATTTCCTAGAGGTAATTTTTTTTTTTTTTTGATGTAATGAAGATGGGACTTGCTGTGGTCTGAATGTTTGTGGCCCTTTCAAAATTTCTATGCTGACTCTTAATCCTCAGTGTGGTGGGATTTGGAAGTGGGTGGGGCCTTTGGGAGGTGATTAGCTTATGAGGGTAGAACCCTCATAAATGTGATTAGTGTCCTTATAAAAAGAGGCTCTGTAGAGATCTCTTCCCCTTTTCACCATGTGAGGACATACCAGAGAAGCAACATCTGTGAACCAGGGAATTGGTTTTTACCCAACACCAAATCTGCCAGCTTCCAAAACTGTTGAGAAATATATTTCTGTTGTTTATAAACTACCCAGTTTGTGGTATTTTGTTATAGTTACCTTAATGGACTAAGACAGGACTTAATCAAAGGAAGAAACTAGGGTGGCCTGACTTTAACTAAGCTATTCTTCCTGATGAATATAATAAAATAACAGAAACTAGAGGAAATTCTACAATCCTCCTATCTTTTCAGGGTAATTATGGACCAAGTGATAGGATCCATTGCTACAGATCACAGAATAGGTTTCATGGAGAGGCTCATGTACAGTCAGGATTACAATACATAGCAAACTGAACTGATATGTAGCAGGACTCATCTGAGATAGAGCAGTCAGGAGCTTCAGAAAAAAGCTTAGACTCAGCTACATAACTTAACTGGAGTAGTTGACAAGCTAAATAGAAAACTCAATATGAGAAAGCTGGCCTTTGACAGAATGGTTTCATTAAACTAAGAAGACCATGAATATGAATACTGGGCAAAATCCATGAAAGAACTGCATGTATTTTCTTTAAAAATCTTTGAGGTATTGGCATGAGTGTAGAGCATGTGAGGCACAGTAGAAGCATTTGCAAAGGCACAGAGGTATTGAGAGAGGTTGGTACATTCAAGTGACAAGTAGTTCAGTGTTCTTTGAGTTTAGAGGACATGTTTGGGCATGCCAAGTGATGCTGGAGACAAAAACAGGATTAAAATAGCAAAGGGTGTTATATGTAATACTAAGAAGACAGGACTTTGTCTTGCAAGAATTTGGGGAAATTTTTCAGGCTTTTATATCACCCCATTTTTATTCTAGAAAAATCATCCTGTATTCTATAATTTTGGAGTGAAGGGAAATTGAGTATAGAGAAATTAGTGAGAAGTCTATTATGATAGTTTGGGCCTTAGCTTGTAAGGGCTTATTTAATAAATTGGTAGAGTGTATAGAGGATAGGGAACAGATTGAAGAGAGATTTATTTGATAGATTTTTGTGACTTATTGGATGGAAAGGGGTATGAGAAAAAGAGGAATGTGGATTTATTATTTGTTTGACAAGATGAATAATAGTTTTAATGACTATATAGGTAATGCAATATGAGGTATGAATTGATCCAAATGGAGGAGATAATTATTTCAGGTTTTGACATGTAAGTAGAGAAATAGAATTGGAAGTTCATTTTATAGGTCTATAGTTTAAGAGAGAATTCCAGACAGGAGATATAGCTATGTGGATAATCTGCATATGTAAGACAGTAAGATGTAGCAAGGAAGGTGATCATTTGAGGAGAGTTAGCAAAGAGATGAAAAAGGAAGAAAGTCTAAGGTATCCTAATGTTTAAGTGGTTTACAGAGAAAAATAAATCAGCAAAACAGACTGAGAAGTAAAAATTAAAAAGGTAGAAAAATTAACAGTATGATATTATTGCAGCCAAATAAAAGAATTGAGTTATAAGAATAAACTGTTTCACATTGTCAAATCAAGCTTAGACTCCAACAATGATAATTACTTAGTGATTTAATAGTCAACTGATAAGCCAGTTATAGTTCAGATAGCTTACTTAGTCCTAGATATATAGGATGGAGAGTTGCTAAACTCAGTGAGCTTATGTGGGAAAGATAGACTAATGATTGCATTACAGCATAGGCTTGTTAAATAAATAAATACCCAGGACTTAGTAAAGAGAGAATATTCAAAAGGCTTATCGCAAATCAGAGAAAGGGTCTATTGCAATAGGAAAAATGCTCTGACATTAGATCTGCAAATGTCTTAAGGGTTTTGTTTTGTTTTGTTTTTTAAGCGGGAGGAGGAATAAACAAGACTAGAAAGAACTAGGTATCAGGAAGTGGAATGAAGGGAAATGGCATGATCTGACCATATGTCAAAGAATGTTTTACCCTGAAACTAGCCTATTCTCAGGAGGGGCTTTATGCTGACTTAGGCTGAGGGTAGGCCAACCATCAAGGGCCTAGGGGAAGAAGAAAATCCTAGCTAAATTTTGGCTAACAAGAAATTTTGCTCCAATTAGTCAGTGGGGACAAAACATTTCAGCTAATCATTAACAGACAAAGAATGGGAATTTGGAAGGTTTGTGTCAGGCCTTATTATAGGTAAACAGGAGGGGCATGCATGAGTAGTATCCCAGTCAGGCATAGGGGAAGGGTACCTCTTTGCAATAAACCATTTCTTGAAACAAAGGGATGAGGAGATTTCTTAACTTTTGCTGTTTTCTGGGAACAAAAGGCTCAGGTAAAATTCAACATTGTTACATGTGACAAATGAGTTATTGCACAGGATAATATTGTAGAAAGATATTGAACTCAGATCAATGTCAAGAAAGGCTTATTTAAGGAAGGAAATGAGTCTCCAAAATACTAAGATAGTGAGACAAATAATTGAGAAAGGCAGTTCAAGAAACAGAAATGGCATCTGTAAAAAGCATTGAAGTTTGGTAATCAGGTAATTTTCAAGGTTGTAAGTGGTTGGATATTGCTAAAGTTGAAGGTATTCTATGTAAAATGAAGGGAGATGACATTGAGGAGGTTGGAGGGGACTAGGTCAAGGACTTTGTGTGCCAAGTCAAGAAATTTGTAATTGGTCTTTCAGTGGTAGGTCAATGAGATATATTTAGCAAGAATTCGATATGATCAGATTTGCATTTTGGAATGTTTACTCTAGCAATAGAGCATATTATGGTTTGGAGGGAGGGAGAGTAAGAATTAATTCAAATATCAATTAAGAGTTATTTTAGTAAGTTAGGAAAGTAGTGATAAAGACATACAGTAAAGCAATGGCAGGAAATAGAAGAAAAGGAGAGGTCAGATAAATATTTGGGATGCTGAATATACTGGATCTAGTAACACTTATATACAGGGACACATAAGAGATAAGTGAGCCTAGGGTGGTTTCAGGGTTTCTGTATTAGATGATTTAGTATTACCCTTCACTAAGGTAGAGCATATGAGAAAGCAATTTGGAGAGAGAATATTCTTGTTTAAGACAGTCAAGTTTAATTAGATATCAGTTTGACCATATTGTTATGTAGCTCAAGAGAGAAGTCAAGTCTAAGGACAGAAATCTGAGAGTCACCAGTACAAAGGTGAGTAATAAACCTATGGATTTGAATGCAATCATTTGGAGAGTATGTATAGATTAAAAAGAAAATTCTTTCAATATAACATTTAAGTGATGAACATGGCATGGCTAGGTCTTTAAAATTCCGGAAGTAAAGAAGAGTTAGAGGAAAATAGAGAGGTATACAGAATTGAAGGGAAGTATTTCAAGGAAAGAATGTCCAATGTTAACTATGTTAAAACAAAAAAAATGTTCCTGGGATAATAAAGGTAGAACCCAGTAGGCTGAAATACAGGAAGGGAGAAGATGGGAGAAACAAATCTGGAATTCTGTTTCAAGAATTTGGGCTTTTAATTGTCATTTCTTAATTTTCATTAGTTAGATATAAAGGATGTAGGGTTCAGATATGAGTTCTTATTTATCTGTATGCATTTTAAGGATTAGTGAAGTTACATCATATTTATAGATGACAGCATAGTGCCAATAGAAGGAAACTATTTAAAAATAGAGATGGGACTCATAACAATAACAGAGCATGAATCTTGGACAGGAAGAGATGTACTACTTTTTTTAAGATTGAGTAGAAGGCACTTCTACTCAGTATGTATAGGAATATAGTTAAATTTGTAGGGAATAGAGGGGAATTAGTGGATGGAGTTCAGACTTCATGCCCTATTTTCTCTTTAGAAAAGGAAGCGGGATGTTAGGAAGCTCTAGGGAAAGAACTTGAAAAGCACTTAATAGTATTAAAGTATTTGCAGTTGCTATTGTTGGGAAAGGAATCAAGCTAGGGCCAAGTAAAAAATTTACTAATAACAATGAGTGTTTGATTTATGTTTTGAATATTAGAGCATTGATAATCTTCAGGAGAGATGCCTTAGAATGTAAATGTCAGCTTTTTATTCCACATTCAAAACATAAGTCAAGTGGTCAGTGAGAATTGTGAGTTTATGATCTAAAATTTAAAAATTTTCAGGGAAGATCTTTCTTAAGGGCAATATAGAATATCTTTTCCAAGGAAATGTGATGTGTTCCAATAAAAGTAGCCAACATTCTAGTTAAGCTACAAAAAAATTTTAAACTAATGTAAATTATTTTATGAATCCAATATATATTATTTTTCTTTATGGGGATCCACAGAGTACTTCTGGAATTCCCCTGGACACTTGTTCATGCCATTACCTTTCAGAGATCAGGAATGATTATGGTCAAAATTATATACATGTTATCAGATTTGGAGAAGAACCTTGAATGGAAAAAGTTATTATCAAGAATCTTGCATTTTGTATAGAGAATTGAAATTATTTGATGCTACTAATTTTTGTTCTTTTACTCTAATAAAGTTAGTATGAAAATGCATTTATTAACTATTATGCCTATAAGACCCTGTGAACATTTTATTAGTTTATTCATACCATTAGATTACCAAGATTGAAATATCTTTGGGAAAAATCTTCATGAAAGATAAATTATTGAATATATTTTCTTCATACAGGGAATAACCTATGAGGATGAAATTGATAATATTAAATATATTATTTCAAAAATTAATGAAATTCTGGCTCATAATTCACCAGTTTTGATTGTTCAAAGATGGATACGTGGTTTCTTAGTTAGAAAAAATTTGAGGTATGTTTTTTCTTCTATACTATTTGAATATTGAAATAAGATGATAAAATAAGTGATAAAATCAATTCTCCAATAATTTTAATTTTTGTATTCTCTATTATCAAAATGGTATAGACTATTTGACCTAGTTTTAAGGAAAATACCACACACTATAGTAATATATATTATAATATTTAGCATATTCAAAATTTGATATTTTTAAACTTTTTCTTTTAAATTGATCATGGAATAACCAGTTAATAAAGTTTTTATTAA
Organism: Propithecus coquereli; assembly: GCF_000956105.1. NCBI lineage: Eukaryota > Metazoa > Chordata > Mammalia > Primates > Indriidae > Propithecus > Propithecus coquereli. The sequence continues at coordinate 535,214 of NW_012152263.1, read as the reverse complement.
TAATTATCAGAATTCTGACAGATTTTATTAAACTTAAAGATATCAGTCAGAAGCATATATTGAATTTCTCTCATGTAATAGGATATAATAGAAATATAAGCCATGAACTATATAATGGGATACAATAGAAATATAAATCATGAAACATGTATATGAGAATTTTATATTTTGTTTATTAGTGTTTGCTGAAACATCTGCTACCACATCAACCTATATTATCCTTTAGTGAGTTGTATTTTTCTCTCTCGTTGTTTCTTGCATCTTTTGCAGTAGCTAATCTTTGCAAATAAAGGGAAACTTTTCTTGCTAGTATCTCTCAATATTGTACTTGTGGAGATAAGATAGGATACTCTGTCATCAATTTATGTATGTTGGGCATACCAAACATCAAATATATGAAAAAATAAATGAATATTTTCATATAGCTTATTTTTAGTTATAAATGGTAAAATTCAGAATATGAAAATGAAATTTGGCCCTGCAATATAAGTAGGATTAAAATTAATTTGGAATAGGACAATGGTCGTTATCTGAAAAAACAAGATTAGTAAATTTCACTGAAATGAAATTCAGCATTCTGTGGTAAGGCAGAGATAATGCCCTCCTATATTAGTCTGTTTGTGCTAAATCATAGGTGGTTCAAATAGTTCTAATAAAGAGAGGAAAGTATGAGGGACAAGTAGCAAAACTGACCATAACACAGTGCCTGCAACTTCTGAGGAAGTAGCTTAGCATACTTTTCAAACTGAGGTCACAGTAAGATATAATGAGCTTGCAAGTAGGGACAAGTCAAACCATCTGGAATAAAGGATATGGAAAAGGATCAGGCAATTGCTGACAAGTACTTATTTATTTAAAATATTATTTCTGTCTTATATTTTCCATTTAAATTTAGTATGTACTGTATATGAAATAATCATCTAATTAGAGGGACTTGTCTTAGGTTTATGCCCTTGGGCTTTAGTTTTTCTTTCTCAGAATCAAGCCTCCTTCTGATATTCAAGTAACAGATAAAAACTTTGTTCATGAGAACATTCTCTGAAAACTCGGAGTCTGTGAGTAGAGTTTGAATGACTTTTGTGGAGAGAGACGTCAATAATAATATATCACAGTGGTTCAAGACAGACTGATTTGAATTCTTTCTCTCTTTAAAGCTCTGTTCCTTTAGGTGCATGACTTAAACTACTCCGAACCTGAATTTCCTCATCTGTAAAATCGTAAAGGGCAGGGGCTAACAGGAGTACTTATTTCTCTGTTTGGTTGTGGGAATTGAGATTTTGAATATATGCACATAGCACCTAGCAAAAGTAGATATTACATTCTTATTAGGTGTTTTTTTGGAAATCATTATTGTTGTTAGTTGTATCTTGTGTTATATCTTGCTCTCTGTGTCATTTGACTCCATGGGAAACTTTCCTTGGATTTCTTGTTCCCTTCCTATTACATTTTCCATAGTATGTACAAGTATTTTTTTTTAAATAAAAATCTAATCATTTTATTCATCAATTTAAAATCCTCCAATGGCTCTCAACTTGCTTAGGACAAATATCTGTGATATTTGCCTCTACAATGTATAACACATACTTTAGTTTTCACAAGAACTTACCTTACTGTATCATAGTTGTCTGTATTATTATGTATCTCCAGATGTACTTTAAGCTCTGTGAGGCATAGGGCCTACATCTCTGTTTACCACTCTGTACCTCTAGCATTTAATAGAATGCCTGACCCATGTTAGGTGCTCAAAAAATATTTGCTGAATTGATGAATACATCAATAATTGGAGAGGCTCTGGGAGGTGGAATCTGAAAAGTATTTCTGGATTCATCTTTGGGAAAGTGAAAGAAAGAACTGGGAAACATGAAAAACTTCCCTGAGAGGGACCTATGGATTCACACAACCTAGGGGTCCAAATGACTAGTCCTCTTGTATGTCTGTTTCTAGCCTTGAGAAATGTCTTCCCACACCTACATATTTTGCATCTTTCTTGAAATTTTTCACTTAAACTGCTTGTAATATCATATACAGCCTATATTTTAAAATTATAATATTATGATTAATGCTATTATCTTTTGGAGTGATAGTATTTCTAATACGAGTGATAGGATGTAAGGGAAGTACATTTTTGTTTTAGAATGAAATATTGTAATCACATTGACAGTCTCCAAAACCTAAGTAAAGGCAGCTATATTGAGGTGTCATAGGGAGGATAACTGGTTGGGTTAATGGGTTGTAAAAAAGGTAAAAGAATGGAAAATAATATAGGAAACAAACATTTATTAAATGTGCAGTATATGTAAAGCACCATCGTCTTTTAATCCACTTTATATCATTTATTACAACAAAGCTTTTGAGTTTTTTCTGTTTTCTACTAATATTTTGCAGATTAAACATTAAGAATTTAAGGCCGGAGGCTATGGCCCCTGCCTGTAATCCTAGCACTCTGGGAGGCTGAGGTGGGAGGATCGCTCAATGTCAGGAGTTCAAGACCAGCCTGAGCAAGAGTGAGACCCTGTCTCTACTAAAAATAGAAAGAAATTAGCTGGACAACTAAAAATATATAGAAAAAATTAGCTGGGTATGGTGGTGCATGTCTGTATCCCCAGCTACTTGGGAGGCTGAGGCAAAAGGATCACTTGAGCCCAGGAGTTTGAGGTTGCTATGAGCTAGGCTGATGCCATGGCACTCTAGCCTGGGCAACAGAGTGAGACTCTGTCTCAAAAAAAAAAGAATTTTAACTTGATATAGGAAATGTATCCAATGTCAGACAGCTGTAATGTGTTGGCCATTTGTGATCAGTTGTGAAAAGATGAAAGTATGCATATTAAATCTGTGAATGTCAGGTTCCGTTGTTTAACATATTCCAAATTTTGTTTTCCTTTTGCTTTTCTAACCACAGCCCTGGAATCAGCTTTTCCAAAGAGCTCAGTTCTTTCAGTAGAGAACGATATTTGGAAACTAAAATCTCAAAACTAGATGTGTTCGTTGCTACTGGGGTGTCATGGTTCCTAAGCCATTTCAGCAAACATAATAGAAAATAGATTATTTTTTCCATCATGATTTCATATTAATACCTCGAATGCTAATCCAACACAGAAGGTCCTTCACTGACTTCATTCACCATTATTATACTTCCCTTCTGCCATGAGAATTCTGGTTTCTAACATTATTAATAATTTTACTTACTAGCTTAATCCTATAATACACACAAAATACTTTCAGGATTGCTCTATATATACTACAATAAACAACATACTTAATAAAATTTAAGATTTGTTGTAGGATTTTTTTTGTTGTTAGACTAGAGATATTTAGCTAAACTAGATTATTGAATAGTTATTTAGATTTATTTATCACTGAATTAGTTATTATCTAATGATTTTCTTTTTAATTTTAAAAACATTTCTTGTTTTAATCTTCTATTTCTCTTAGGGTACTTTCTGTTGTGTTCACTTGTAATTACACTTTTTCTAGTTTAGCCTTTATATCTAAATTGAATTTATAAATACTGATTCTTTTTCTGAGTTCTATCACTGAATTTCTAAATTTATTTAATTCTAGCTTATGTTGCTCTGACAAGTCTCATACAATTTCTTGATATCTTTTAGCTCATTATGAAATAATGGGTTGTAGTTTTTATTTTTATTTTTCATAGACTTCACTTTCTGGCCGCTTTCATTGTCTGTGGCAATGTTATTATATATCTTACTCTCTTATTCCTTTATAGCAACTCTGTATAGGATTAGATGATGATCCTTCTGTATTGCCCCTTTTATGAAATTAATTTTTCTGAGCTTTAAGAAAAAGCTTTTCTTACTTCAGGATTTAAAGCCACTGCTTCTGTTGTTTTGTGTAGTGTCCAAAAAATATCATGGCTTTCATTCCAAGTTCTCTGGCTTTGGTCTCCACCACCCTCTGTGTTGTGGATCTTTTTTTCCTCTCTCATTTTCACCATTTCTTTGTGCTGCTTAATTTGGATTCTATTCTATCCCCAGAAGCTACCCTTCAGTTTGGGCTTTGACCTAGAGGAGAGTTATGGCTGGTTAGTTTTGGGGGGTTCATAATCCCAGAATACTCCAGACTCCTCAGATTTTAACAGAGATCCCTTGAATTCACACACTAAACACTTCCAGGATTTAGCTTCTGTTCTTAAATTGGCTCTCTGAGCTTTCCAGCGAGTGTCTAACTTTTTGTTTTATTTCTATCCATCAAATGCCTCATTACTTTCATCTGTTTCCTCCTGCGTAATTAATTGCTAACACAATAGTGGTCTTACGGGTGTCAGTGTTTTTTCCCCATTCATTCACATTTTGGATTTCCTGAGGATATGTTTTCACACAGTACAGTTATAGATATTTAAAAATTTTTGCTCTCTAGTTGTTAAGTCTATTTTTATGAAGAGCTCTGGAGAGATTTAAAAACTATGTCACTACCACAACTATTATAATATCCCATAGGGCCCGCAGAAAGCAAGTGTTTCCATGTTAAAAATGTCATTTACCAACTATTTCTGACAAACACAATTTCTGTGACTTTAACATTTTAGGTGATATTTATTAAATAAATTTATTTTTAAAAAATATGGGAAGGACAGAAATAAAATATCTTAGTCATATTGTGAGAGGAACGCCTAGGGGAACTTGGATGTTTAAGTAGCGAAAGAATTAATTTAGGGTAATTCGAATAATTGACTTCAAATAGTTGGATATTTCATTTATATAACATAGATAAAAGAATTAAGGATAGTAAATGGAAGTTTTAGAAAGACAGATTTCAGCTTATTTTCTAAGAAAAATTTCTGACTATGTGGTTGTCTGAATTGTATGATTGTGATTTGTTTTATAGGTGGTATTAAAATAGGAGCTGTCCAAATGCCAGGGTTGTAATAAACTAGGTTTTAGCATAGTTAAGACTTTATTATATGTAAAGTCTAAGACAATTAGACTCTATTTCCCAGTGAATGTGATTAAAATATGTTTATATATGTGTCAGAAAGACAACAGGAAAATAATGTGATCCTATCCAGACCCAGGAACAAGATAAGGAGGCCTGTAATCATCACTGTTATATTACAATTTCCTGAAAGCTTTAGTGAATTTGATGATTTTTTTAAAAAGAAGAAAGAACTGGGAAACATGAAAAACCTCCCTGAGAGGGACCTATGGATTCCTACAACCTAGGGGTCCAAATGATTGGTCCTCATGTATGTCTGTTTCTAACTTTGAGAAATGTCTTTCCATACCTGCATATTTTGCATCTTTCTTGAAATTTTTCACTTAAACTGCTTGAAATATCATATACAGCCTATATTTTAAAATTATATTATGATTAATGCTACATTCCATATGGATAAGGAACATTAATTCCTACCTTACAAGCTAGGTATACTGAAGATAGCAGTAGCACAAGTTTCTTCAGGCAAATCCTATTTTAAATAATCAATTTATGTCAACATTCCTATGGAAAATGTTTAGTAAGGTGGATTTGCCAGATATGGACAATTATTTAAAATAATGTCTAGCTTTGCATATGTTCGGGATCATTAATCATAATCTGTAAAGACAAGGTACAGATTCAGGGCAATGCTGTCTAAAATTTGCAGTTTCAAAATTGACTTTACTTAGTTTAATGGTATCTTGAACACAGATTTGGTTTCTTTTACTGTTTTTCTAACAAAAATTTATTTTTATTAAAATATTACTAAAGGATCAAGAACTTTTTATGACTGGGTAAATAATTTTAATAATTTAATGTTATCAATAAAATAGATTGTGCTTGGTCTGATGTTTATCTTACCCAGTTGAATAATGGCTCTACTTAAGTTGTCAGAATTGGACTGAATCATTTTATTTCAAGTTTACCCCAAATAATTTTAATTGCAATAAAACCTTACAACATGTTTTGATTCCACTGAAACTCAGAATAAAAAAATAGACTTCTATGTTAGTCTTTTTAGAAACAAATTTTCCATTTTCAGAAGTGGTGCTAGAAGCATAATATTTTGTATGTTTGCTTTTTTTCAAAATGAATGGGCTTCTACATAGACACACACACGAGCAAGCTTTGTTGCTATCTACTTGCCCTCATTAGATTCAGTGGCAGACAGATGTCATAGAAAAGTAGGTGGACTCATTCCAATAATCTATGGGAATTCCTGCACTTAGGGCACGAATAGCAAATCCATCAGCAAGTTACAGGAGGTGCAATAATGATGGCATGGCCTGCACGCCCTGATAATTCAGGGTATAAGGGCTGGATCACCTTCGTCTGCCTTTATGGATTCCAGTGAGGAGTATCCTGACTCTTGCTTTTTTTCTTATTTATTTATTTTTTTTATTTCAGTATATTATGGGGGTACAAACATTTTGGTTACATGTTATGATTTTGCTTCACCCAAGCCAGGATTGGAGGCATGCCCTTTTCCCCATACAATGCTCACCGCATCCATTAGTTATGAGTTTACCCACCCCCATCCCCCCAACCCCCAATGAATATTACTTCCCCGTGAGCACCTTAGTGTTGATCAATTAGTGCCAATTTGATGGCGAGTACATGTGGTGCTTATTCTTTGATTCCTGTGATACCTAACTTTGGAGGATGGGCTCAAGCTCTATCCAGGAAATTATAAGAGGTGCTAGATCACCATTGTTTTTTGTAATTGAGTAGTATTCTGTTGTATACATATGCCATATTTTATTAATCCACTCATGGATTGATGGACACTTGGGTTGTTTCCACATCCTTGCAATAATGAATTGTGTTGCCATAAACATTCGAGTACAGATGTCTTTATTATAGAATGTCTTTTGTTTCTCTGGGTAGATGCCTATTAGTGCTATTGCTGGATCAAATGGTATTTCTATTTTTAGCTCTTTAAGCAACCATTTTTGGCTATTCCAGACACAAATGTGTCCTTTAAAAAATATAAAATTCAAATCAAATTGTACACAACACATGACACTGTCATTTAAGCTACTTTAATAGCAAGCTTTGCGTTTGTGACCTGTGGTTAGGCTTTGGCTACCTACTTTAAGGACAGTTTGGCCACCTACTTTACAAAGTCAGAAAGCCACATTACAGTGTAGCATTTCCTTGATTGGAGCGGCATGGGTATGGATGTGATTAATTTTGCTTTTTGAAGGTAGGTAAAAGCTTTTGGGAGGAGATCATGCCTAAATAGAGCTTTGATAGTTCCTGAGTAATACGTGGATTTTATTATTTCATTTGATAGGATAACTAAGAACTTGAGAAACAATATTTTTTGGTAGAGTGAAAGTGTTGGTGATATTATTGGTAGGAATGTAGATTGGTGCAGCCATTGTGGAAAACATTATGGAGGTTCCTAAAGAAATTAAAAATAGAACTACCATATGACCACGAAATCCTTCTTCTGAGTATATACCCAAAGAAAATGAAATCTCAACCTTGTAAAGATATCTGTGTACCCGTGTTCACTGCAGTATTATTCAGAATTGCCAAGATACGTAAACAACTCAAATTTCCATCAAAGTATAAATGGATAAAGAAATTGTCCAGCCTTGAAAAACAATTAGAATTCTTTATGGAAAGATCTAGTAATTCTCAGCTTACTCTCTCCAGGATTAAATGATGAAACTGTTTTTGAGTTTATATCTTCTGCATGCTTAATAGTGCAAAACAGTAGTAGATTAGGCAAATTTTTCATAAGGCAACAAAATGAACCCAACATTTTACCAAAATATGTAATTTTATTTAAGGTTTTCGTTCTTAGTTTTACATAAATCATAATTTTGGACAAAAGTGACAAAATGTTTGTAAAAGTTAAAATAAATTCTTTTATCAAACCAAATATATAACTAATACATATTTATAAATATTAACAGAAAGTATTAGGTTAAATTAACCGCATCTTAAAAATACCAAGTACTTGATAAATAATCTTAAATAAATTAATATCTACATTGGTATGTCCAATGCATTACATTTAGAGATTTAAATGTGTAAAAATTACTCAATCGACATATCTGGCCATTCATATTTTCTAGCTACTACTTTTGTGATTATGGAGGCAAACTGAATTTTTTTTTTCCTGGAAAAATCCACAGTTATACTCTAGTGTAGAATATTAACTCAAACCATGTTTTATAGATGTTTAACAATATTGGCATCTAGCCATGCTTATTTATAGAATCATTAGTTTATGTGAATTTTGAATTGATAATCTGCCATATATTATTAAGAAATTTAAATATCATATATTGTTTATGTACAAATAGAACAATATATAATTTTTAAATTTACTATGGAAGATATAAATTAGAATAGGCAACAAGAGTTGAGCTACAAATTTAGTTTTGAACATCTTGGCAGCCAAAGGAAACACAGTTCCATGATGTTCATATATTATTTGCTTGCTGTGTCTTAAGTGCTTTAGGTGTTGGGAATACAAAAAGAGGCAAATTAGGATTCTTAATCATAGAAGATAATATTAATAGTTTAGTTGGGGAGACAGGCAAAAACCCACAATATTTTATCTGTTATGATGAATAGTAGACAAATATTCAGCTGACTTTTGGGGCACAGAATTAATTCTAGTTGGGTGAGGGCATCAAGGAAGACTTCACAGAGGAGGTGTTACATGATCTGACTCTTAAAATACTAACATTTCAGCAAGTATATAATATAATGCATGTATATTTTTGTATGGGAAAGGATGTGGTGCCAGGGTGGTGGGATTAGTGGTGAAGGGTTTAATTCTAGTCAAAGTATAGCATGTGTAAAACGATTGAGGCAAGGAAGGACATTTCAAGTGGATATGATAATGATTTATTTGGTGCAAATATATCTTAGGGTGGGAAAATAAGCTTAATTGTATTGTTGTAGGAAAACGTGCTCTATATTATTTCAGTCCTTTGAGTTTTATTGGGATTTGCTTTATGGCCCACACTTTTCACATGTGCTTGGGAAAAAAAAGATCTCTGTAGTAATTGGCTAAGATATTCTTTATATTTTCATTAGGTCATTGGTTAGGTGTTATTCAAGTCTTCTATTCCTTACTTATTTTGTCAATACTGAGAGAAGTTTATTAACATATCTCATTCTGATTGTAGATGTATGTTTATTTCATGATAGTTAGGTCAAATTTTGTTTCATATATTTTGAGCTATGTTATTAGTTATATAACAAATTAAATTATGTAAATCTGGTAGTTGAACCTTTATCTTTGTGAAATGATCCTCTTTTCACTAATAATCTTGGTCTTTATCACTTAAAGTTTATTAGATATTATATCTACACTAGCTATTTTGTGTTTAGTTTTAGCTTGGGATTTATTTTTTATCTATTTTGTTATATATATTCTGTATATTTATCTCATATAAATCACAAATAACATACAGTTTATTTTTTTAACCTAGTCTGACAGTGTTTATGTTAACTATAATATTTGTACTGTTTATAGTAAATGCTATTCCCAATATTTTGGGTATTAAATGCATTATGTTATTCTTTTTTGGTTTTAGTTTGTTCCTCCAGTTCTGACAATTTCCTCCCTTATCTTTCTTGCCTCCCTTGGGATTGACTTTTTGTTGTTTCCTGTTCTCCCCTTCTACTATTTTGGAAGACATTCTCTATATTTCCATTCTTGAAGTGGTTAAGTTGGCAATTAAAATATACTTAATAACTTTAATAGAGTCTGAATTTAATCAGTACCTAAAGTCTTTTCCTTGATCACATAAAGACCTTTAGAATACTAATTACATTCAATCTCTCTCTCAACTTTTATGTTATTGCTGACATATATTTTAATTTTATCTCTGAATTCTATAAGACATTAATTTTTCCTTTTCTTTAATATTCATATCAAGAAATGTCACCCTTTTTTTAGGTGGTATCAAGCCAATATAAGTGTTTAAGCACAGAAGAGATATAATCAGATGTTATTCTACAAGTATGTGGAGTAAAAACTTTAATAAGGAAAGACTAAAGGCAGCAAGCTTAGGTTACTAAAATAGTTTAAATGAGTTATTAAGGGCTTAGATTAAAATACAGTTGTAGGGATTGAAGAAAAGGCATTTATCAGTACAATACAGAGAATTTGGTGAACACTTGGGCAGCAGTGGTTGTGGTAGGAAAAAGAAGCACATGATGGATGACACTAAAGATTTTAATTTATGCAATTGCATGTATAGTAACCAGTCCTCACTCCTTCCTCTTTGACTGCTTCCTTTTTCTCTTTCTTTTTTCCTTCCTCCCTCCCCCCCTCCCTCCCTTTCTTCTTTCTTTCCTTCCTTCCTTCCCTCCCCTCCCCTGGACAGTTTGAAGTCAACTTCTACCTTTTTGTTTTTTTCCATAAAGTGATCATAAGTCCATAGCTAAAGGGCTAAGTTAGATTTTACATATAAATGTTTACAGTTGATTCAAAGTTTTTGATTATATAAAATCGGCAGTAGCAATTTAGTATGCAAACTATTGTGTTTTGTTATTTGATTATTTAATTAAAAGAAAGTGTTTCAAATCAAATAGGAGTGAATAAAAATTTTTAAAGAGAAGATCGATTTTTCCCCTGTAACTATACTAGAAATATGATCTATTAAGTATATGCGATTGTAAAGACCTGCCTTCTGCCCCTTAGAAACTGACAGTTGAAAACAAAAGCAATCATGAATGCAAGAAACAGACACAAATATTACAATGGTTGGAAAATGCTTAAGATATTTTTAACACATGACAGGAAAACAATAAACTTGTTTAGTGCTTGAAGACATAAATAAAGAACCAGAATCAGGATTGGAAAATAAGACTTTAAAAATTTCCTATTTAACTGTTTATGATTTGAGTTATAGTGTGCAAATGAACTAAAATAATTTTTCTCTTCAGTGTTAACAATTTCCACTAAATGGTAGTGAAGAGAAGGGAAAGAATGAAGAATAGGGGAATTTTGCATTTACAATTAGGAAAAATAATGACTAAGTACAGGCTTCCCAACCTGCCTCTTACTAATAAACTAGAATAACCAAAGTAAAAGAAACGTTGTTAGTGGTGGGGTAAGAAGGTATTTCGAATTCATTAGTGCTCAAAATAAGGAATAATGCCAACCCATAAATGAAACCTCTGAGGAATTTTTGCTATTTCTAACATATATTGAATTAGATTTATTTATCCTTCATGGATTCTCATATGATTCAATATTCTTGAAATTGCTGGTAAGCTGCCTATTAGGGTGCCAGAGAGGTCCCTTGGAAAGATGCCCACTGCTGTGCTATGAAAACTTGCTGTGGAGCCACCATCTAGAATACTGGCAAAACACCTTAGTCTTATAGAATGAACTGGGGTGTTCCTTCCTCTATTTCCGGAAGAGTGTGTGAAAGATTGGCACTATTTCTTCCTTAAGTATTTGGTAGAATTCACCAGTGAAGCCATCTGGGCCTGAGCTTTCATTTATGGGCATATTTTAGGTTATGAATTCAGTTACTTGTTATAGATCTATTTAGATTTTCTATTTCTTCTTATGTTAGTTGGTAATTTGTGTCTTTTAAGGAATTTTTCCATTTCATCTAAATTTTCCAATTTATTGGCATAATGCTGTTTCTTGTGATTCTTTTAATATCTGTAAGATCATGAGTAATATAGGGTCTTTTACTTTTTAGTAATTTATGATTTCTCTTTTTTTACTTAGCTTACCTAGAAGTTTGTCATTCTGTTGGTATTTTCAAGTAATAAACTATTTCATTGATTTTCTCTACTATTTCTCTAGTTTTCTATTTAATTAATTTCCTCTCTAATCTTTACTCCTTTCATTCTGTTTGCTATGGGATTGCTTCACTCTTTTTTCACTTATGTTCTCAAGTGGGAACCTAGATTCTGATTTAAGATATTACTTCTATTATAATACAACCATTTATAGATGTAACTTTCCATCTAACCACTGCTTTAGCTATTATCTCATAAATTTTGATATGTGTGTTTTCATTCTACTCAAATATTTTATAATTACTTTTTTGATTTCTTCCTTGACCCATGGGTTATTTAGAAATAATTATGTAATTTCCAAATATATTTCAATTCCACAAATTTCATTTTATTGTTTATTTCTAATTTAATTCTACCATGCTCAGAGAACATAATTCATTAATTTCAATTCTTTTAAATTTATTGAGACCTCTTTTTTTATTTTATTATTTTTATTTTTTTTATTTCAGCATATTATGGGGGTACAGATGTTTAGGTTACGTATGTTGCCCTTGCCTCTCCTCCCCCCACAAGTCTGAGCCTCAAGCGTGTCCATCCCCTGGATGGTGCGCATTGCTCTCTTTGTGTATGCATATACCTGTCACCTCCTCCTCCCTCCCCTCTCCCCCATGTCAACATCCAGTAAATGTTATTCTTATGTGTGCACTTATGTGTTGATCAGTTAATACCAATTTGATGGTGAGTACATGTCA
>NW_012152263.1:507574-509860 GCF_000956105.1 Propithecus coquereli | reverse complement strand
CTAAGCAAAAACATAGAATTGGGAAATAATGATTGTATTGTATAAGAAGTGCTTATTCTCTGAAAAGACTAATGAAATAGATAGGCCCAACCCAGAAAAAAATATTTAAGAAAAATAATAAGAAGGAAGCTAATACCACATTTACAAATCAGGTTGAAACTTATAAATGACTAGTATGTGAAACTATGAAATTTTAAAATCTAGAGCAAAACCTCTAAACAGTTTACTGTGCCATATTGACGTATCTGTAATGGGTTATGAGTTAGCAATCAGGGCAAGCTTGGGTCAACCATAATCCCATGCATCTTTTGGCAGTTCACTTCCGGCCACAAGTAGCTTAGTTTATTTTCACTAGTAAACAAACAATATCATTTTATTTGTTTGCCAGGACATGAAAAAGGTTGGATGGCACTTAACTACCAGAAGAATGATATCCAAGCAAATACAAACTGTCAAAATTGCCCAAGATCAATATAATATATCTATAGACCAATAAACAAACAATAGAACAAAGAACTACCATTGAAAAAATACACTATTCCTAGAAGGTTTGATTGCTGAAGTCTATCTAATCTTTAGCAAAAAAGATCATACAATTGTTTAAATTATTCTTGCACATAGAAAAAGTTTTTAAAACAGCAGTTCATTTTATAAGGTTGATGTAATTTTAATTCTAACATATGACAGGGTAATGAAAATGAAAATTCTTTTTCAGCATCAGGAATATGTGTAAACACAAAAATTAAACATTGATGAATCATAACATCCAGCAATACATGAAAAGTTTAATAAATCATGATTAAATAAGGGTTATTCCAGGAACAGAGGGATAATAAGCAGGGACTTATCAATATAATTAATTAATGGAAAAACTGTGATCATATTAATGAGTGTATAAAATTAATTTTATAAAATTAGCAGCCATTTATAATAAAAATAATAAAATAATACTGGGCTATTTATTGAATACCATAACCCTATATTTTAAAACTTTCATATTAATAAAATACAATCACCACATTTTTAACATTGTTTTGGAGTTTTAAGTTAATGCTTTAAAAAATGAAATAAATCTGACCACAGTTTAAAAATAAAAATGAAATGATTTTTGTGTATGATGTATTTATGTACATCATAAACCAAAGAGATTAATAGAGTTAATATATTTGTTTGGCTGGTCTCTGGATACAAAATGCTCATATATATAAATGGATTTTTTTTTCTTTATACTTCAAAATCCCACTTGCATAGAAATGAGAAAAAAAGTCCTAATTAATGTAGCAATAAAATTGGAAAACATTTAAGAAACAGCATACAAAATATAAAGGGCCTATGTGAAGAAAATAATAACTTCTTATCAAAGAATGAGACCTGAACAAATATATAAGTAACATATTTCTGGGTGGAAATTTAGTATAATACAAATAACTATCCTTTTTGAATTCATATTTTAACTCAAAGTGATTCTAACTAGAATCCTGGTTTTGCAGAGATACTGGGAAATATGCTTTTAAAGTTCCTGAGGAAGAAAACAAATGCTTTAGAGTAGGCAAGAAACAAATGAAAGAAATACCTTCCCAATTATTAAAAATTACTATCAAGTCACAGTAATCAATATATGGCTGTATTGGTACAGGGATAGAGAACTCAGATGAACAAAATAAAGAGTCCCTAAAAAGATTTCTGCATATAAGGGAAACTCAAAGTATTATAGGAGTATTATATTAATTTAATGGGGAAGGGATGATTTATTTAATAATTAATGGTGGCAAAATTGGTTGTCTTCTGAACAAAATCATCCTGTTTCCCTATTGCATATCATATACAAAAATATGTTTCAAATAAGTTAAAGCATAAAATGTAAAACTTTAGAAGATAATTCAGCTGAATATTTTTGTAGCTTTGATATGGGGAAGACTTTTTGTAAGTAAGTATAAATGGATAAAATATATTTAGCTACATTCAAAGGAAGCTGTCTATACAAATCAAAGAATGTTAACATATAAAGAGCTAATATAAAGTAGTTGAAGAAAGGAAAATAACTCAAATAGAAAAAAATGAGCAAAGGATGTGAATAGACAACTCATTGAGGAAGAAATATAAGTTACCAACGTACAGATGAAAAAAGTCTTTAACTTCATTAATACTCAAAAATAGGCACATTGAATCAGCAATGAGATACCCTTTTCCCCTAATAGACTAACAAAAAATTTAAAAGTGGGATAATAGTTTTTACGAGGATTTAAGGGAAGGGGAATTTTATTACTGTTGAGTATTACACAAAAT
>NW_012152263.1:501811-507524 GCF_000956105.1 Propithecus coquereli | reverse complement strand
ATGTGGCTATCCAGTTTTCCCAGCACCATTTATTGAATGAGGATTCTTTTCCCCAGTGTATGTTTTTGTCTGCCTTGTCAAAGATTAGGTGGCTATATGAGGACGGTTTTATATCTGGGTTCTCAGTTCTGTTCCACGGGTCAATGGCTCTATTTTTGTGCCAGTATCAAGCTGTTTTGATTATTACAGCCTTATAATAAAGTTTGAAGTCTGGTAAATTCATACCTCCAATTTTGTTTTTATTGCCTAAAATTGTTTTTGCTTTGCAGGGTCTTCTCTGGTTTCATACAAAGTGTAAAATTAATGTTTCTACATCTGTGAAGAATGATGTTGAGACCTCTTTGAATTTTAAAGTTTCTCTTAGAGACAGCTTGTAGTTAGAATTTATTTTTTGTTATTTATAGTCTAATCTGAAAATATCTGTCTTTTAATTGGAGTGTTTGATCCATTCACATTTAATGTTATTGTTTACGTAGCTGGATTTACATCCACCATTTTGCTTTTTATATATTATATGTATTTTTTCTTCTATTCCTCCTTTACCACATCCTTTTATATTAAATAAGTATTTTCTAGTGTCACATTGATTCCTTTGTTGATTTGATAACTGTGTTTTTTTGTCATTTTCTCAGTGTTTGCTCTATGTATTATCATGTGAGTCTTATTACATTTAACTTCAAATTAGTACTAACTTTATTCTAGTAAAATATAGAGATTTGCTTGAATATAGCTCAAATCCCTCTGCCTTTCTTTGCCCTGTTGTTGGTGTATATATACATGTGTGTATATATATATGTGTGCATATATAAAAAAATCTATAACATATATGATATAAACCAAACCATATGTATTATAATTATTGCTTTATATAACAGTATGCCTTTTAAAGATATTAAGAGGAGAAAATATATACTTATGTACTATTTAAAATTAATCTACACATTTACAATTTCTATTATTTATTTCTTCCTGTCAATTCAAGTTACCATCTGATTTCACTTCCTTCCTTTAATATAGCTCCATGTTTTCCCACCTATTATTATATCTCGTATGTGCCATTATTGTATATTGAGCTATTATATGTATATTTAAGGAGAAGAGAGAAAATATATTTTTACATTCATTTATATTTTATAATTACTTCTGTAATTGCTTTACTGGCATTAATTTTATCATGTAAATTTGAATTATTGTTTGATGTCACTTCTTTTGACCTGAAGGATTATTTTTAAATTTCTTATAAAGCAGATCTTCTAGTAACAAATTTTCAGTTTTTCTTTATCTGAGAATGTTTTTTGTTTATTTGTTTGTTTTGTTTTTGTGTTTATTTTTTAAGGGTAGTTTTGCTGGAGATAGAATTCTTCACTGACAGTTTTTCCTTTTAGGACTTTGAATATGTCATTCTACAGTCCTCAAACTTCTGTTTTTTCTGAATAACCAACTGGCTAATCTTATTGTGGTTTTCCTGTTTATACTAATTTGAAGAGTTTTGTTTGTTACTGGCTTTCAATAATTTAGCCATGATGTGTCTAGGTATCAATTTCTTTGTATTTTCTCTTTTTGGGATTCATTAAGCTTCTTGGATATTCAGTTTTTTTTTTTTCTTTCATGAAATTTGGTGTTTTTGCCAGTATGTCTTCAAATATTTTCTGTATCCCTTTCTCATTCTCTTCTCTTCCTGGGATTCCCATGATGTATATGTTGGTATAACTAATAAAGATCTATGAACTATGAGGCTGTCTTCATTTTTCTTCATCCTTTTACTTTCTGTTCTTCAAATTGAATAATCTATACTGACCTATCTTCAACTTCACTGACTCTGTTTTACCAGTTCAGTTTCTGTTTTTCTTTCATAGGGAAATAAATTTAATTAGGTTTTATAATTTGTAGTAAAATATATGAACATGCCTACTTTTCATACTGTTGTTTCTTTTTTAAATATAACTTTTATTTCAAAATATTAGGAGATATAAGTGTTCTTGTTACATGGATGAATTGCATAGTACTGAGGTCAGGATTTTTAGTGTGCCCATCACCAGAATAGTGTATATTGTACCCCATAGGCAAGTGTTTTGCTTTGTTTTCGAGTATATTTTTTATTTCAGAATGTTATGGGGGTACAATTCATTTCCAATGATCTTTGTACCACTTTAGGACCATAGGTACCCATCATTTAGTTCCCAATTATTAGCGGAACACCAAATATATATGGTATTTGTTTTTCCATTCCTGAGATACTTCACTTAGCATAATGGTCTCCAGTTCCATCCAAGTTGCTGCAAAAGACATATTTCATTCCTTTTTGTGGCTGAGTAGCACTCCATGGTATATATAAATATACCACATTTTCTTTATTTAGTCATCAATTGATGGGTACTTAGGTTGATTCCATATCTTTTTAGTTGTGAATTGTGCTGTGATAAACATTCAGGTACAGGTGTCTTTTTGATATAATGAATTCTTTTCCTTTGGGTAGATACACAGTGGTGGGATTGCTGGATTGAATGGTAGGTCTACTTTTAGTTCTTTGAGGAATCTCCATACAGTTTTTCATAGAAGTTTTACTAATTTTATAGTCTTACCAACAATGTATAAGCATTCCCTTTTCACGATATCCATACTGACATCTATTATTTTTTGATTTTTTAATAATAACCATAATAACCATTCTGCTAGGTGCTAACTCATTGTGATTTTATATGCATTTCTCCCATGATTAGTGATATTGAGCATTTTTCATAGATGTTGAGCATTTTTTCACATATTTGTTGGCAATTTGTTTTGAAAAAACTCTATGTCTTTTGCCCATTTCTTAATGGGGTTGTTTATTTTTCTTGCTGATTTGTTTGATTTATTTTTAGATTATAGATTTTAGCCATTATCAGATGTATAGTTTGAGAATATTTTCTCCTATTTTGTAAATTGTCTGTTTATTCTGTTGTTTACTTCATTTGCTATGCAGAAACTTTTTAGTTTAATTAAGTCCTATTTATTTATTGTTGTTGTTGCCGTTTTGCCTTTAGGGTTTTAGTCATACTTTTTTTTTTTATTTCAGCATATTATGGGGGTACAGATGTTTAGGTTACGTATGTTGCCCTTGTCCCCCCCTCCCCCTGAAGTCCGAGTTTCAAATATGTCCATCCTTCGGGTGGTACACATTGCACTCTTTGTGTATGCATATACCCGTCACCTCCTCCCTCCTCCCCCCTCCCCCCTGCCCAACATCCAATAGATGTTATCCTTATATGTGCACTTATGTGTTGATCAGTTAATACCAATTTGATAGTCATACATTTTTTGCCAAGGTCAATGTCTAGAAGAGTTTTTCCTATAGTTTCTTCCAGAATTTTTATGGTTTCAAGTCTTACATTTAGGTCTTCAATCCACCTTGAGTTAATTTTTGTTTGTGGTGAGAGATAGGGATCCAGTTTCATTCTTCTACATGTAGCTTCCAATTTTCCCAGCACTATTTATTGCTCTAAAGATTAGGGCATTCTTTCTTTCCCCAGTGTATGTTTTCATCTGCTTTGTCAAAAAATTGGTTGGTTGTAGCTATATGGTTTTATTTCTGCATTCTCTATCCTGTTCCATTGATCTATGTCTCTGCCTTTATGTCAGTACCATGCTGTTTTGGTTACTACAGATTTTTAGTATAACTTGGAGTCAGATAATATGATGCCTCCAGATTTGTTCTTTTTGCTTCAGTTTGTTTTGATTATTCAGACTCTTTTTTTGTTCCATATGAAGTTTAGGATTATTTTTTATAGGTCTATGTAAAATGACATTGGCATTTGGATGAGAATTATGTTGAATCTGTAAATCACTTTGAACAGTATGGACATTTTAGCAATGTTCATTCTTCCAATCCCTCATGAGCATGAGATGTTTTTACATTTGCTTTTCATCTATGATTTCTTTCATTAGTGTTTTGTAGTTTTCCTTGTAGGGAGATCTTTCACCTCCTTGGTTAAATATATTCCTGGGTATTTTGTTTTCTTTGCAGATATTGTAAATGTTATTGTGTTCTTGATTTGACCCTCAGCTTGATGGTTATTAGTATATAAAAATGTTCCTGATTTGTGGTGAACCCTTCTAATAAATTCTTCATTTCACTTATGGTATTTATCAATTCTAGGATTTCCATTTGGTTATTTTAAAATAATTTTTATTTCATTATTGATATTCTATAACTGATCAGTCATAAAGTACTCTCCTTTAATTCTTTAAGTGTGATTTGGTTTAGTTCTTTGAATATATTTATCATAGTTATTTGAAAGCTTCATCTGCTGAGTCTAACATCTTTGCCTCCTTAGATACAGTTTCTGTCAACTGCTTTTATTTCTTATGTATGGGTCACACTTTTCAGTTTCTTTGCATGTATAATACTTTTTTAATTGAAATTGGACATTTTACTTATTTCTTATTTTTTTACTTTATTTTTTAGATTGATCACCAAAATTGTATATATTTACTATGTATAACATGGTATTTTGAAATACATATACATGTGGAATGGCGAAATCAAGCTAATTAACGTGCATTACCTCACATTGGACATTTTAGTTAATATATGTATTAAAGCAATTTTAGATGCTGATTTCAAGTCATGCAGTGGTGATTCTTGGTTGCTGTGTATTTGTTTATTGTTTTACTTGAAATATTTTCGTGTAGTCTGTTTTACCCAGAGTGTGGAGCTACTGATATCTTAGCTCAGTTTTGTTTACTATAATAACTATTACTTTTTAGGCCTGGTCTCCTAGAGGATCACTGCTGGGCCTGTATATCTTAGTGATCAAACGATGATTGGTCAGAGGTTGTGTTTAAACTCCTCGAGCCATTAAGTCTTCCATCCTTTACCAATAGATCTGTGTACACTTGGAGAACGCATTCATAGTTCAGTCATTTTTCAGATCTGTCCTGGATTTTACTGTCTGTATTTGCAATGTTCATGTTCAGCTAAGTATTATTAGCTTGCTAGGAAGCTCTCCAGTTTCTCCTGAGCAGTGTACAGGCACACAGACTTCAAGACCAAAAGAGTTAAGTGGCATCTTATTAAGGCTCTTTTGGGAGATCTCATACCTCACATCTCCGTGTTTATTATCTAGCTTGTCTGTCAGTTTATTGTTTGCTCCACTCCACATCAAAACTTCAGGCTAACTGCATTGTTGGACTTCCCTGATTGCTTGCCACTGAGATAGTTATTGTTTTCAACCACACCTTATTCTCTGTTCCAAATGAAGTCATCCTTCTACAGCTATGAAGGTGTCAGTCCTCCCAGTCTGCTATGCCATGGTTATACTTTTGCATTAAGTAGTTAGCAGTGGTGAAGGAGAAGGACGGCTGCTAATGGCAGGAGCAACACCAGGCCAAAATGCTACAAACTCTCCAGTGTCCTTACTGACATTTAATACATTTTGTTCAAGAAACGCTTTTTATTTTATCGTATGCCTTTAGTCAATTTCTACTATTAAAACAGTAATTATTGACAGTTGTGTCCAGTTTTAGAATTACTTTTTGGAGAGAGGAACTACTAAGTTCCTCACTCAGCCATTACAGAAGTCTTGAGTCTTGCATTTTTTAAGAAATGATTTTTGTAGTTCAAATACTCTTTCTCCAATAAAATTAGAAACATGTCATTAAAAGATGCCCAAATTTCCCAGTAAATTAAGAAATACTTCCATATATATTTCCTGTATCAAATAAAAATTTGAAT
>NW_012152263.1:498234-499371 GCF_000956105.1 Propithecus coquereli | reverse complement strand
AAAAAAAAAAAGTATTATACTATTTGTAATAGCTAATTTTACATGCCAGCTTGGGTAGGCTATAATACTCAGTTGTTTGGTCAAATAGCAGTACAGATGTTGCTGTAAAGGTATTTTTAAGGTGTGATTAACATTTAAATCCATAGATTTTGTGTGAAGCAGATTACCCTCCATAATGTGGGTGTGCCTCATTCAGTCAATTGAAGGTCTTAGTGTAAAGACTGAGATTTTTGGAAAGATTTCTGCTTCAAGACTGCAACATAGAAACCCTGCCTGAATTTTCAAATTGCAAATTTGGACTCAAGACTGCAACATCAACTCTCCCCTGCTGGCCTGTTCTACAGATTTCATACTTGCCAGCTTCCACAATTGTGTGAGCCAATTCCTTAAAATAAATCTCTTTCTCTTTACTTATATGTCTATTTCTTATTGATTCTATTTCTCTAAAGAATCCTGATTAATACACTCTTATACCAGCAATAACACTTCTTGAAACTTACAATACAAAAATAAAATATGTGTGTATGTGTGTGTGTGTGTGTGTGTGTGTGTTAGAGAGAGACAGAGAGACAGAGAGAAATTATGTTATTTGTAGTGGCAAAAACCTTGAAAAACTTATGTGTCCTATGTTGAAAACAGGTATAGAGATAGTATAAGATATTATGCAGTTGTTAAAAAATAATGAGTTAGTTCTAAGGTCTGTTTAACTTGGAAGATTTCAGTAATGTATTAAGATAGAAAAGCGAGCTACAAAAACATACATTTAAAAAAACTTCCATGTTTATACGAAACAAGAGCAAAGTTTATATCCATATGAGCAGGGGAAAAATATGGAACCAAATATATTAGTGGGCAGTTGGGCAATGGTCTGTAAAAAGAGGGAATAGTAATGATTGATAATTGTATGAGTTTGTACATTTTTTAATAAATGCATACATATATGTATATATGTGCAATTTTTTTTTTTACAAAATAAGATGCCTGCTATTTTCTAATAAGCTTGTTTACATTTTCTGCAGTATTAAATACTATTCCATAATTTTTAGCAGTTGCACTCATTCCTTTGGGTATATTCGATTTAGGTAAGCTCTCCCTTGCTGGACATTAATATTGTTTTTATTTTCTCTAAATTATTAA
>NW_012152263.1:493957-497579 GCF_000956105.1 Propithecus coquereli | reverse complement strand
TTTATTTCAGGATATTATGAGGGTACAAACATTTTGGTTACATTTTATGTCTTTGCCTCACCCAAGTGAGGATTAGAGGCATGCCCTTCCCCTCTACAATGCTCATTGCATCCATTAGTTGTGAGTTTACCGCACCCCCCACCAACCCCCTAATCCCTGGAGTATATTACTACCGTGTGAGCACCATAGTGTTGATCACGCAGTACATGTGGAGCCTATTTTTCCGATCTTGTGATACCTCACTTTGGATAATGGAAAGTTACCTTTTATCATTGATTCTGGGTTAACTTCAATTTAAAATATTTCGATTTACAAACATTCTAGAGATGATGATTATTTTTTCAATAATTTGATAAACCTTTCTTTGTTTTACAGTAGAAAAGAACTGAAACGTGGCACTGTATTGTAACTCACCATTTTCTTTTGGGGACAAATAGACCTAAAGACTAAGTACATAACAGGGCATTGTATTATCTTAAAATAATAACTGTTTGAATTATGGGTCTTTATAAGTTTTGTTCTTCATGCTTATGCATTTTATAACTTATTAATGGTACATTACATATTACCATAATACCTTAATACTTACATAAGGGCTTGAAATTTTCATTAATATGTAAATTTAAAGCTCTTTGAAATAATATTTTGCAGACATTTTGAAAGCACTCTAAGTGTATTATGTTCTTTCTCATTGAAAAATTACTGTGATCAACACTTCTTTTGAATTTTGATGCTCACTTCTATATTTTTCTATTGAATCCAGGTAATTAACAGCAGACTAGAAGGACTCAAACTTTTAAAAAATCAACCAATATTTTTATTAATAAAACCGTCTATTGAGTTGTAAACTAATAATTAATCCAATAATTTACTTTGCTATTTAATCCCAGAGAGAAAAATTTTAATTTTTTTTTTTCTGAAATTGCTGAAGTTATTACCTAACTTTCTAGTCTTTAAATTTCAGGCCATGATAATATTCTTTAATATATTATCTCATTTTTCCAGAGTTATAAAAGGGCAGAGTAAAACTCTATTACCTTAGTTTCAGTGGAGCAAGGGCAAGAACTCCAGGAATAGGGCACTGTACTGATTTTTCTTTTTCGTCTTTTCTCTGTACTCCCAAATTTTTCTAATATTAAGTACTACCTGCTGTAGAAAAAGTTCTACCTTGGAGAATTAATCTGTTTCATTGTTTTAAGCTGTAATTTCTTTTAGTTTTTTATAAATATATTTTGACGGCAGCCTCCAGTCTTCTCAACTTGCCTCCCCTAGCATGGAATCTCTTCCCTACAAGTGAGCTGGGCTAAGAGCTATCAGGACTCCAGTATTCTCTACCTATTTATTGCACCTGGGTTACACCTTCTGCCCTATCAGTGGGAGCTGAAAGGAGGAAGAAAGCCCCAGGTCTCTTAGCCATTCTTGTCTGGCCTAATGCTTCTGAAACATGGAGCTGGGATAAGGGTATGAGATATACTGGTCCCTGTCCTTGTGGGGGAGATATTAGTGTATCCCTCAACTGGGACCTAGTAGGAGAGGAATCCTGTGTTCTTTCTTGACTGTACCTACTCAGAGTAGAATTTCTACCATGCTAAACTGGGGTGGGGGCAGGAAGGGAGAGAAGAAGAAAAAAAGTTATGGTTTAAATGACAAACATTCACACCGTTAATACTAAGACAATAGATTTTCCTGATTAAATAATTATTCATTTTCTGTATACCCTTTGCACAATTTTCAGAGATCTTTAACTTTTGTAAAAATAATTTTTTTTTTCTAATGAACCAAACTTTTATTTATTGTGTAAGAAATAAAATTAACAAAGGAGACAGCCTGGGGAATGATGGCAGATAAATTATATAGTCCCACTTTCATGAAATAATATACAGAAATATTGCCTTCCAGTGGCAGATACAAACTCAGGATTAGGATTTTCTTTTTAATTTCAGAATATTATGGGGGTACAAACATTTTGGTTACATATAATGCCTTAGCCTAGCCTAAGCCAGGGCTACAAGTGTGCCCTTCCCCCATACAGTGCACTCTGCATCCATTTGTTGTGGGTTTACCACCCCCCCCCCCGGCCACCTGACCAGCACCAATGAATATTACTACCATGTGAGCACCTTAGTGTTGATCAGTTAGTACCAATTTGATGGCAAGTACATGTGGTGCTTGTTTTTCTATTCTTGTGATACGTCACTTTGAAGGATGGGCTCAAGCTCTATCCAGGATAATCTGAGGTGCTAGTTCACCATTGGTTTTTGTAGTTGAGTAATATTCCATGGTATACATATACCCCATTTTATTAATCCACTCGTGTATTGATGGGCACTTGGTCTATTTCCACATCTTTGCAATTGTGAATTGTGCTGTCATAAACATTTGAGTGCAGATGTCTTTATTATAGAATGTCTTTTTCTCCTTTGGGTAGATGCTTAGCAGTGGGATTGTTGGATCAAATGGTATTGCTATTTTTAGCTCTTTGAGATATTTCCAAATTACTTTCCACAGGGATTGCACTAATTTTCAGTCCCGCTGGCAGTGTAAGAGTGTTCTTAGGATTAGGATTCACTTTTCCTTTCAGAAATGAAGATGGCAGAGCCATCATCCAAGGTTTAAGCTATTATTATTTTGGGTTATGTAACTACAAATTTAAAATTAACTGGAGAGAGAAAAAAGTCGGGAGTGGGGCGGAGACAAAATTGCTTTAGGCGTGCTAACTTTTTGTGGGAGTATATCAAACTTTAAAACTCTGTGCACCAAAGGACACAATCAACAGAGTAAAAAGGCAACCTATGGGATGGGAGAAAATGTTTGCAAATCATATAATATCCAGAGGATGTAAAGAATTTCTACAACCCAACAACAACAAAAAAAAACCCAAATAATTAAAAAATGGACAAAGGACTTGAATAGACATTTCTCCAAAGATGATATATAAATGACCAAAAAACAAATGCAAAGATTCTCAATATCACTAATCATTAGGGAAATGCAAGTCAAAACCACAATGACATATCACCTCATACCCATTATGATGACTACTATTAACAAAACTTAACAAGTATTTGTGAGTATGAGGAGAAATTGGAACCTCTGTTCACTGTTGGTGGGAATGTAAAATTATGCAATCACTATGAAAAGTAGTATGGTAATTCCTCATAAAATTAAAAATAGGACTACTGTATGATCCACCAACCCCAGTTCTCAGTATATATTTAAAATAATTAAAAGCAGGATCTCAAAGAGATAATTACAAGAAGACAAGTGCTGTATGATTCCATTGATAGGAGATATCTAAAGTAGAAACAGAAAGTAGAATGATGATTAACAGGGCCTGGAGAAAGAGGGAAATGAGGAGTTGTTTAATGAGAATAGACTTTTAGTTTTATAAGATGAAACAGTTCTGGGGATTTCTTGCACAACAATGTGAATGTACTTAACACTGATGAACTGTACACTTAAAATGGCTAAGATAGTAAATTTTACATTATGTGGTTTTTTTTGTTTCTTTTTTTTTTTTTAGTGGCCAGCCAAACATATAAAAAAATGCTCAACATCTCTAATCATTAGAGAAATGCAAATCAAAACCACAATGAGATATCACCTAACCCCGGTGAGATTG
>NW_012152263.1:491594-493317 GCF_000956105.1 Propithecus coquereli | reverse complement strand
CTGAAATAAAAAAAAAACAAAACAAAAACAAAAATAGAAAAATTAACTGGGCATGGTGGCACATGCCTGTAGTCCCAGCTACTCTGGAGGCTAAAGCAGGAGAATCACTTGAGCTGAGTAGTTTGAAGTTTCAGTGAGCTATGATGACACCACTGCACTCTAGCCCAGGCAATAGAGTAAAAATAATTTTTATGACTTTTGATTGTTCAGTGGGAAGAGGTTTCACAGAATTCTTCAGCTCTCTGTTCCAGAAGTCATTTCTCCAACATAATCCATTCCAAATTCATTCTTCTGCTCAAAACTCTGCAATGTATTTCCATCTTAGTGACTTTCCCGTTCTTTAGATGTGCCAAATGTGGTCTTGCTTCACTAAGAATACTTCTGCCTGGCCTTTTGCACTTGATGTTTTATCTCACAAGAATGTTTTTCTGAGATGCTCTGCTGTACCTTGTCCCATCTTTGCAATACTATCCCAGACAGCCTATGTAAAAAACAGTTTACTTATTATATATTTTGTGTTTTATTTCTATATTATCTATCTCCACATACTGGAGAATGTAAGCTTCATGGTATGAGGGACTTTTTTCTCATCATAGGGCACATATTGGGAATTTGCAGATTACTATACTACTTTTCCTCTGAATATCCATTATTTTTTTTTATTTTGGCAATTGGCTGACCACTAGAAATTCTATCAACAATTTCTCTTGTGGCTGTGTTCCTCTGACTACATTTTTTGTTGCATTTGAAAGTGAGCAGAAGTAATGAGTACAACTTCTTCTTCACATGCTTAAGTGGTTATTGTGCCCCCTATGTTTTCATGTCTTCTTTTTTCCATGGGATAAAATGCATTCATCATGTGGATTAATGACAGTGCTTTGGGGTATGGTGAAGCAAAATTGAATGCCTTTATGCAGCAAACTATCTTACCAGCCTAGGCTAGTCATAATGACAGAGAAATAAAGTTCTGTCATATTTAAATAATTATAAATTGTATTCTCTTCCTATATTTTACCCTAATTTGTAGGTCATCAACAAAAATATTTTGAATGAAGGAATGAATAGATAAGGCCCACTTAAAATATCTGAGAAGTGAGAAGATTTCTTTCATTGTTTACTTTTGTTTTACTTCTGCTACTGAGTAATAATAGTAACAGTAAACTTTCTACCTTGTTTATCATTTTACTTCAAATGATTTTGGTATTTTATCACATGGAATTGATGTTACTGATCTTTGGTAAATCATCTCAGTGATATCATATTGTTTGTTCTTATCCTCTCTTACAAAGATTTTTGAATAAATATTGGTTGCTAAATTTGATCTAATACCTTTTCTGTATCTACTTGTATAATCATACCTTTTTTCTCCACTAATTTGTAGATGTAATTAGTTTTGCAATACATGATCATAGTGTTATTATTCTTTGATTACATTGATGGATTATTTTCATAGATATTTAGACTTTTTGCATTTATATTCAAAGGTGAGTCTGATCTATGGTTTTCTTTTTATTGCTTTATTGGACCAGGTAGGAGTTCTAGTACAGTACTGAATAGATTTAGTGAAAGAAAGACATTCTTTTTTTGTTTTTGATGTTAGTGGGAAAATATTTAGTGTTTTATTGTTGAATATGATGTTACCTTGTAGATGCCATTTATTGGGTAATATTTTTTACACACTGGATTAAATAAAGCATAATATTAAAATTACTCTCATCTGTTT
>NW_012152263.1:489420-490552 GCF_000956105.1 Propithecus coquereli | reverse complement strand
CAAGTAGTAATAGTGATATAAAACTACTTCTCAGTGCTTGAAAATATAAAGAAATATTTAGTTTATTAAAGAGTGATAATTCTATGTATAACATTTATTCAATGTTTTATGCTAAATCATAAATAGCTTTTAGGAAACAATGGAAATAGAAAGAAATTTACTTACATTTATTGAGTGTTACTATGTACCAGGCACTGTGCTAGATATTTTGCGTATGGTATATAATTTATCCTCTGTAACACCATAAGATAGGTATTTTTATCTCATTTTTATGAATAGGAAAACTAAGGCTCAGAGAGGTTAATTAACTTACCAAAAGCCACATAATTAAGTGACATAGCTAGGATTTGACTTCCAATCTTCTGAATCCAGAGTTTGCTTTTTCTATCTTTAGAATTTTATTTTGATTTGAGCAGTAGATAATGGCAGAATTGAAGATTTGGCATTATAGTAGAATTAACTAGAGTGAACTCTTTATAATTTCTAAAGCACTGTGTGTGTGATATATAAACTTCCTGTGTGGACCTGTTCCTGAGTAGCCTGAGCCATGATGTTTTCATTACATTAACATGATTAGAAGGGACTACAAAAGGTCCAGATTTCTGTTAGTCTGATTTCAACATAAAGGGGGACCTGTGTTCTAGATTGAGCACAGGAATGTCCTCAAGTCCTTAAATCCCATAATAGTTATCCACTGAATAAAAACATAGGTTTAAAAAGACAAATGTATCTGACTCAAAACTTTTCCCTCATCAGCACTTAGTGCCAAGTATATTAATTTTCTCCAGATGATAGTATACTCTATAAAATTATGAAGTTCATGTGAAGTATCTTTGGCCCTTTGTGTAGGATATAAACTCATTGATTTCAAAGCATGCCACTTGTGTTTTTGTGTGCTTTATACATATATAAGAGGATACTTTCAATGAAAGTTATATATTGATAACCAATTTATTGTATACTGATAAGAAATTTGAATATACTGATAACCAGTGTGTGTGTGTGTGTGTGTGTGTGTGTGTGTGTGTGTGTGTGTGTTTAAATATATACATATGGATGTGGATATAGTGTTATGGCAAGTGACTGATATGTGCATGAACAGGAATATTCATTTTATAAGGATTATTTAATA
>NW_012152263.1:483891-487840 GCF_000956105.1 Propithecus coquereli | reverse complement strand
GTATAGTTATGCATGACTATAATTTTAGAGTACAAAAGTACTCAATATTGAATATGCTATCTACATAAAGAAGCATTTTTACTCATTAGCTATAATTCCTATGTTTGATATAAGTTGCTTATGAGACTCATTTAGGCATCATGTATTTAACAAGGTTCCTGATAGATTTCTAGTTATAATAGTTCACAACACATGTTCCTTTAAATAACTCCAGTAGTGTCACATTTTAAAGGCAGACTTTTGTCACATATGTCATGAATGTGTATGTAAAGACACCAGTGAAAATTAACATGAACAGTTTTATGAGAGAAATGAAAGAGAAGGAAGGGAGTGCATTAGTTAGGATTGGGAGTAATCGTCCCTAATATCAGTGGTTTAAACTAAATAGAAATTTGTTTTTCTTTCACATAAAATTCGGGAGATAGTGCATAGCTGATATAGCAACTCTGCAGCTTAATGTTTTCAGAGTCCTTCATTGTTTCTATCCTGTTGCTCCACTATACATGGCCTCTATTTTCAAGGTCATCTCCTGTCTTCACTAGATCCAATCATTATGCCTTCATTCTAAACAGCAGGAAGGAAGAGGGGACAAAGAAGAAGGGTTCAGAGAAGTGTGTTCACTTGGTGGGACATTCCTAGAAACTCCTGTTCAACACTCTGTCTATGTCTGATTGGCCACAAATTAGGCATATGGCTACAAGAGAATAAGAAATATATTCTCATTCCAACTAGCCATTTGCCCAGCTAAAACATGGGTTTATTTTATTGTAGAAGAACAGCAGAATGACTATGGGAGGACAGATTCACACATTTGTATATATCCCTCTCAAGCACAGAACACAAACCTTTCCACCAAAGGAAACAAACCTAAAACTTTCTGCCACTACTATAGTCAGTAAAAATTCCAGCATTCCTGGGGTAACAATGAGTCATTGTTGCTTCTCAATATGTTAGGCTTTTTTTTTTTTATTTTTTATCAATAATAGAACTGCCAAATTTTAGCTGCCTGGATTTATTTTCATGTGTCAGCTTCTCTTGAAGTTTAGTTTTGCCATGTGTCTTAGTTTTCTATTGATGTTGTAGCAAATTACCACAAATTTGGTGACTTAAAACAATAGAAATCTATTCTTTTATAGTTCCTGAAATTGGTTTTACCAGGCAAAAATCAAGGTGTTGACATAGCTGGTTCCTTCCAGAGACTCCAGGAGAGAATCTGTTTCTTTGCCTATTCTAGCTTCTGGAATCTGCCGGTATTCTGTGTCTTATGATCTCTAAATCACGTCACTCCAACCTCTTGCTTCCATTGTCCCAACTCCTACTTTCTCTGTAATGTCCTGTCTCCCTCTTATAATGAGCACCGTTATCACACCAGACCCACCTCAATAATCAACTCATCTTAAGATCCTTCATTACATCTGCAAAGCTCTTTTTGCCATGAAAGCTGTTTATGTCCCCTCAAAATTAATATGTTGAAGGCTTAACCTCCCAATGTGCCTATATATGGAGATGGGGCCTCTGAGGAAGTAATTAATGTTAAATGAGCTCATAAGGGTGAATGAAGCCCTGATCTGATAGGATTAAGAGTCTCTCCCCTATTCTCGCCCCATGTGCACATACTGAGGAAAGACCATTTGAGGATATGGTGAGAAGGTAGCCATCTATAAGCCAGTAACAGAGCCCTCACCAGAAACTGAATCATCTGGGACTTTAATCTTTGACTCCCAACTTCCAAACCTGTAGAACATAAATGTCTATTGTTTAAGCTACTGAGTTTACGCTATCTTATGAAAGCCCAACCATACTAACATATAAGGTAACATTCACAGGGGTCAGGGGATTAGTATTAGTAGACATCTTGGCAGCCCTTTATTCAGCTTACCATACCATCTCGTGAGTGGAATTATTTGGCAGATGCTAGGAAATTTCCCCAAAAGTTAGTTGGTAATGCCATTTGTCTCTTCTTTCTGCCTTCCTCCATTTTGTTGTGTGAAATATGTATATCATGGTTGGAACTCCATCTTAGACCATAAGAATGAAAGCCACATGTAGGGTGGCTGAGTGGAAAGCTGCAAGTACCCTGGATTATAGAAAATTGTTAAGGTGTCATATTAGCCCTGGACTTCCTACGTTGGATATTGGATATTCATGTGAGATGGACATAAACTCATCTCTTGAATAAGTCACTACTTGCAGCCAAAGTTAATTTCAATTGTTATAGTAGCAGATGTCTAATCTTCTTCACTTAGATGAGATATAATACCTCATGGTATAGCAACCTATGAAGAAATATATAAAGAGTCTACCCTCTACACAACTAGTGTATAAGGTGGCCTGGAAACAAATAAAACCTCTCATTTGGAGAAGGGAAGCATGGAAAACCCAGTCGTTCCTGCCCCCATAGCAGTTACCAAACCTTTTATAGGAATAGTGAACATGCCCTTCTTTGGACATAGAGTAAGCACCGGTGGAAACTCTCTTATATCTTCTCTTTAAAAACATCTTACCTCTCTATTATTATTTGTGGCCACAGCAGAATTCAACATTAGAGGATTTGTTTTTCTTGTGTATTGCAGTTTCACAGCCTTAATGATTGATTTAGGAGTACATGGGTTGCTTTAGAAATTGAAGAGCAACAGGTGTTTTCAGTACAAATTTTAATTTCTTTTGCAATACATTTTCTTAAAAAACTTAGTATTGTTTGGATTTATTTAATTTCAGTAGGTTCTATGGTTAAGTAAGTACAAAGATCTTGTCTAGATATGGTTTATAATCCTGAAGACTCTGGGCTTTTACTTATTGACTTTTGTTCTCTACGCATTTTCCTCTCTTTGAAATAAAGGATGGCTACCATAGGTGAACTCTCTGAAACAATGGGCTTTGGAGGAAAGGCAAAATCCTAATCTTGTCTTTTCTACAGACAATTGCACATTAGTATATCAGTCTTATTTCTGTGTTGAAGTCCTCTATTGTAACTACTTCAATTTGAGGAACAAAGACATTGGCTTTTTCATCCATGCAGGCTCCAAATTAATAGAATCTCAATAAGCTTAAATTGCAGATTGCAGAGAGTACCTGCCTTATCAATGTTATATTCTATTTCCATCTCTTACTTCAGGCTGGCTAGCTATAGCCCAGATTTATTTCTCTCATAAGACTTAAATAAAAGCAATAGGTAACATCTAATGCATACTTAAATATGAAATTTGTTATACAGTTTCCTTAAAAGAGTAGACTCAGTCAGCACGTAGTCTGCTTTCCAAAGTGAAAATGTTTTGAGGCCATACTAACAAGGGTCACTGGTTCTTCAGTCTGCATTATCTTGAGTCCTTACCATCTGTCATCCAATCTCCTATACTAAAGCAGTGTCACATATTTTACATTTTTTCATTTGTACCATCCCACTTCCATCTACCATATTGTCAGCAGTTTAAATTAGGTTCAGCTATGTGTCATAAAGATCTAAAATGATATTATCAAGGTAGAAGTTTGTTCATCTCTCATGTAAAACTCCAGAGGTACGTAGTCTAGGGCTGATATTATGGTACTATTTCATCACATACTTAATGACTGAGACTCATTTTATCACCTGCTCCTCTGTGCATGGCCTCCATTCAAGTATTACATCATGACCCAAATGACTGTGCTTACTCCAGCCATCAGGAAAGAAGAGATGAAGGAGAAGGGAGTGAGGGCACTTGTAGCTGTGTTTTAAGTAAGGTTACTAACGATGCCACACAACATATCTTTGGACAGAATTTAGTCACATTGTCACATTTAGGTGCATGGAAGACTGAAATAGGTAGGTTTTATTTTGGGCAGGAATGTGCCCAGACAAAAATCTGGGATTCTATTATGAAAGTGAAGAAAAACTAATATTGAGGAACAAATAGAAGGCTTTGCTACAGAGCAGATACAGAAAGCAAATGGAAAAGGAGATAGGAAATAATCA
>NW_012152263.1:483073-483841 GCF_000956105.1 Propithecus coquereli | reverse complement strand
ACATAAGTATTTAATACTGAGAATTCATTAAAAAACAAAATAAAACAACAGCAACAACAACAAAACATTCTGTGAACAAAGGAATAGAAAAGGTTAGCCAAGAATGAAATTCAAGATTCAGTAATTAGGTGAAGTATAATCAGTGTCTGAATCTGTTCCTGTTTTGGGAGGAAATATACTTCATCCAAAGGGCTTAATATTTCTCATATTCATGGTAATCTAAAGTGGAAAGAGCCGGAAGAATAAGTGCAAGTTATAGTTACTAGGAAATGCCACGCTGCAAAACCAAAAGTTAAGAATAAACATCCAAAGTTTATGGAGCAAGAATAAACTGTAAATGAGGTACAGAACAAAAAGCCAGTAACCATGAGGAAGCAATTTGATAAAAGCAGCTGGGTCAGAATAGAAGAAACTGAAGATATAGAACAAGAACAATTGCTAGGAACATTATTTATTCATTGCTTACAGACATTAGAGGGCGGTTGCTACTTGTGCAGATTAGGCTGAAATAAATACAAAATTATGGTGGTTCGATTAGGTCAAGTTTTAGGGAAATGTATACTATCATGATAGATTTTAGGGAAATTTGTGTACTATTATAAAAAATTTTTCTGGGACACCCAAGAGTATTTAAAATCTGCTTCGGTATATTCAATCCTTTCCCTCAGAGGTTACTGTACTGAAGAAATAGGTGTCTATTAAGCCAGACACTAAATAGATTCTTAAAATTGTAGACCAATCCCATACTTCTCAGTAATTTTTTGAAAT
>NW_012152263.1:471328-472366 GCF_000956105.1 Propithecus coquereli | reverse complement strand
AAAATCCTATTAATAAGTTTAAGTGGAAGTTGTGGAAGTATTATAGCTAATAATTAAAAACATGCTTTTTCCTACATTTCAGTTATTTTCAGCTTCAGTTTTATCAAATGGTAAACAAATAGTTTAGTAAATGCATATTTACTTGGATTCTTGCTTACATTTTTGAATTATCATTAGAAACATTGAAGAATGTTATAGTTTTGAAAAGTGAGTCCTAAATTACCTGAAAAATTTTAATGATTTTTCTCAAGTTTCTTTCTATTATATTATCTATTTTTGGTATTTCATATATTTGACATTCTAAGTCTGGCAAACACTACTGAAACTGTATTATCTACTCCATGATTTTAAAAAACATCTCTACTGAGATATAGTTCACATAAACTTCACCATTAATCTATTTTCTGTCTCCATGAATTTGTCTATTCTTGTCATTTAATATAAATGGAATTGTGAAATATGTGGTCTTTTGTGTCTGGCTTCTTTCACTTAATATAATGTCTTCAAGAATCATCCATGTTGTAACATGTATCAGTGCTTCATTCATTTTATGGCTGAATATTCCATTGTAAGGATATGATACATTTGACACATTTTGTTTATCCCCTCATTAGTTAGGTTTCTTCTGATTTCTTGCTATTGTTAATAATACTGCTATAAACATCCATGTACAAATTTTTGAGTGGGCATATTTTTCAGTTTTCTTGGATATACACCTAGTAGTGAAAGTATTTGATGATATACTAATTGCATGTTTAACTGTTTGAGGAACTACAAAATTGTTTTTCATAGCAGCTGCACTATTTTTACATTCACACCACCAATGCACGAGAGTTAGAATTTTCCAAATCCTCACCAACATTTGTTATCGTATATCTTTGTGATTATAACCATCCTAGTGTGTACGAAGTTATATTTCATTGAGGTTTTTATTTGCATTTCCCTAGTGACTAATGATGCTGAACATCTTTTCATGTATTTATTGGCCCTCTGTATATCTTCTTTGGAAAACTATTTTAATTTTTTGACCGTTTTATA